>NW_021604577.1:13215855-13222382 GCF_004785775.1 Grammomys surdaster
GAGAGAGAGAGAGAGAGAGAGAGAGAGAGAGAGAGAGAGATCTTCTTTTGGGTTTTCTGTGAGATGATTAATTTCTTGTGTTTTCTTGAGTGTAGTTACCCTCCCTGTGTTGAAGTTTCACTTCTTCTAGTATATCTCCTGTATGGCTGGATTAGATACTATTTAAATTTTGTTTTGGCATGTAATATCTTTGTTTCTATATCTATTGTGATGGGTATAGTAGTCTGGGCATCTGGGGTCTCTTAGGGTCAGCAAGGCATCTGTCCAGGATCTTCTGTCTCTTAGAGCCTCTGTCAGGTGTAATTCTGATAGGTCTGCCTTTATATATTATTTGGCCTTTTCCCCTTGCAGCTTTGAATATTCTTTCTTTTTTTCTGAACACTTAGTGTTTTGATTATTCTGTGGCTAGAGGATTTTCCTTTCTGGTTCAATCTATTTGGTGTTCTGTAGGCTTCTTGTATGTTTTTGGCCATCTCTTTCTTCAGGTTAGGGAAGTTTTCTTCTATGATTTTGTTGAAGATATTTTCTGGCCCTTTGAACTGGCAATGTTCATCCTATATTCCTATGAAGAGAGACAGAAGAGAGTCCCAGAGGGCCAGGAGAATGAATATAAATATACAGTTGCCAGGGATGCAAGTGGGGCTGCCGGGAAGCTCTAGGAACTCCCAGAGACCTGGGATGGCGAGGCTCCCAGGAATCAAGCTGACCTTGTCAAAAATGCCCATCAGTGGGGATATGGAATCTGAAGAGACCACTTCCAGTAGCCATGGAGGACCCCCCAGTGGAAGGATGAGGACATCAGCCCACCTATAAAACTTTTGACCCAAATATGGTCCTGTCTAAAAGAAATGCAGGGACAAAGATGGAGCAGAGATTGAAGGAATGACAGACCAGTGACCTACCCAACTTGAGACCCATCTCATGAGCAGGCGCCAATCCCTGACATTATTACTGAAACTATGTTATGCTTGTAGACAGGAGCCTAGCATAGCTGTCCTCTGAGAGGCTCTACCAGCAACTGACTGAGACAGAGGCAGATACTCACAGCCAAACATTGGACAGAGGTCAGCGACCCCTAGGGAAGAGTTAGAGGAAGGATTGAAGGACCTGAAGGGAATAGCAACTCCACAGGAAGAACAACAGTGTCAACTAACCTGGACCCCTGGGACGACCCCCCCTCGCCCACACACACACATGCAGCAGAGGGCTGCCTTGTCTGGCCTCAGTGGTAGATGGTGCACATAATCACGTAATCCTGCAGAGACTTGATGCATGGAGGGAGTATGGGGGGTGTCACCCTCTCAGAGGCAAAAGGTAGGGGAGGATGTGAGGAGGAACCCTGGGAAGAGGAACATGGAGGGTCAGCATTTGGGATGTAAATATTTTTAAAAAATAAATTAAAAAGAGTTAATGTAGGGGGCTGGAGAAGTGGCTCAGTGGTTAAGAGCAACTACTGTTCTTCCAGAGGACCTGAGTTCAATTCCCATAACCCACATCAGGTAGCTACAACCACCTGTCACTCTAGCTCCAGGAGATCCAACACCTGACCTACACACACACAGACACACACACAGACACACACACAGACACACACACACACTTACTAAAAGAGTTAATATAGGGGCTGGAGAGATGGCTCAGTCAGGCCTGTTCCACACCTGCTGTTCACAACTGCCTGTCACTCCAGTTCCAGGGGATGCTATACCCTCATCTGGTCTCCACAAGTATGTCCATGTGATACGCCTTTGCCTGACTCTGTCCTCTCAAACGCATCTCTGTCTGAACCAAGAATCAGCATTCCTAAGGGCAGGCTACCAAGGACCTACTGCCATCCCAGCTGTTATCACTCAGCAGAGATGAATAACTTTCCTCTATTATTTTTATCAGAATAACTTAAGGGATAAGTCGGTAGGGGGTATATTTGCAGCTCAGCATGTGGAAACAAAGAAATCTGACTCATTGCCTGGTAAGGAAAACAACCATCTCCCATCCCCTACTCGTACGTCATCCCCTACCCCCATCCCCAGTGCAGACTCCTGTTCTGCTCAGAAATTTAATATACAAGGCAAAACGTTTTACATACTATGCAGGAAGTTGCATTACAGGTAACCTGTATTGGCAGATGTCACTGTCTAAAATGCTGATGGGCCTCTCTCTAGCCCTCTCCTCACACATTCCTTAAAGAAGGAGTCCATGCCTTTCCAAATCTATGTATAACTGTTCAACAATGGTTTCCATAACAGCCTCTTATGAGTGACTATGTAAGTGTTATGAGGAACTCAGGGACGAATCTCAGAAAATCTTATTTATCTATTTTGGTTTCTTATAAATAGGTGTTTTCAGTGAACACACAAAACAGAGTTAGGGCCGGGCAGTGGTGGCACACGTCTGTAATCCCAGCACTTGGGAGGCAGAGGCAGGCGGATTTCTGAGTTCGAGGCCAGCCTGGTCTACAGAGTGAATTCCAGGACACCCTGGCTACACAGAGAAACCCTGACTCAAAAACAAAACAAAACAAAACAAAACAAAACAAAACAAAACAAAAAACAGAGTTAGACCTGGGGGTATGGGATTACCTAGTGTGCAGGAAGCTGTGAGTTCAGTCCCTGGCACCGAGTAAACCAGGCGTGGTAGTGCATGCCTGTAATCCCAGCAAGCAGGAGACAGAGCAGGAAGAATACGAGTTCAAGGTCATCTTCATCCACAGGGCAGATTTGAGGCTATCCCAAGTACAGGAGACTTGATCTAAAAAGTAAAAATTGAAATACATCGGCAAAGGACTTTTAAATTTTCTCTAGGCCTGGAGATGGCTTTAGCAGTTAAGAGCACTCGCTGCGGGCTGGAGAGATGGCTCACTGGTTAAGAGCACTGACTGCTCTTCCAGAGGTCCTGAGTTCAATTCCCAGCAACCACATGGTGGCTCACAACCGTCTGTAATGAGATCTGGTGCCCTCTTCTGGTGTGTCTGAAGAGAACTACAATGTACTCACATATATAGAATAAATAGATTTATTTAAAAAAAAAAAAAAAAAGAGCACCCGCTGCTCCTGCAGAGGGCTAAGTTCCCAGCAGTGGTGGCTCACAGCCGCCTGTCAGTCTAGTTGCAGGGCACCCGATGCTCTCTTCTGAACTCAGGTGCCAGACATTCACATAGTGAACAGACATCATGCAACCCAAAACTCATATACGTAAAATCCAATTTTATTTTAAAAACTGTTAATACTCGAATTTGGGGAGACAGTGACAGGCCGATTCTGAGTTCAAGGATAGCCTGAAAAAGATGCTATCTCAAGAAAAAAAAATGAGACAGGTATAATGACACATACCTTTAATCGTGGTACTCAAGAGCCAGATGTAGGTGGATCTCAGTGAGTTCAAGGCCAGGCTGGTCTATGTGAATTCCAAGGCAGCCAGGGCTACACAGAGGAAACCCTGTCTCAAAAAAAAAAAAGTTATAACTCTCATTTTACAACAGATAATGAAACTAAACTAAAGCCAAAAACACCAAAGTTTCTTAATTACGCAAGCAATCAATTAAAACAGACTTGAAGTCTAATGTTTTTAGGGCTGTCCCTACAACCTACTCTGTCTTTCTGCAAAATAAAAATGAAAATTAAACAAGGAAAAACCGCCACCTTCAACCCAAAGGATGTTTAGTCAACTATAAAGAAGGAAAGAGGGGGGACCCCGAGACGGCTCAGGGAGCAAAGACCACCAGGGGACTCTCAGGAGGGAAGGAGAGAATAAATTCCTGTAAGTTGTCCTCTGACCTTCACATGCATGCTGTGGTGAACATGTACACATGCACACACACACACAGAGATATACATACATATATATGTGTGTGTATATATATATGTATATATCTGTGTGTGTGTATATATATATATATACATACATACATATATGTGTGTGTGTGTGTGTGTGTGTGTGTATGTATATCTGTGTGTGTGTGTGTGTGTGTGTGTGTGTGTGTGTGTGTGTGTATGGAGTCCAGTGGTTAAGCACATTGGCTGCTCTAGAAGACCTGGGTCCAGTTCCCAGCAACTACATGGTGGTTCAGAGGCATCGGTAACTCCAGTTCCTGGCATCCAATGCCTCTTCTGATCTCAACAGCCTCCTGTCCACATGTGGCTACCTTCATATGCTCAGGCACACAAACATACATAGATAAATAGATATTTAAAAATTATAAGAATTTTTGTTGTACAAATCAGTTATAGTTTTCAGCCCACTTAATATTAAAAGACTCTGCTCACACATCTAAGAGAACGTGTGTGCCAGCCCGTGCTGACCTGTACAGGACGCTCTCTGGCCACACCATACCCTCTCTCAACTAGAATAGCTACCTGGACTTGTCACGATATAAATGCCTGAAAACTAAAAGCCAACTGTTACTTTTTAACCATGTACATTCAATTTTGCCTTTTAAAATTACAAACTACTTCACGCTGAGTGTCAAAACACACAGCCTTAATCTTGGCACGAGTGAAGCAGAGGCAAGCTGATCTCTTTGAATCTGAGGCTAGCCTACTCTACATGTTGAGAACACATTGTAAAAACAAATGATCAACTACTTAGAATAGTCTAGAAAAATAGAGAATACAGGAAGCTGGAAGCACTAAGTATCATCTAATCTTCAATTGTGTTACATAGTTTCTGTTTCTTCCACATTTTCCACTTGTTTGCCTGTTTCCCTGGCAGAGTCTTGTCCCCGAGTTAGCCTCGAGTTTAGCTCTAAAGAACCTCCCACCACAGCCTCCTAAGAAGTCAAGAAGTCTGATGCTATTGCTGCTGTTCTCAAAAGTGCTAGAATGCTGTAGAAACCTTCCCTCTCTCTAATCGGCTACTAACTGGCGTTTCCCGCTGTGCAGTTCCCATCCACACTGCATAGCCTTATCCCACAGCTATCAATATCAGTGCCTGTTCTTGTTTTACAAATGTTTTAATGATAGCGCATAAATCACCTTCTTAAGTTTGCTTTATGTTTCCACTCACACTAAGGATTTTTAAGTCTTATCCAAGTTGAGAATATTCTGGCAAGAACACAGGGGGAAAGGAGCCTGTAGGCTACACAGTGTTTGCCTGCCAGGGATGAGGCCCTGATTTGGAGCCAAGCACCACGGGAAAAATGTTTCCTTGATCAGACATGGTAGCTCACGGTTGTAATCACAGTATTTGAGAAGATGAAACCAGCCTGAGCTATTGCTTAAGTGAATACACAAACAGGGGGCTGAAGGTGGCACGGTGGTTACGAACCCTGGCTGCTCCTCCAGAGGACCCTGGTTAGGTTCCCAGCACCCACATGGGAGCTCACAGCTATCTGTAACTCCAGTTCCGAAGGATCCAATGCTCTGTTCCAGGTATCAGGCACACAAGTGGTAGCCAGATATATATCCAAGCAAAACAACCACATACATAAAATAAAAACTTAAAGATCAAATTAAAAGAGAGAGAAAGAAGGTGAAGGAAGAAAGAGGCTGTTTATCTGCTATAGAAAAGTAAGGCAAACCCTTGGACTCTGCTGGTGTCAATTTAAAAAAAAATACTAAAAATAGAACTGCCATATGGTCCTGCTTTACCTTCCTGGGTATATAACTCAAAGCAGTCAGGGTCAGCATTGGACAGAGACCCACACCCAAGTCTATCATGCCACTGTTCAACAATAGACACGTTAGAGGATCAGCCTGCGTGTCCATCAGCACATGAGTGGATATAGATGACGAGGTGTAAACGCCACATAGGTATTTACACACCACATAGTGTAAGACCTCCTGACCTTCCTGTCCCGGTGAGGTCCTAGGAGTTTTATTTAGCCATAAAGAAGGATGAAATGACCCTTTCCAGCCTCTGCCTCAGACCCTGCAGCCGCCACGATGTTGATGCCTAAGAAGAATCGAATTGCCATCTATGAACCCCTTTTTAAGGAAGGCGTGATGGTCGCCAAAAAAGATGTCCACATGCCCAAACACCCCGAGCTGGCAGACAAGAATGTGCTCAACTTTCATGTAATGAAGGCCATGCAGGCTCTGAAGTCTCCAGGCTACGTGAAGGAGCAGTTTGCTTGGAGACATTTCTACTGGTACCTTACGAATGAGGGCATCCAGTATCTTCGAGATGACCTGCTCCTGTCTCCGGAGATCGTGCCTGCCACCCTGCGCCGCCCGGAGACTGGCAGGCCTCGGCCCAAAGGTCCAGAGAGTGAGCGGCCTGCAAGATTCACAAAAGGGGAGGCAGACAGAGACACGTACAGAAGGAGTGCTGTGTCCCCCGGAACTGACAAGAAAACTGAGGCTGGGGCTGGCTCAGCACTGAGTTCCAGTTTAGAGGCGGATTCAGTCGTGGACGTGGTCAGCCACCTCAGTGAAGTTGGAGATTATTTTGTATTGAATAAACTTTAAAGAAAAACAAAAATGGATGAAATGGATGGAACTAGAGATTGCTGCAATTGGAAAAATAAAACAGACAGACCTGGAAAGATTTTGTTTTGTTTTGTTTTGTTTTGTTTTGTTTTGTTTTGTTTTGTT
>NW_021604577.1:13222392-13235977 GCF_004785775.1 Grammomys surdaster
TTTTGTTTTGTTTTGTTTTGTTTTGTTTTGTTTTGTTTTGTTTTGTTTTGTGGGGCCAGAAACACCTGAGGTAGCCAGTCCAGCGCTAAAAGAGTGGGGTTGATCTCGGGAAAAAAAAAAAAAAAAGAGTGGGGTTGAGAAGTCTCCAAGCCCAGAAAATCTCGTCCTGAGCCTGGGAGGAGTTACAACTGTTCCCTCCTTGGTCTGGATCGGCATGCCCCAACATTCATAGCCTGTGAGGCCCTGTCCTATTCATTTCCAGCACACAGAACAGTAACGGAGATACCACGAAAGGATGAAACTTAGGAAGACTTTAATGTTACAGAGACGTGGGTGAGTGTATGACCCCCACCTCTGCCACCCTTGAGGTATTCACATGGCCTGGTGGCCAGATTACAGGTTTAACTTCCCTTCTCACCCTGAAAACTCCTACCCACTGTCTGAGGTTTATATAGCCCTTGTTACCCCCAATAAAAGAGAACTGTTTCACTGAAAACTGCCTCTGCAGAAGGCTATTCCCCAAGCTAGCTGAGATCCTGAGAATCCACCCGCCTAGAAAAGCATCTTTTCTTCATTCCAGAATAGTACACAACAGTGCCAGAATACCTCAAGGGCAAAAGCAGAACCTGGCCACATTTTTTTCTTATGCAAATCCGGGTAATTGATTGATTGAGGGGCTCCTGTAGCTCAGGCTAGCCTCCAACTCACTATGTATAGCTAAGAATGAATGAACATCTGACCTTCCTGTCTCTACCACCATGCCTGCTTCACAAGGTGCTGGGCTAGGACCCCGGGCTGTTATCCTGGGCACCCTTGCTCCTGGTCCATGTTAGCATCCCTCTTCTGCCAGGTGCTCTCTCCAGAGGGCTGATCAGCTGTTCTCTACCTGCTCTGTGGGAGCTAATTATTCCTGGCTTTCCAGTGAGGCCCTGTCCTATTCGTTTCCAGCACACAGAACAGTAACGGAGATACCATGAAAGGATGAAACATAGGAAGACTTTAAAGTTATAGAGACGGGGCGAGTGTAAGCACGGGTACCACACCCCGTCTGCCAGCTCGAAAGCGCTGCTGTGTCCACTGATTAACATTTTTATCATCACAGCATGTCCGTGCTGCTGGAAGTGATGCTGGTGGCTTGTATGTGTGAGTGTGTGTGTGCTGTGTGTGTGTGCTGTGTGTGTGTGCTGTGTGTGTGTGTGTGTATGTGCTGTGTGGTGTGTATGTGTAGTGTGGTATGTGTGTGTTTGGTGTGTGTGTAGTATATATGTGTATATGGAATGTTGTATGTGTAGTGTGGTGTGTATGTGTGTGTGTGTGTGTGTAGTGTGTGTGTGTGTGTGTGTGCTGTGTGGTGTATATGTGTACTGTGGTGGTGTGTGTATGTGTGTGTATGGTGTGGTGTGTGTGTGTGTGGTATGTATGTGTGTGTGGTGTATAGTTTGTGTGTGTGTGTATGTGTGTGTGTGTGTGGGTGTATGTGGTGAATGTGTGTATGTGTGTATGTGTGCTGTGTGTAAGGTATGTATGCTGTGTATGCTGTATATATGTGTATGTGATGTGGTATATATGGTGTGTGTGTGTGTGATATGTAGTGTGTGGCATGTGTAGTGTGTATGTATGTGCATGTGTGTGTATGTGGTGTGGTGTGTAGTGTGTCTCTGTGTGTGGTGTGTGTACTATAGAGTGTGTGTGGTGTGTGTGCTGTGTGTATCTGTGGTGTGTAGTGTGTTATGTATATGTGTGTGTGGTGTGTGTGTGGTGTGTGTATGTGGTATGTGTGGTGGGTATGTTTGTGTGTGTGTGTGTGTGTGTGTGTGTGTGTGTGTGTGTGAGTGTGTGTGTGTGTATTTTAGTGGGGGAAGGGTCTATCTGGGCAACTTATTTTTAACCAAAAATAGTTTCTTTCTTCTGTCCCTTTCTTAGCAAGTCATTACCATTGACAAAGCCTCATAACTAGGTTAATAGCTGTTACTGTGTGATCTCTAAGGATTGTTTTATTGCTGTATTTTCTTTCTTACGGCCCCATCTTTTTTGCTCTTCAAGGCACCGTGGCATAAAGGATACATATAGCCCACATTTGCTTCTTCGGGCATAGGAATTACACCAGGCTATTTCTAAACAGACAGTATTCTAGCTCTTCTCTTTAGACGCCAATTAGAAGATTAGCGTCTTTTCTCTCTCCCTCTTTGCTATTAAATAGTCACACAAAAGCCGAGCTGACAAATGACTCCATCCATGGTGCTCCACAAAGACAGACAATAGATCATCACCATACTCAAATCCTATTAATCACAGATTAATGAGAACATGTCTAGTGGGCAAGAAATTACCAGAATGTGGGCCTCCTGGCTTGTTACCCACGTAACATCTGCCGGCCTTACCTTCAGTGCCGTGTCATCTTTTCTCACATTGAGATAATGTTTGCTCCAGAAACATAATTAAGATAATGGAGCAGATTCAGAACCGTCCCTTAATAATTAAAGAGCCGGGGTTATGCTTCGCAGTCTAGTGGCTTTTAAAAAACTAATTTCCCTCTGTTTTTGATTATTTCCTTTTTCTTTTGCTCATAATGAACTATCGAATATTGGGGTTTGGGCTTTCCTGGTTTTACCTCTCTATAAACTGAGAGATTAATCTTCATGCCCAAAACTAGGACAGAGTCAGACCTGGAATTCATTTTTCTACTGGAATAAAATCTATAGAACACAGGATATACCGTTAGATCCTCATAAAGGATCAGTCATTTTTTGCAATCTGAAATATTCTAATTAAAATTTACACTTAAATTCCACCTGAGCTTATAAGAAACATTAAACGCCAAATTGCCTCTCTCTGACTCTCCTCTGTAATGTGCTATTTTATCTTTTTAATAGCCTCAAATATTTAACATTTTTTAAATTCAGGGTTTTGCCAGTGACTTAGTCCTAAGCTAAGTTTCTGTTGCTCCTAAGCACAGACATTGAAATTAGGGTTCAAATACTTGTATTTTTGGTAGGCACCCCTGTCCTCTTGTCCCAGCACGGGTAGAAATGAATGGACGTGATATAACGTTAGAGGGGGGGATGGGACAACGGCATCTGTAATCGGCTCATAAAGAGGGGTAAAGAATCACAACTCATGAGCAGAAAATTAAGGAAAATAATAGCTTGTGTTCTAAAAATGTGGACTACGTGTCGGCCCTTCTTAGAAGGGAGTGGCGATTAGCCAGGGTTGGCTAAGCTGCGATCCGCCGCCTCTGAGTAAGCCGTGATTCAGCACCACGGGAATAAAAACAGCTCCTCCAGCAAGGGTGGGCCAGCGCCAGCCTGGGGAGGAGGCGGCGGATTGTGAAGAGCTTCTTAATTAAATTTTAATTATTGCTAATTAGAACTACTGTTTTTTTATATCCCCAACAAGCAAGACAAGAGTTGGTCTTGTCTTTTATTATTCTCCTAATTAGTTTCCCAAGGAGAGATCTGAAAGGGCATACACACAGCTTTTACAGTATTCATGTTATGAGCTGAGCTCAACCTGTAGAAAGGTCCCACCCTAGAAGCTTGGCAGCTCTGGTCTGCTTCCAAGATGCCAAATGGAATGGTATCTCCTTGTCTTCTGTTGGATATTTTTCCTTTTTTAAAAAAAAATAAATAAATAAATACATTTTAAACCTGACGTCCACATGAATTTCAAAAGGCTTCGCTTAAACTCTCAAAAATATATAGCAAGCCCTCCCCGCATGTGTAGTGTGCTCATGAAATCTGTGCTTTGGGGAACTGCTGAATGTCAAAGATGGTCATGAGCAGGTCTGCATAACCAGGTGTCCTCATGAAAAGCAACTGCTGAGTCTCTCTGGCTATGAAGTCAGGGCTTCGCCATGGCTAAGAATGCAGGGCCCCTGTGCTGAAATGGCTCCCACGTTCCAGCAAATATAGAATAACATGCTCCCGGTAGCCACGCATGTGTGGGCAATGCAGAAATTCTAGCTGGAAGTATGAAGACACAATCCCAGAAGATCCCCAGGACCTATTAGCGTCATAAGCCCTCGGCAGGATATGAATCCTATCTTGTAAGTACATGAATTTCCTAACTTCTCCCAAGACACCATGCTAAGAGTTCTGAGTTGATGCAACTCCCTGTGTTAATTACAATGAAATCCATCAAATGAAATTACATTTTTGGAATCAACAGCATTTGGCCACACCAGCCCACATGCCTTGACAGCATCCCCCTGCCCTGGGAGTCAAATTAACACATGTGTTTGTTTCCTCGCCTCTTACACGTACGAGAGCCCTGTGATATGTTAATTCACACCAAATTCCAATCCTTTTCCTGTCTTTATCTTCCCAACTCTGACGACAACGCATCAACACCTTTCATACTAGGGAGGGAAAAAAAAAAACTGCTTAGACAAGATTTTTACCCACTTTAATTAAAATTACAAAACTAGAAAACAAAGAGTAAATAAATTAAATCTGTCTTTCTGTGCCCTGTCAGCATCGTCTCTGATCTGAATTCATCTATAAGTCAACTGGGTCTTTCTTGGCCTGATTAGTCAATTAGCCGGAGCACACACTGGTTTGAAATGTGTTTCTTTCAGGTCAGTAAGTTGCCCTCACAATGTGTGGCTGACATACCAATAAAGACAGACTTCTGACGGTCCCCATCAGTACTCTGAGGTTCCTGTGGTGTCTTTAGCTTATGCGATATTTGAAAGCTGTCTATGGTTCACCTTACATCTCTCCACAGTCACTACATCATAGTTTCCCTCTTTATAAAGTGTGATGCTGGATACACAGAGGGCTGTGGAGTTGATTTCACAGGGCAAGAGAGTCTTCCAGATTACCAGCTGCCCTCCTGTTAGACTCTGGCCTATGTGAAAACTGGATATTTTGTTTTTGTGGAGTTGTTTTTTGCTCAGAGGTTTGGTAGGATTGGATTTTCTAAATACTCAAGATAAAACCTAGGACCTCATCTATACTAAACCAAGACTCCCCCTGAGCTAGACCTCCAGCATGAAACAGAAGCATACCATTTCAAGTAGGCTGGGTGACCAGAGGGCTCCTAGAATCAGCCTGTTTCTACCCCACCCCCACCCAGTGCTGGGGTTGCAAGCACACACAGCCATATGGGGCTTCTATGTGGGTACTGGAATTTTTAACTCAGATCTTCTTGCACAGGAAGTACCCTAACCTACTGTGCTGTTTACTCAAGCTCCCTTTGCTTTAGTTCTTTTGAGACAGGGTCTCATTCCATAGTTAGCCCAAGCTGGACTCGGACCCACTATGTAACCCAGAGATTTTTTTTTTTAATAATATACCTGAACTGTTGCCAACCTCTCTGGATCACCCTGGGGAAATCCTGTAGAGTTCCTTTGAAGATAAATAGGAAATGAAACCTGTGATGGTTTGGATCTAAATGTCTCCTAAAACCTACAGGCTAATAGCTTGGTTGCCAGCCCATTGGACCTTTAAGAGGTAGAGTTCTGTAGGAGTCTGGTTCCTGGGGACATACTGTTGAAGAGCATATAGAATACTGGCCATTCTCAGGCTGTCACAGGCGCCTGACACATGCTCTATACTGTAATGCTTGACCTTCTGTCAGGCCCTGAACTGAAAACACATTCTAACCACCACCCAAGACCCCAGAAGCCCGGGGCCCAAACATCTTCTCTTTTTTAAGTTTATCACATCGATGGACGGCTGATTAAGGGAAGCAAGTGTAACAATAAAACAGAACACTCACGGATGTGGGTGTATGCGATGAACTGAACCATCCAGTTCAGTTCTCTCCTCCACCTACCCAGCTGCCTCCTCTCCTCCAGCAAAACCCTTTGGCCCAGTAGCGTTCTCAGCCATAGGCACATGAGGTTCTTCATGGATGGAACTATGTTTGAGTTTCTCAAACATCGGCATTTGAGCTTTGGCAGCTTTGAGAGTGTCCACGATTTAATTATAATTAGTACATGGGCCATGGTCTGAATGCTCAAAATCCCCATGGTGAGATAGCTTTTTGTTTTATCTATTGATCCATCTATGTATGTGAGTGTTTTCTCTGTATGAATGTCTGTGAACCACGTTCATTGCTTGGTGTCTGTGAAAGCCAGAAAAGAACATCAGATCCCCTGGAACTGGAGTTACAGACTGTTGTGAGCTGTCATGTACGTGCTGGGAATTGAACCTGGATCCTCTGGGAAAGCAGCCAGTGCTCTTGACCACTGAGCCATCAATCCAGTCCCCATGTGGAGATCTTAACCTCCAAGTGATGGTATTTGGAGGTGTGGCCTTTGGTAAGTGATTAGGTCATGAGGGCAGAACCCTCAAGAATAGGACTGGTTGTCTGGGAAGGCTGGGAGAGCAGAATTTTTCTTTACACCATTTGAGAACAAGGAAAGAGAAGATTCCATCTACAGACTGGAAAGCATCTCTCACCAAACCTGCCTGGAAACGCCTCCATAAGGTGAGGCTGAAGGATCTTTTATATATATGCATTAGGGGATGGATAGATAGATAGATAGATAGATAGATAGATAGATGATATAGAGATGATAGGTATAGATAGATAGATATAGATATAGATACAGATATAGATATAGAATGAAAGAAGAGAAATATCACTTATATAAGCAATTAACTCCTCACTCTAGTCTCACTCCTTGTCTGGGATAGCAGAAACTTTTAGATCAGTGTTTGTGTGTCTACTTGTCTGTTTTGAGAAAGGGTCTTGCTTATGCAGCCCAGACGGCCAACTTGAGTTCCTGGTCTTCCTGCCTGTGACGTCTAGATGCTGGGATTACAGACATGTGCTGCATGGCTGGCTTACACTGGTTCTGTTTTATGTTTTGTTTTAAGCACATCACCTAGCTCTTCTGAGTGAATAGCATTGTCTTTCACACTTGTAAGGCAAGCTGAGAGGCCCAATCCAGCAAGCATCACCCCTGTTCAGGTCGTCTGCAGCCTTACCTCCGTGTCCCTTTCAATGCTGGCCCCACTTTTATCTTCATTTCTCCAGGACATATGTCTTAGTTAGGGTAAGTATTGCTGTGATGAAACATCATGCCCAAAAGCAAGTTGGGGAGGAAAGAATTTGTTCGGTTTACACTTTCATATTGTCCATCACTGAAGGAAATCAGGACAGGAGCTCAAACAGGGCAGGAATCTGGAGGCAGGAGCTGATGCAGAGGCCATGGAGAAGTGCTGCTTTACTAGCTTGCTCAGCCTACTTTCTTATAGAGCCCAGAACCACAAGCCTAGGGATGGCACCACCCACAGTGGGCTGGGCCCTCCCTATTAATCGCTAATTTTAAAATGCCCTACAGCCATTTTCTCAACTGAGGTTCCCTTCTTTCAGATGACTCTGGTTTGTGTCAAGTTGACATAAAACTAGCCAGGACAATGTATTTCTCTGAAAACTTTTATCTTTTCCACACATTCTAAATTTTCCAAAGATTTAAGTTTTAAGAAATGGAAACTTCAAATTTGAGCAGGCTCCTTACTTAAATAGATGAATTTATAATTTAAATGCATGGGCATTAAAAAAAAAAGACTATCTTAAGATAGCATCCATTTGTCATACCATGCATTAGTGTGCCAAGAAGATGGAAGGAAAACAGGGAAGGAGGAAAGAAAGGGAAGGAAGGAAAAAAGATCGATTGTGGCTGAACATGACACACACCTCGAGTCCCAGCACTCAGGAGCCAGAGGTATAAGAACCAGGGACTCAAGGCCATTCTCTCTTGCATAGTGAATTTGAAGCTAGCCTGAACTACATGAAAGAAACTCTCCCAGGAGGCCTCTGCACTGCATGAGACTCTTGAGGAGCCCTGCTCACTGACTTGAAAGCCATAGTCCTTAAAGAAAATACTGATGAATTCAATTACATTAAAACATTTTTTAAATTCTACTTGGCAAATAAAATGCTATATGAGCCATCGAGAGGCAGTTATTATAGGATGTAGTTATACACATCCCAGGACCTGAGAGCTGGGGGAGGAAGGTATTGATTGGGTTTGAGGCGAGATTCTGTCTCAAGAAGACAGAAGATGGAACATGGAGAGAAGGAAGAAGGGGCAGGAGGCTGAGAAAAAGAAGTGGGGGAGAGGGAGTGGTGTCATCCAGCACTAAGGAAACGGAGTTAGGAGGAGTACATGCTTAAGGCCAGCCTGGGCTACAAAGAGACACACTGTGAAATCTCCCTTATCCAGGACAGCCTGTAAATAGGAAGAAACTCTCAACAATAAAATGAACTAAAGATAGGAATAGCTCTCAAAAAAAGAACGTAAGAATGCTTCATAAACGCGGGAAAAGAAATTTAACGTCACTTATAATAAGAGAAATGGAAATTAAAGCTGTATTGAAATATCGTTTCTCAGCTGCTAAAACACCAAAACCCCAGATGTTTGAAATACATACCATTGGCAAAGCTGTGAGAAAACAGGCAGTCTCCTTGTGTGGAGAGACACCATAACCGAGACAACTCTTATAAAGGAAAACATTTCATTGGGGCTGGCTTATGGTTTCAGGGGTTTAGTTCTTTATCATCATGGTGGGAAGTATGACAGCGTCCAGGCTGGAGCAGTGGACAGTGCTGGAGCAGGGACTGAGATTTTTACTTCTTGCTCTGCAGGCAACAGAAGGAGACTATGTTCCAAACTAGGTGGAGTTTGGGCATAGGAGACCTCAAAGTCCACCCCCACAGTGACACACTTTCTCCAACAAGGCCACACCTCCTCCAACAAGGCCACACCTCCTCCAATAAGGCCACACCTCCTCCAACAAGCCACACCTCCTCCAACAAGGCCACACCTCCTCCAATAAGGCCACACCTCCTCCAACAAGGCCACACCTCCTAATAGTGCCACTCCCCACGGGCCAAGCATTCGAACACGAGTCTATGTGGGCCATCCCTACTTAAACCACTACACTCATGTGTTGTACGGGGTCAACATTAATGACTACAACCCCTGTGGAGAGCGATTGGTAATATCCAACCAAATAACTAGGTCTATGTCCTGGGGCTGGGCATAGCTTGGGCAGCACTTCCCAAGGGCTCACTCCCTAGCAATGATGTGGGAAAGGGTACTATGTAAATCTACTTCTAGGAGTTTACACAGCATAGTTACCTGCACAGGTTATTCACTGAAACACTATATCAGGAAAAAGACCAGAAAACAGCTAGTTCTGATGCCGTACTTAAAATCTCTGCGCTTGGGAGACTGAGGTAGGGAGCTTGGGTAGTCAAGGCCAGCCTGGAATACATAGCGATACTCTGCCTTTAAAACTAAATGAAAACAAAACACAAAGCAACAACAACTAGCTAGAAATGAATCTTTAACGTTTATTGATAACTGATTACATGAACTATAAAAATGCCACAGTGAAACCCAGACATTGCACACTAACTTAAAGAATGATAACTGGGCATAGCGCCTCCTGCCTGTAAACCCAGACATTGCACACTAACTTAAAGAATGATAACTGGGCATAGCGCCTCCTGCCTGTAATCCTAGCACTTGAAAGGTGGGGATGGAGAATCCATTCAGAGCCATCCTACATAGCTACTTGATGCCAGCCTGGACTACATGAGACTCTGTCTCCTGAAAGAGAAAAAGTACATATAAGTTAGGGTTTTGGGGGGAGTAGGAAGTGCTGGTTAATAAAGTCATCTTTACTCAGGCTCAGTCAGCGCCCAGGGGACAAGGCCCCAGGAGAGTAAACAGAGAACTAGTTCTCATCACGTCACTGTCTGCTTTGTGAATACAGATGCAACTTGACCAGATGCCTCAAGCTCCTGTCACCATAAACATCCCACTGTGATGGACAATACTTCTGAACTATGAACAAAAGCAAGCCACCTGTTCCCCCTGAAGTTACTGTTGCTGAAGTGTTTTATCACAGCAACAGAAAGTAACCAAGGTTAAGTGAGATGAGAAAACAGCCACCTGATTTCACTGTAAGAAATTCTACCGGGCATGGTGGTTCACATAATCCCAGTATGTGGGAGGCAGAGGCAGGTGCGTCTTTGTGAGTTTGAGGCTAGCCTGGTCCACAGAGCACGTTCTGGGAAAGCTAGGACTACAAAGAGTGGTCCTGTCTCAATAAGAGAAAGAGGGGGAGGGGGAAGAGATGTGGGAGGGGGAGTGAGAGAGAGAGAAGAAATTCTAGTATGCCTGAGGATAGATATTTCTGTCAGTAAAGTAAAGCTCTGGGTTCAACCCACAGAGCCCTGGTTAAAAAGTCAAGCATGTTGTGCACCCTTGTAATCTCGTCTTTGGGACAGCAGAGACTTGTAAATCTGTGAGCCCCAGGCTAGTGAGAAACCCTCTCTCAGACACTCCTGAGGAAGAATGATAACAGAGATTACCCCCTGGCTTGCACAGCCACACCCACTCACCAGCAAACACACACACACACACATACACACTGTAGTAGCTTACGTTAGAATGGCCCCCAGATGCACATATATTTAAATGTTTGGTCCCTACTGGGTAGGCGACCACCCCACATCCTGTACCTCCAACATTTGGAAAAGATGTCAGTATTGCTCCGGTGCCATGCCTGCCATGGTCCCAGCAATGACGGTCACGAACTCACCTTCTGAGCTGTAAACAAGCCCCAAGTAAATGCACTCCTTTATAAGTCTGCCTTCACCGTTGTATCTCTTCACAGCAAGATGCATATACACAAGAAAGAGAGAGACAACTAAGGAACGCTCGTCTGGAAAAATAGTCTTCCCCAGAGAAGAGCATAGCGATTGGTTAGCCAATACCAAATCCTCAACCCTGAAAATGTATACATACAAGAAGTATCATACAGACTGAGAAAGTTATATTTATATAGTTAAAATAAATGTATACGTGTGTGTATTTACATATGTAACAGCAAAGAAACAGCGCCAACGAATTTGAGAGTTGGGGGCGGTGCTTGGAAATGGTTGGAGGGAAGAAAGGAATGGGGAAATGATGTAATTACATTGTAACCTAAAACATTTATTTTTTAAAAAGAATATATAGATATCAATGTTGCTTCTAGTAGCAAGAAATTATAAATAATAAAAATATTCATTAAAATATAAAAGGGAAAGGGGAAAGAGGGAGGAAGCAAGGGAGGGAGAGAAAGAGAGAGAGAAGGAAGGCAGGAAGGAGAAAGGGAAAGAGGGAAGGAGGGAGGGAGAGAGGGAAGGAAGGAGGGAGGGAAAGAGGGAGGGAAAGAGGGAGGGAGGGAGGGAGGGAGGGAGGGAGGGAGGAAAGGAGGGAATCAGTCTAAGAGTCGGGACCTGCAATGCAGGCCTGTGATGCAAACACTAGGAGGCAGAGACTCTTCCATTCAAGGCCAGGCTGGTCTATCAAGTGCTTTAGAAGCCAGCCTAGCTTATACAGTGAGATTCTCTAAATAAATAAATAAATAAATAAACAAACAATTCCAGAAACTTTTCATTATACTTTCTGTACACGAAACTGACTACTATTTGAAACATTTGAGCCAATATCTAAGTTCAAAATAATTGTCTAGTATTTTTTTTTAATTTGAAAGGTATTGACACTACTCAACCTGATCCAAATAATTAGTGTCATCGCAATGTGGCCTCCCCTGGTCCTGGACAATATAGCCCATGAGAGAGGTAGTTTTGAGACTGAGTTCCATGACCAGGTGACCAGAGTCATGTCCTGACTGCTACTTACTGGTTCTGTGACTTTGGCCTGTTTCTTCTTCATAAACTGGGGTCCATAGCAGCTACGTATAGAATCATTCTGAAAATGAATTAAGTTGGTCCTAGCTAGGCACGATGGCATACATGTGGTACACACATATACAGGCAGGGGAACACCTTTAATCACAGCACGTGGGAGGTGGAGGCAGGAGGGTCAGGAGTTCAAAGCCAGCCTAGACTATAAGCCTCTGTCTAAAGCCAGTGGTGGTGGCGGCAGCAGCAGCAATGCAGGAGCTTTGATTGCACCATTCAGGAGACAGTTGGATCTCTGAGTTCAAAACCAGCCTGGTCCTACAGAGTGAGTTCCAGTACAGCCACAGCTACACAGAGAAACCTTGTCATGAAAAACAAAAGCAAAAAACCCTGTCTCAAAAAGGTAAAAAGGGGGGACTGTTTTTACACAAAGAAACTACCCAAAACACTTTAAGAATTACCATTTTCCACACATGCACAAAGAGACAAACAGACAGACAGACAGACAGACAGACAAAAACACACAGAGAGACACAAACAGAAAGGGGGGGAGAGGTCTGCATAGACTCCAAGGATAAATATAAAAACAGAAACTTATGGGCAGGGCATGGTGGCATATGAGAATACTTCCATCAATAAAGCAGGAGAATGGATGTTAAGGCCAGCCTGTGCTACATAAAGACACAGGAAAAGACAAAGAAAAGAAAGAAGGAAAGAAAACTAGAAACTTTTGATAAGCCCTGCACATACAGACATACTCAAAAGCAAAGCAAAGGGTTCTTCAAGACAATATTGTCCTCAGAGAAGCATCTCCGATGATATTATAATCACCTGAGAGGGTGGAAAGCTACAGAGAGACGCATCTGTCTCTTGTAAGGCACTTAATCAACAGTGTCATTTTCTAACTGGAGGAAACCTGCTTTTGTTCACTTAATGCAAAGGCAGTGAAGCTCAGGTACTTGTTCTGGCTACTGAAGACAGACAGGAGAGAGTGTTCATCTGCCAAAGGAATGCCACTCTTAAAGAGTCCTCTCCGGGTGTGGGTGATGGGCACCAGGACTGGTAGGACAGGAGCCATCTTTCACAAGGGCTTGCACCAGACCAAGGAGTAGGAAAACACTGCTTTAAACACAGCCAAACCAGACAGGCATAGTGGCCACACCTTTAAATGCCAGCACTAGGGAGGCAGACGCAGGTGGATCTCTGTGAGTTCAAGGCCAGCCTGGTCTACATAACAAGTTCCAGGCCAACCAGAGCTACATAGTGAGACCCTGTCTCAAAATAAAAAAATAATCTGGACTGGAAAGATGGCTCCATGGTTAATAAGAGCACTGGTGTTCTTTCAGGGAATCTGAGTTCAATTCCCAGTACCCAAGAGGTGGTTCACAATTGGCTGTAATTTCAGTTCCAGGGAATTCTGAGCCCTCTTCTGGCCTCTGGTGGCACTAGGCACCCACATGGCACACACATATACAGGCAGGGAAAACACCCATATGCGATTTTAGAAATTAAAAGTAAAACAAGTTAAGCTAGCCACACTGTCCACGGAAGATCACCTAGCCAAAAGAAAGTTCCAGCTTAAAAAAGAAAATATCACCTTGTGTCTTCACTAACCCCACCCGGCTCGCATGCATATGGATTTTCATTTATTGTTTTGTGGATGGAAAATTATAACTAATCAAGACAGTACATATATATCTTCCGTTCCTCTGGGACAACCTGAGACCCAGTGCTCTATCTCCGGGGCTTCCTACTCTAATAATGAAATTCCGTTACAACGAAAGGGCCGCGATTCCTGTGGAATGGGGTGCTCACACTCGCCCTACTTGGATATGGGTGGCGGCATGAAGGCAGGATGATGCTCGCACCTGTGAAGTAGGGCAGCATTCGGGTTTGTTTCTCTTTGCTTGACTTCAGTGAGAAGAAG
>NW_021604577.1:13237606-13249477 GCF_004785775.1 Grammomys surdaster
GATAGATAGATAGATAGATAGATAGATAGATAGATAGATAGATAGATAATAAGTAGATAAAGACAGAGACAGACAGACAGACAGACAGACAGATAAAAGACAAATGAGCACTTGCTGGTCTTGCAGAAGACCTGAATTCCATTCTCAGAACCCATGTTGACTCCAACTTCCACTCCAGCCTGAGGGCACCCACACACGTGTGGCATTCACTCATACAAACGCACACATTCAAATAGGTAAAAATAAAATAAATAAGTAACATAATAAAGAAGAGAGAGCTAAAGAAATGGCTCAGTGATTTAGATCACTGCTTGCTCTTACAAAGGACCCGGGCTCTGTTCCCAGCACCCACATGGTGTCTCACAACCGCCTGCAACTCCAGTTCCAAGAGATCTGATGACCTACTCTGGCCTCCATGAGTACCAGGCACATGCGTGGTGCACACACATACAAGCAGACAAAAACACTCATCACATAAACAAAAAAAATTAAAGAAAATAATAATAAAGAATACTTAAGTTTCATTATGTAATAGTGATAAAGAACTTTATGAGCTAAGAAAATTCTAACTCTACTTTTAAAGTTTATATAAAATTTTGCAAGCTATATGCAAAAAATTAGTAGCATTTCTGGATCCTTAGATTGGTTACAATTTAAACTAATTGTTATGTGTATGAGTGTTTTGCTTGCATGTGTGTCTTTTGCATCCCGTGTGTACCTGGTACCCATGAGTGTCAGGAGAGAGAGAGTGTCAGATTTCCTGGACCTGGAGCGTGGAGAGTCACCACGCAGGTCAGCTCCTGGAATTAAGAAGTCCAGATCCTCTGTGAGAGCAACAAGTGCTCTCAATCACTGGACAATCTCTTCAGCCACAATTTTTCCTAAATTTCAAAACTTTGAGCCAATATATGGAATTTTCCCTTTCTTTTTTCCTCAACAGCAAAACACTGATTATTCTCCACGATGAAATACAATTATTATATAATCAAAAATTTTAAAAAATATGTATGCAAACTGTATGGTGAGTAATGTGACCCCAGCTCTCAGGATGCTCGTGAGTCTGAGGCCTACCAGAGCTACATTTTGAGACTATATCAAAAAAATATGTAATTATAAGTTTATATTATATGTGCCTTACTTCTTTGTTTTCTAAGATTTACTTATTTTTACTTTACGTGCATTGGTGTTTTGCCTGCATACACATCTGAAGATGCCAGATCTCCTGGAATTGGAGCCAAAGACGGCTGTGAGCTCCCATGTGGGTGCTGGCCGGGTGCTCTGACAGAGCAGCTACTGCTCTTAACTGCTGAGTCATCTTTCCAGCCCTGTACCTTACTTTCCTGTGTATACTTTTGTTGTCAGATAAAATTGAGACCTAACATCATACTTTAAAAATCAAGTTGTCAGCTGGGCGGTGGTGGCATACACCTTTAATCCCAGCAGTTGGGAGACAGAAGTAGAAGGATCTCCAAGTTTGAAGCTAGCCTGGTCTATAGAGCAAGTTCCAGGACAGCCGTGGCTACACAAAGGAAGCTGATTCAAACAAACAAACAAACAAAAAAGCAAGTTGTCATTAAAATGTTTTAAAAAGCTAGAACCCCAGGGGAAGAGGATATGCTGAATAAGACTGAGTGAGGCGTGTGTTGTTCTGAAGGGGAAGAAGAAAGAGGAAAGCTGTCAACTAGAAAATGGAATGTAAATGAATTTACTTACACTATGAATATAATAAGTTGATGCCATACATGTATTTGTAGACATAAGAAAGGAAGGGAAAGGTTGAAGTTTTCCTTCCATGACTCACCAAGTTTTTCATATGATCTACAGGTAACATGTTCATTTACTAGCATACACTCACACACACACTTCCCCTTCCTAGATAAATTATGAGATGTAGAAAGACCATTTGTAGCTCAAGGAGTGCAGTGAGCAGACCCATGGAGGAGATGATGAGCCAGCTGTGGGGTGTGCAGGTACGGAGTCGGAGCTCCTGATGCGAGGCCGCTCCTGAAAGAAGAAACTGGGAGAAAGGCATTCTTTAGGGTCCATTAATACTTCTAATGCTGGTTTAACTTTCTAAGACCTGTCTTTCTAGAGCTGGAAATAGGAAAAGGAAAAGTCAAGAACCTTAAATTGTTCCAGCTAATTCTGAGAACAAATCCTAACAGGGATTTGTAGGCCCAGTCAAAGTAATGGAATACTGAAATGGCCAGCAGAAGCCACAGTGATCGGATGACGTAAGTATTGACGACCCGGTGAGCCCAGAGGCACAGAAAATACAAGAGGATGAGCCAGAGACAGCCAGGTAAGAATGAATCTCAAGCTGAGGCCATAGAGTCCTTTAAAGGAAGAATTCTTAACCAGGACATGAGAATCCCTTACAACCTCACACAGTCTGTGCCAGTACTGTCCCCACTGAGCTGCCTGATCCCAGGACACAGTCACTCCCAAGAGTCAAGCTTAATCTCTCGGTTGATACATCCAGATGTTCCTTCTAGAAATGCATACTGGTAAAATCATTATAGTTCCTGGTTACGACCAAATTCTTAGTGCAAATGGAAGCTCTTAACAATCCTAGAGTCTACCTCCCACCCCTATGCCCACCCATCCCCACTGCATCCAACACAAGGCTAAAGGCTCACCTGGAGGTGGACTATAGAACAAATACAGTATCAGGGACCTGACCCTGCATCCGCAGGGATACCTGACCCCATGCTACCTTGATGCTCACATTGCACGTTACTCTCAATGTTTCATCCAACCCAGCATAAAATCTTGGGCTCTCCCATTTCCTTCACTCTTTACTGCCTTATAGTGACTCACGAGCCACATAAAACACTTTTCTCTTGCCAGCCTGTCTTTGTCAGCGGCTCAGCAAGGACCCTCTCTTTCGGCATTTAGCTACTTTACTGGGACCTGGGACACTGAGGTCACTAAAGAAGAGCAACGTCCCAGCCATTATAGTCTAGCCTGAGGGCTCTGAGGGCACACTGGTACACTAGTAACCCTGCAATATTCTCCCACAGGTAACCCATTGCAGGGTCCATTAAAACATACGCGGGACAAGTCAGCCCTGAGCCTGGGAGACCTGCAGCCTGCCTTATACATACCCCTTTGGCAAATTTCCCTTGAGAGAGCATGGGACAGTCGAGAATATCACTCCAATGCACAGTGAAGACTAGGAGTCCAGATCAGGAGTGAAGCCCCAGGCAGTAAAGCTGCATATGAGGGCATGCAACAGCTGACACTCGACATCAGAAGTGGCCCTGTCACCACAGGCAGATCTTCTTGTCCTTCTTCAAGCTTCCCTACCAGCAGAGAGCCCACGTGCTTTCAACCCACCTAACCAAACTAGCCTTTGTCACCTCTCAGCCCTCTAACCTCCGAGGTCATCAACTATCCCCTTCTGGCTCAGCGCATCTGGGCTGACCACACAAGCCAGTCCCATTTCCACATCTTCATCCTGAAGTGATTCCACGGGCAAACCAATGGGCTCCAAACCTGGCCCCGAGGTACTAATGTCTAATAAAACCTAAGGAAAATCTTGGGAGATTTTAAGCGAGAATATGATGTAACGGAAATCAGAGCTTTCTGCAGGTTAATCTGGCATCTGTAAGGTGGACTTATGGGTAGAAGTTACTGGACTGGGGGGATCAGTTACAGCAATTAAATGTGACATTCTACACGCCCAGTTTTGCAAAGTGGTCATATAAAGGAAAGTACATATGATTAAGGAGAGAAAAGTCAACTAAACTCAATGAAAGTTTACCTGTGGTTAAAAGAGAGAGAGAGAGTTAGGAGGTGGGTCTGACGTGACTTTAAAATAGAGGCATGGCATAGGGAAAGTCCGTGTTAGAGAAAGCTGGTATTCCCAAGGGGTGAGCAATTTGAGGGATTATTCAGACAAAGCAAACCACTGACATACAGAAAGCTCTAAGCTCCAAGGAACAACGGAGAATAAACATTTGACTTCCTTTGTGCGTATGTGAATGGGCTTAGTGTTCTCCACATTCAAGAACAGCTTAGGAAAGAAAGGAGCCAGAATGGACAAACCACAGAGGAAGAAATCGAAATGGCCACTAAGCGTTTTAAAAGATGTTCAATAGTAGGCTTGAAGCTGGTGAGGGTTGGCTTCTAAAAATAGAATGTAATGCCCAAGTCAAGAGTGGTATAGCCAGTCACCTCTGTGAACTTCTTAAATTCACAATAAAATATCATGTATGTATGTATGTATGTATGTATGTATGTATGTATGTATGTATTATATACCACACACATAATGAGCACATCGAGTCCTTCAGGTATGTTTAAATATACATTAGCTCACATTGTGGGTTCCCCAGATTATTCTCATGTCCATTCACTAGATGGACTTAGATCAAACTGTTAAAATCAGGGTCACACTTTACTATAACAAAGGTGAGAGATTCAAAGTCAGCATTGGAGTAAGAACTGTGTAGAACAGAGCAGAAGAGTAAGCCAGCACAAGTTTCAAGTGTCCCTCCCATGGTAGCCCGTAGATCACACTGACTAAACTTAACTGTGTGCAAAGTTCTGATCAACAAAGGCTGGTGCCTGAGTCAGGATAGCACAGGTCAATCCACAGAGAGCTCATTTACAAGTCTAGATAATCTCCTACTTCACACGTATGTAGCTGAGGCATTGAGGTCTGGGATACCAGATACACAAGAACAGGTGTTCACCGTAACGCATGCTTCATCCTCTGAGCAGCTGAGGAAGCACAGATTCAAGGCCAACTGGTCCATGTAGTGAGGGCCAGATCTACCAGGTTACATAGCCAGACACTGTCTTAAAATTAAAACAAGCAAACAAAACAGAGAGGAAGGAAGAGGAAGAGGGTGAGGGAGAAAAAAAGAATTAAAATTTAAAAAATAATTAAACACCCCGATCCAGAGGAGCAGGCCGGTAGTCCTTGAGAGCCTGAGACAAGACATTCACGAGTTCAAACCAGCCTGGGAAACTCAGTCAGAACCTGCCTCACATTTTAAACCTTAGACAAACCGTGATACATTCATATCTTGAGTTACCATATAGCTATTTGAACACATATGTTGGGTCAGGGGTGAGGCTTGGCACACACTTTTAATTCCAGTATTTGGGAGGCAGAGGCAGGTGGATCTCTATAAATCTGAGGTCAGCATGATCTACGTAGCAAGCTCCAAGCCTGCCAGAATCTCTTGGTGACTGTCCTCTGAGACAAGCAAGCAGCTCTTGGGACTTGGATATTTCTGGTTGACATTGAAAAGACAGTGACCTACCTTCTTCTGCCCTGCCCCACTGAAGACCATCCCAGCCAGGCCTGTTGACTATTTACACCCTCACAGAGGGTTGGGGGGTTGTGAGACCCTCACCTGAGTACCCAGCTGTTCCCTATTGCCTTCTTATGTGGTGATGGCTCTTAATTTCCATTTTTAGACTCCCTGTGTGGTTGACTACACCAGCTGATTTGTAGACATTGGAGGAGCTCCACACACCTTAATCACACACACATGGCCTCAGGGGCTTGGGCGTATTGCAGAGGAGGCTGGGGCCGAGGGCTCCATCTATGTGACTACTGGAAAGCTCTCTTCCCTGACAGGTAAGGCTTTTCAGGTGCAGTTAATTGGGGGAAGGAGCAGGCACACTCCTTAAGTAACCCTTCACCCAGGCCAGATAAGGAAACCCAATAAACTCATTGGTTCCCAAGAGTGAGCAGTGGCAGAATTGTGACTCAGTTTGTCTGTTGTGACCTTTGAAGAAGGGATAGGTATTATTTACATCACCCACTGAGAAGGAATTTTAGCAATACCCTGTCCAAAAAAAAAAATGTTGGGAGGCTAAGGAACTGACTCCGTGTGTAAGAGAACTTGCTGTGTAGGCATGAAGACGAAGACCTGAGTTCAAATCCTCAGTACCCAAGCAAAAGCCATACCAGGTCTTGCCTAAAGCACCTGAAACTCCGTTGCTGCTGTGGGGAAGGACAAGAGGATTGATGGGGTTTGCTGGCCACCAGCCTAGCTCTGGGTTCAGTGAGAGACTCAGGCAGAGGGTGAAAGAGCAGGACAGCCTCTGGTTTCCACATGTATACACGCATACCCCACCATCACATACATGTCAACACACACACATGTACACACAAATAAATAAGAGTGCATATGGTGGTAAGAAAAAGAGTTAAGATATGCTTGAGCCACATTATTCCCAGATTCTATAATTTATATTTGCAAATATTATGTAACTCCAATTAAAACTTATTTGTGGAGTTAAAAAAATAACTATTTGCCGTCTCTTTTGACTGCTAGGACAGTCCCAGCTGAGGTTGAAAAGACACGGTTTGCCTTCTTTCTCCAGCTCTCCGTACAGTCACGAGTTACACCGATGTTAGCCAGGTTCAAAGTGAACGAATTAACAGTGTTTATTGGTGCCTTTAAACGGAAATATGCATAAATTAAGGTTAGTTATTGATCAGTGTATAAAAATGTTGTGAACAGCAGCTCAGTGTTTTTTTAAAAAACAGCATCCCAAACACTTGATTTATCAAATGAGGACTCAGGAGACAGATGCTCTGGTGAAAGCCTGCTCGCTCAGAGAGGCGGAGGAAGCACCCAGATGGCCTTGCACTCCACCGATGTCCCTGAAGGAATCCCTTCCCCATGCCATCTGAAATACCCTTCGGCTCAGTGTCCCTCTTTTCTACTTCCTGGGTTTTCTATGGTCACTCCCTGCCAACTGGTTTCTTGCTTCACCTCTTGCCCTTGGGTTCACTTTGTTTAATCCTGTTTTGGATTAAAGGTGTGTGCTAGGGCTGAGCCACACCACAGCAAAACCCAGGTTTTTCCAGTTCACAATCTTTATTTATTTATTTATTTATTTATTTATTTATTTATTTAATATGAGTACACTGTGGCTGTCTTCAGACACACACCAGAAGAGGGCATCAGATCCCATTACAGATGGTTGTGAGCCACCATGTGGTTGCTGGGATTTGAACTCAGGACCTCTGGAAGAGCAGTCAGTGCCCTTAACCGCTGAGCCATCTCTCCAGCCCCCAGTTCACAATTGTGGGGTTCAAATATCCTGCAACATCACAGGACCCTATCTATCCCTGTGCTTCCCCAGGAGCGATGATTGTATTCATTAAGTCATTACCATAATACCAACATAGAACGACGAAAGAATGAGCCGTAAATATACTTGACAGGCAAGCGCTACGTCCCCAGCCTTTGTGTATGTATAGACAATATAGAAGGGTATATATCATATTGATAGCAGTCATCTTTGATAAGAACAAGGCAGGTTTTAATCCCTTTACACTTTTTCAGATTTTGAGTAGCAAGGGTAACGTGTGTAATTTATAGCATGGTTTTATGTAAGACCCTGAGAACATAGCTTGCCAATTCAAGGCCTTGGTGTCATTCAAGACATCATAAAAGGTAGTGAAAAAAATCAGAGCTGAAGACTTTAATGGCACAGGGGCACCATTGACCCAGCAAGACCCCTGCACGTGAGGACTGGGACTCGGAGTTTGGAAGGATGAGTGGGAGCCAATATGGAAAATGCTGAGCCCTGTCGTGCTCACTCTTAAAATAAGAAACATTGGCAAGGCATGGTGGCTCAGGCCCATAGTCCCAGAACTGGAAGTGAGGGGGTAAGGCAAGAGGATTTCTCTGACTTTAAGGTCACCCTGGGCTACAGAAGACCCAGGGAATGTGACCCCCTTTTCTAACCTCCAAGAGGACCAGGCATGAACATGATAGACATATGTACATGCAGGCAAAACACTCATAAACATAAAATACAATAAGTCTAAAAGAAAAAAATTAAAAAACAATAACAAAACCCTTCAGCTTCTTCATTATCAAATGCACAGAAGAGGAAATTCTTGATGGTCCCGTTTCAGGCATAAACAACCTTACCTTAATTATTACATTATCTTAATCAGAGAGCCATGATTTCCCACCGGAGACTCCCGGCAAGATCAGGCCTAATGATATTCCTTCCTAGGAGAGCGTGGGAGTGTCATCTAAGATTCCAGCTAGCCTATCCCCACTTCCAGATACAAGTAATTCTGCCTCAGCCGCATGCGCACTCCGAAGGTGCTAAAGGACGTAGAAACAAAGTTAACTAAAGGGGTATTCCATCTTTGTAGCTATGAGGAGATCCCCACCCATCACCCACCCTGTCGTCAGTGGTGTAACTTTTAGGGGTCACCCACGTACCCGTAAGCCCATAAACTGCTTGGTTTACCAACTTTAGATGTGGGTGGAATCGTTGCTTTGCTTGGTCACCAGTGTCCTATCTGGGTTAGCAACACACAGGAAAGTTAGCACAAGCCAGCTCATCTCCAGATGAAGCTTGTCGACCATCTGGGAGCCAGGAGGGATCAAGGATCCCTGGTTTGTTCCCACATTGGTAATGAGGCTGCCATGGGCCACACCATCACCCCATCCTTCGACGCGATGCAGTCGGGGAGGCTCTAAGTGTATTGTTTGAAAAATCGATGCGAAGAGCAGTTTTGTTTTGTTTTCAGGGGGCGGGCACCTGCAGTCCTGTGACAGTCTCACCCCAATCTCCCTTTGGGGAATCTGTGTTGTCAACACTCCACCTCACATGACTCACAGGCTGCAGCAGCTGTGGCAGCATTTTTTTCATCCTTGGTTGGTTCTCTACCTCCCCCCCGCCCCCCCCCCCCTCCTATTTATGCCAATTCTTCTTTTGTGAGGGATCCCTCGGGGCTTCATTAATTACTCAATCCAGCCCACCGGTCACCGCGGCTGCTTCAGGGCCAGAGCGCGGTCCTACGGCAGAGACCCAGGAAGGCCATTGGAATGTGGCGTGGAAGAGCGCGCCCACTGCCGGCAGCTCGGGCAAACTGCACACGACTTGCTAAGCGGCAGCTCGGCTGGTCGTCTGAGCCTGTAAAGAGCCCATGGCTGTCGCAGGCTTTTACGCGTGGTCCTTATCTCGAGTGTCAAAAACACTTAGCACCGGTGGACTCCAGAACGTGAAGGCTAATCCAAAAGGAACCCTTTAAAAAAAAATCAGACAAATCTTAAGGTCAGATGCAACGGAATTACCTTATACAGTGACTCCAAAAACCAAAGGAATTAATTTTCTGAGAGAGTGCAACTGTGTTTTAGTACGAAAGAGCTACAGGAAAAACCTAAGATCAAATGCATCACTCAGGAGAACACAAAGCAATTAAGGCAAGAGAAAAAAAGGACGGCAGCTCCAGAGGAAATGGAAGCAGGGTGCTCTTACGCGCTGGATGATCGCAGGCCAGGCCCTCTTCAGAGGAAACGGTTTCATTAACTAAATGGCTTGGAAGCTCTTAACACGGATGAATCAGGGAGAACGTGTTTCTGGGACAGAGAAGGAAAGAGGTTGATTTTAAAAAATGGGAACCAAAAATAATTCTTCCAAGACAGAATTTTCTTATCTAAAAACCAGTAAAAAAAAAAAAAAATTAGTTACTCAATAAACAGATCCATGGGCAAAGAGTATGAACACACAAGTATACACATACACACACACACCAAATTACTAAGACATACTCAACTTCCCTAATAATTAAGCAAATAAAAATTAAGGTAATAGTATGATCTTATCAGATTGGTGAAGACTTAACAAACTTAGTATGTTCAAAGTTGACCAAAGAGCTACCTGTATCTCAGCAATGGCCAGAGCCCAATCCCAGCCCTGAATGAATAGGGAGAACAGGCTGGAGAAGAGGGTAAGAGAACACAAACTTGAAAGAAAAAAAAAAAGCAGTAGGCCAGGCAGTGGTGGCGCACGCCTTTAATCCCAGCACTGGGGAAGCAGAGGCAGGCGGATTTCTGAGTTCAAGGCCAGCCCGGTCTACAGAGTGAGTTCCAGGACAGCCAGGGCTACACAGAGAAACTCTTTCTTGAAATAAATAAGTGGGTAAATAATGAAAACCTTTTGTTTAGATTGCTAATTAGTACAACTTTTGTTTCAAGGAAATGTAACAATTTACATTGTACTTTTTGTTCCTCTCCTTCAATTCAACATTTCTGTTTCTAATGTGTTGAACAAGTATGTGTGTGCATGTGTGTAAACATGTACTTGTGTGTCTAAGTTCAGGTACATGCTACGGTGCACTGTGGAGCTCAGGGCAATCTGACTTGTCTACCTGGAGACCAGTTCTCCGCTATTCGTGTGAGATGCTCACGAATCCAGATTTTACACAGATTCTGGAGACGTTGTTTCAGGTCCTCACGCCTGCAAAGTCTTGATTACTTCTCTGTCTGCAAAGAGACACCATGGCTAAGGCAACTATAGCCCTGGCTGTCCTGGAACTCATTCTATAGGCCAGGCTGGCCTCGAACTCAGAAATCTGCCTGCCTCTGCCTCCCAAGTGCTGGGATTAAAGGCGTGTGCCACCACTGCCTGGCTCTAAGGCAACTTATAAAAGAAAACATTTACTTGGGGGCTTGCTTACAGTTTCAGAGAGTTAGTCTAGGACAGTGATGGTTGAGAAGAAAGCAGAAAGCAGGTAGGCTCGATGCTGGAGCAGTAGCTGAGAGCTTACATTTTATCCACAAACAAACCGTAGAAAAAAAGGGACTGGGCCTGACTTGGGCATTTGAAACCTCAAAGACCACACCCAGTGACGCGCCTCCTCCAGCACCTCCTAACCCTTCTAACCCTTCCTTAATAGTCCACCAACTGGGAACCAAATATTCAAACATGTGAGCCTATAGGGGCCATTCTCATTCAAAATACCACATGCAGCAAGTGCTTTTATTCAATAAATCATTCACCCAGCCCTATTTCTAATAATGTAATTTCATAAAAGTATAGGAGTGTTCAATACAACATTATCTATAATGCTGAAAAAAAAGTGGCTCAGTAGGTAAAGTCACCTGGCGACAAGCCTGATGACACAAGTTGAATTCCACATGGTGGAAGGCAACAACAGCTCCCCGGGGTTACCCTTTACATGCACACTGTGGCAAGCACACCATACATACATGAGCGCCCATGCAGAAGGAACAGAAATGTGGCGGGTGTGGGGTTAAATAGATGAGAGATTGTTCAAAGGTTAAAAACATTTGCTGCTCATACAGAAGACCCTGGTTTGATTCCCAGAACTCTTGTAGTGCCAGGGAACCAGGGAAATGCTAGTGATCCCACCCCTCCCCCCCAAAAAAAAAAAACAGACAGGAGCCAATCTGATGCAACTCATAGCACGGTTTTAGCCTATTTGATTTAGCTCACTGCCCACCCCACCCCCAACCAGTACACCGCCGTCACACAGGACGGTTTTGGTGGGCGGGGGCGCCCCAAATATCTATCTGGGCAAAGCTTTATAGTAAGCAGCAAGCAGGGAGTACAAGTGCAAGCATCTAATTGGAAAGCTACTGTGGCCTTTAACATAATTGGCTGATACTGGGAGTCATGTCATAAACTTAATTTCTGCTCCTCTCTGCATTGGTGGTCATTAGGCAAGAGGTGGGCTTGTAACCTGGGGTGCAAGTTTGTTGAGGGAATAACCTGGAGACACTGATCTTGTTGAGGGTGTAACCTGGAGGCACTGGTCTTGTTGGGGATTAGCCTGAGCCTGACTGGAGATAGGCTGGGGTTTTGTTAGGGGGGGCAACTTGGTAACTAACGCTAGGTACCAACCTGTTAATTTACCTCAATTCAAACTTAGGTTGTGTTCTCTAAAATGGAGTCTGAACTTAAAAGATTTGGCCTCTCACTTTAAAATAGTTAAAATGATTTTTTTTAAAGACTTATTTTGGGCTGGAGAGATGCCTCAGCAGTTAAGAGCACTGGGTGCTCTTCCAGAGGTCCTGAGTTCAATTCCCAGCAACCACATGGTGGCTCACAACCATCTGTAATGGGATC
>NW_021604577.1:13252477-13261127 GCF_004785775.1 Grammomys surdaster
GAGAGAGAAGGAGGAAGGAAGGGAGACAGAAACAGAGAAGGGGGAGGGAGAGAGTTTGGGGACAGAGGGAGGGAGGAAGGGAGTTAGGGAAAGGAGAGAGACAAAGACAGAGAAGGAGGGAGAGAGGTGGGGGAAAGAAGGAGGGAGGAAGGGGAGAGGGAGGGAGCTCTATGGCAATGAATTACAGATCTGTGGTTTAAAAAGAGAAAGGAAAAAAATACACATTGTGAGAATGGCCACGGCCATCCACTTACAGCACGCTTTGAAACCCAGAACGTGAAGTAACTGTGAAGTGAAGACAAGACCATCCTAAGACTCAGAGCTTCCCTCACCACTTCCTCACCAAATGTTGGTCTGAGGTACTCACAGCCTCAACCACTTCTCTTCAAGACCTGCACATAAATCTTGTTCAATAAAAACAATTAGCAGAAGAGAGAACATTCACCGGCTGTAATTACCTAAATGTCTCGCCATTAACCATTTGAACGACTCAATTCTCCCCATTGATTGTTTCGGCAAATGATCATTAAAACCAAATAACCTGGAGATTCATTTGATCTCCACGAGTGACAAAAACTAAACCTCCAGGCATTTTATCACAAGCCAGGCAGAGAGAGCAAAAAGCACACCAAGAGACAGGGCGGCCATGCCAGGTAGAGAGAGAAGGCGGTGGTGGTGCAAGCCACACACAGTTCAGTTACCGACAGATAGGGGGCTGGGTTGCACCACTCTGAAGCCAGGAAAACTCTTGGCTAGGCCTTTTAATGAGTTTGGTGTAGCTAGAATAATGGCTTCTGCTGTCTCCTGCAGGTTCCACACACCAACATGCACCTCCCACCTGACCTCTCCTGGTGACACCCTATATGCCCTAGGAATGCCAAGTGCTGGCCGCTTAGACATGACTGAGGACATCGTGTTCATTTATCTAAGGTAAGAATTTTGCGGCTGGACCATAGCATTGCCACAGGCATTTGAGACGGGTGCTGGAGATCAAACTCTGATCTTCATGTTGGTACAGAAAGCCGTTTGCCTACTGAGCCTTGACACATCACATTTTTTGTTTGCAGTGGTGGATTTTTGTTTGTTTTTTTTGAGACGGGATCCCACTTTGTAGTGGCTGGCCTGGGACTCACAGCATGGTTCTCCTTCTTCACAGAGATATCCCTGCCTCGGCTGGAATTAAAGGCATGCACCACCACACCCAGCTCCCATGGTGTTTTTTAAAGTTAATTTAACCCAAAGTAAATTAAATGAAAACCTAGGCCTAAGACACTGTGGCATTTGGAGGGTAGAGGCAGGAGGATGATTCAAGGCCAGCTTGGGTTACAAGTTACATAGGAAGATGGGAGAGGAGCTGAGAAGGGTGACGAAAAGGAAGGAGGGAAGATCTATGACTAACCTTAATGTAAAATTGTATGATAATAGAAATTCAGAAACACCACATTGTAGAGTGTGTTTCAATTTGTGTTGTGAAACAAGAGGGAGGAAATTTGCTATGGCCAGGCTGGCCTTGAGTTCCTGATCGTCCCGCCTCAGGCTACTAACGGCTGCATTTGGTGGGCAAGTCCGGTGCAAGTCAGAACACAGCCTGTAGGAGTCGGTTCTCTCCCCACACCGTGTGGATCCTGGGAATGAACTCAGGTCGTCAGGCTTCGCAGTAAGTGCCTTTACCCACTGAGCCATCTCGCCTGCCCCAAGCTTTTAGTATTTAAAACAGCAGGACTGGAGACTTGACAAACTGCTTCTTATGCCCTATGTGGATACCGGGGTCTCAGCTTTCCCTGAGTGGGACATACCGTGCTCAGCTGAGCATGCGCTAGGGTGGGTGCCGCCCAGAGCCACAGCGGTGCCCAGAGCAACCAGACCGAAAAACTGAGAAGTTTTATCTTGGTGAAATACAGATTCCACCCCCAAACCCTCTTTCTTATAATTTCTACTAAAACTCCTATACCTCCAGGTAATACATTTTAAAATGTTACAGTTACATAGTCACTTTTATGTATATGACTCATATACAACAGCTTCTATTACACGCCAAAATAATAATTTTGTAAAATCCACAGTACTACACAGAACCATAGGAAACAATACCTGTGCTTCCCTGTTACCCTTTAACTGAAACAAATATCGTGTGTGTGTGTGTGTGTGTGTGTGTGTGTGTGTGTGTTTGTACACGCCACATCTTGTGTTCAAGGTTCCTGTGTTTGTGCATGTTCATACATGTGTGGTCATATGTGTGTGTGCACTGAGACCAAAGGACAACTTTGGGTGTCCTTCTTTGGGTTCCATCCAAGAGCCTGGAACCCACAAAGTAGGCTAGCCAACCAGTGAGCCCAGACATGCTGTCACTGGGATTATAAGATTCCATCAACACATCTGGCTTTTTTTTTTCCCAAATGGATTCTGAGACTAGCTAAACACCATCTGAGCCATCTCCCTAGCCCATCTCTAACATTAAAACCCTCTAGGGGCTCAATCGTTAGGGACATTTGCTGTTCTTGCATAGGACATAGGTTCAGTCCCCAGCACCCACACGGAACACAGTTTGCAACTGCCAGCAACTCACGTTCCAGGGTATCTGGTGCCCTCTTCCGGCCTCCCTAGGCACCCGCACCTATTTAATGCACACATGCACATAAAATATAATGAAACAAAAATGTTAAAAGGCCCACCACTAGCTCGTAGACTCTTTTAACTATGCACACGTCTCACAGACTTCCGCCTTCCAGCCTCCGCCCCTGCTACAGTGACGGTGAGGGCCGTCATGGCTGCAGAAGCTTGAGGCACTTGGTCACATGGTATCCACAGTCAAGAAGCAGAGGGAAATGAATGTCGATACCCAGCTTCCTTTCTACCTTTTGATGCACGTCATTTCAGGCCGTTTAGAGTAGGTCTTCCCACCTCCGTTAAATTAATCTAGAAAACCCCTGCCAGGCATGCTGCGGTTTCATTCTCAGTGATTCAAAATCCTGTCACATTAACAATGAAGATTAACCATCACGATGCAGTAGTGGCAGTGATGACGACATCGATGCTGATGATGATGATGGTGATGATGATGATGGTGGTGGTGATGATGGTGATGATGATGGTGGTGATGATGCTGATGGTGATGATGATGGTGGTGGTGGTGGTGACGATGGTGATGGCGGCGGTGACAGCAATGACGATGACGACGACTTAATGAAAGGTTAATGCTTAGAGAATGGAAGCATTTCGCCATCCTGGTGCCTGAGTGACACAGTGAGAGCTACAGTCCCATCAGCAAGTCTATCAACTCACACAGCACTTTTCCATTTGCAAGCTGCTTCTCTGGGAGAGCACGGGACCGTATCTCACACAAAAACGGTCTCGGCATCCATTGGTTTTAAAAAGGCTTCCTTCTTAGGGATCTATAGAGCGTCTGCAACAACTTCCTCTGAACCAAATCCTGGCTCAACTCTCACGTTCTTTGATCTCAGTACCCTACAAATTCCTAAGTCCCCCCCCCTCCCCCTCTTAGAGAGGCCTTCTGACCGCTCATTCTAGAACAGCTGCTCAGATCCCTAAGCTCTTCCCCTGTTTTCTGTTGGCTCCTGGTATAAATCACTACCTGGCGTTATTTATCTATTGTCTTGTTTATTATCTCTCACTCTCTCTCGAGTAGAAGCTTCCGGAGACAGGGACTCTGTTGCCAAGGTCTACAATACAGAACACATAAGGCCCAATAAGCTGAGACAAGCCAGGAGGTGGTGACACGCACCTTTAACCCCAGCACTCGGGAGGCAGAGGCAGGCAGATTTCTATGAGTTCAAGGCCAGCCTACAAAGCGAGTTCCATGACAGCCTGGGCTACACAGAGAAACCCTTCTCAAAACAAACCAAATGAAAAACAAACAAACAAACAAATAAATAAATAGAAAAGAAAAAGGCCCCAATAAATATTTGTTGGCTAAATGAATCTGCTGTTCTTTTTAGTGTTGTCCATATGTCTTCTAGCAGTCTTTCCTCCAGAAGCTGGTGCTCACTGCCAATGTCCCAAGATGTTTCCATGTGTTGTCTTAATACAACCACTCCCTCCCTGTTCCCTACATGCAAGGCGGCTCTCAACGCCAGCCTCACACACTCTGCTGTGTAACAAACTCCATTATATCTTCCCCAGAGAAAACACTCAAAACTGGGACCCTTCTGCCACCATCTCGTCAGCCGTTCTCCTCCTGTGATTTTATTAAGAATTTGTCACTTTACCGTTTGTCTTTATAACTCAGAATGATCCATCTTAAATTTGAACTCAACGTTACCACTTAACAACATCTCTTGACCCTTTGAAAATTGTAAATCCAGATATTTTTTCTAAGAGAAATGAAGCATATGTTTGCATAAAGACGTGTGCTAGAATGTTAGTAATAGTTTTCTCATAAAATCTAAAAAAAGAAAAGAAAAAAGCATCCCCCAACAGGTTGAACGGACAGACTTCGGAATGTCCGTACAATGGGATACTACCTGGGCTGTCTGGTTTTCTGTCAACTTAACACAAGCTAGAGACAGAGTTAACTGAGGGGAGGAACCCTCAATTGAGAAAACGCCTCATGTATTTTTGTGCTTCCTCCACCGTTGGTCTGAGAAGTATTAGAAGAAGTGGTCTTGAGCTGGAGAGATGGCTCAGTGGTTACGAGCACTGGCTGCTTTTCCAGAGGCCCTGAGTTCAATTCCCAGCAGCCACATGGTGGCTCACAACCATCTGTAATGAGATCTGATACCCTCTTCTAGTGTATTTGAAAACAGCATACTCATATACATAAAATAGATAAATCTTTTTTTAAAAAGATGTGGTCTTCTCTGAGGAGGTGTGCCCCTAAGGATGGGCTTTTAGGTTTCAGAAGCCCACGCCAGGCCCTGTGTCTTCTCTGTCTACTGCCTGATGATCTGAGGTAATGCTCTCAGCTCCTTCTCCAGCAGTGTGTCTGTTGTGAGCCGCCATGCTCCCTGCCACGATAATGGTCTGAAATTGGAAGTTGGCTCCCAGTTAAATATTTTTCTTTACAAGAGTTACCTTGTCCCTGGTGTCTCCTCACAGCAACAGAATGCTAAGACAAACAGTGATGTGGAAGTGTAAGCCAAAGAAACCTTTTCCTCCCCAAGTTGTTTTTGGTCACGGTGTTTCTCACAGAGCCAATAACCCCGACTAAGACACTGCCCCTTAATAGAAAGGACGCAGTCGCAAGACCTTAAGTGAATGTCAAGCGCATTACACTGTGTAGGAAGAAAGCTGATCTTGAACATTTACGTGCAAAGCCATTCACGAAACAGCCTCAACATGGCAAAATTATAGAGACAGAAGACAGACCCATCCTTGCCAGGAATTAGGGACCAGGAGAGTATCAATCCAAGAATCAGGACCAGCATGAGGGCACAATTCTGTACCCTGCTCACAGTATATAAATCTACATGCTTGGAAAATTTCATAGGACTGTGTCATAAAAACCTAGGACATGTAAGAGCTGTAAATTATGACCAGCTCTGTGGCTATTGCTAACCTTGAACCAGAGAAGGCTGCTGGTCTCGAAACTCGCTGTAGTCTTTTACTTAACCCTCAGATGATCTGGAAAACTGGAATGGTGTGTATGTTATTTAGCTAGTTCGTTATTTCTGAGATCAAACCCAGGACCTCATGCGTCCAAGGCAAGCAATCAACCCCTGAGCGACACGCCGACCCACAATGCTGCTTTTGGTACTATCATTGAGAGAAGCCGTGTGAAGGGTGCAAGGGAGCTCTCCACACAGAAAAAAAAAATTCTGGTGAGCATAAAATTATTTTAAAATTAAGGCTCAGGTGATGCGTAAGGCTGGCCCCACGGACCCCGCCACCTCCACCTCCCCAGTGCTGGGACCACAGGCTTGCACTGCCGCTCCAGGCTCTAAAACCACTGACATTCAATTGGAAACGACAGTTTATAGAGGATTCCCATGGAGAAAATCCCAACTGCAGACATGAGAGCTCTAGCTTACTCTCCGGGGCTCTAGATAAAAATAATCCTGAAAACTTAATGAAGTAATAATTGGCATCTGATAATCATGATTAACAAGCAGATTTAACCTGACTAACCTAGCTACAGCTGCTGACCAAGGACTTCAAGAATAATCCCATAATCCCACTAACCTGGTCTGTTTTCTCTCTCTGAAGGGTGGGGCTGCCACCTGTGAGGCAGGAACCACTTCACCTGATGTGAGTAGAGGAGGCAGATTTTGGTGAAGAGCCCCTGAAAGCCCTGCTGTTGTGGGGTATCCACCAGGGAAGACATGGGGTTAACCCAGTAGAAAGTCTTTATTAGCCAGCCGGCTCTTACACTGTAGCTCTGAGCCTTTCTCAGGGTCAGCTTTTAAGTACAAAAGCCACGTTCTAGGTTCACATGCTTCAGTTAACAAGAACAGTTAGCCAGAAGCAGAACTACAGAAGCCAAAAAGCAAAGAGGTTAGCACATTCACAGACTTTCCCAGAACTGTGGACTTTGACGGATTAGGCCTTTGTTTTAGTTTTGGCAGATGGTGCCTTCCATGGGCTGGGTCTCACCTCCATCACAGAGTCAGCTGTGCAAAGGTCTGGGAACATGTTACATTGTATGCATAATTCTAATGTAGTTTTCATCCATGTGGCTTCACGCATAGATTCTGATTGCCTATGTACATGCTGTAAACAAACACCTAGTCAGTACCAATAACACAAAACACATCCAGGGCCAACAAAGGCACTGACTGGGCAAAAGATTTCTATGGATTTTCTCCAGTCTCCTATGTCCCGTGTCTTCTCATCTTCCCTCCCTTCCCTGCACTTCTCAACTGCTGTCGTGATAAACATTTACCATCTTCAAATAACATACAGTAGACTGGTCTACTAAGCAAAAGCGAGTCTCACTACGTTAGAGCCATGGCATCAGCAAAGCTGTGTATGTGCATGTGTGTGTGCATGTGCTGTGCGTACGCTGTGTGTGTGCTGTGCGTTCTGGGGAACCTCATCCAGGTGACCCCATCATCTTCAAACAGCAACACCACACCCACACTTCCCGCCTCTCTCCTGCTTCCTCTTTCTTCTATGAGGACCCGACAGATTGTATCGGGCTGGTCTGGATCACTCAGAATACTTGATCCAAATCAAGGTCACTAGGTCAGAAGCCTGAATTCCACCTTCAGTCCTAATTGACCTTTGCCCCTGTGACCTAACACAGATAGGATTTCTTAGAACTCAGATAGTGGCATGGGGATGGGGGTAGGGTAGGGGTGAGCTACGGGTGAGGGTAGGGGTTAGGGTAGAGGTGGGGTAGGGATGGGGTAGGGCACATGCTGGAATCCTTGCATTGAAATTATCACTACAGATGTGTTGAAAACCTTTGTTAAAAATTTCTCATGGCCTTTACTTTTCTTATTCACCCCACTGACATGGTTTTATTTTATTCTCACCGGGTTCATTATTGTTCAGTGCAGCTTAAGAACACACTGTACGAGCCAAACACAGTGGTGTGTACCTGTCATCACTGTCCTTTTAAGAAGCTTGGAGAGATGGAACATTCTAGAGCTACGTAGTGAGTTCCAGACCACATAGTAAGATCCTGGTGGTGGTGGTGGTGTTTTTGTTTTGGGTTTGTTTGAGTGTTTTGTTTTGTTTTAAGAAAATTGGTCTAGAGAGATGGCTCAATGGTTAAGGGCACTGGCTGCCCTTGCAGAGGACCAGGGATTGATTCCCAGAACCCACACTGTAGCTCGCAACTGTCTTAACTCCAGTCCCAAGGATTCGGACACCCTCTTCTGACCTCCATGGGCACCAGACACACACACATGGTACACAAACATAAGCTCAGGTACACACACATTCACACACTCACACACACATACACAGACATGTAAAATAAAGGTTTTTTAAAAGTAAAATAAGAAAATTACAATAACAAAAAACTACAGGGTTAATTCGAGCCATATCCAGTATGCAGACATATTAACTTTAAATCTCTATGTTGTTGGTAAAATTAGGTAACATGTTTCAGTCACCGAACCCACGCTACCTTCCACATTCCAGAACCATAGATTTCACACACTCAACAAGACAGAGGAAGTTATATTCTGTTTAGCCAAACTCTCTTAAGCATGAGGAGAGACTAAGGGCAGAGTCTGAGAAAAGTTACACCGTGAGTAAGTGTCATCCCCAAGAGCCTATATAGCAAAGACAGTCTATGGCTAGCAGAAGTTTTTTTTGCATTTTTCTCTACTCTTAACACTCAATTGACAATAAACCTGTGATGATATGCAACACACATGAACACACAGATACACATGCACACACACACACATACATGCACTTAAAAATAAAAGGCATGCCGGGCGGTGGTGACGCAGGCCTTTAATCCCTGCACTTGGGAGGCAGAGGCAGGTGGATTTCTGAGTTTGAGGCCAGCCTTGTCTACAGAGTGAGTTCCAGGATAGCCAGGGCTGCACAGAGAAACCCTGTCTCAAAAAATAAATAAATAAAATAAAAAATAAATAATAAATAAAATAAATAAAAGGCTTAAAACTGGCCACGGTGACATAATCCCAGCACTGGAGAGGCAAAGGCAGGAGAAGCTCTGAGTTCCAGGTCAGCCAGGGCTACAAAAAGAAACTCTGCCTGTCTCAAAAAAAACACA
>NW_021604577.1:13264127-13273300 GCF_004785775.1 Grammomys surdaster
GGAAGGAAGGAAGGAAGGAAGGCAGGCCCCAAGAAACTCCCATCTGTGTTAGAAAAATAATTGGCGCTCAAGAGAGACCGTCTCAGCAGTCCCAAGGAGTGCCAGTAGGTGGCACAATACCAAGGTGTTCCTGGATTGATCTCTTTATTGAAAGCATCCATCTTTTTTTTTTTTTTTTCCTATTGAAGTTTTGAAGTTACAATGTTTATTTTTAGTGTGGCTTGATGGGCTCCATCTGTATGTAATTTGACAATATTGAAATCAAATTCTGATACCTACTCACATGGATGTAAGCCCTATTAGATTTCAATTACCATTCACTCTGATCTGATTACAAGGCCTTAGCCAATCCAATGTCTAATAGGGAAACATTTAGATAATTCCAGCTGTCTGCAGTGATTACACGTGCTATCATTCTCACAGAGCGATTCGTGTAAAGACTGGGCCATAAAATTCACTGTGTCGGTAGAGACGAGGGGTGAGGCCTGACTGGCACCAGAACTCCATTAGCGAGTTTGTTATTGTGGTCTGACATTTAGGGGCACTTTTCATTAGAGAGGAAGATAGGAGGGTAGGGTGTTGACCCATTTAGCCCTGCTCCAGATACTTCAGAGTCTTCACCCTCAGTACTGTTTCACTTGGCAAAAGACTAGAGACAAGGCCGGGCCGTGGTGGCGCACGCCTTTAATCCCAGCACTTGGGAGGCAGAGGCAGGCGGATTTCTGAGTTCGAGGCCAGCCTGGACTACCCTGTGAGTTCCAGGACAGCCAGAGCTACACAGAGAAACCCTGTCTCGAAAAACCAAAAAAAAAAAAAAAAAAGACTAGAGACTTCCGCCAAGTCTCCTTTTCTTCTCAGTTAATTTAAATTGAACATAACCACACCCAAACTCACCTTCTACAAAGGCCTGGTTCTGGAGTGGAATAGGGTCTTGGGGCTCACTAGATACTAATTTCAATCCTGAGGAGTGTTGTTAGGTACAGCTGCACAACTGCCAGGGGTGCTGATGGTAGCTTCACTATAAAAGGGACACCAGGGGGACATCACCTTGCCAATCAGACTCCTAGTCTAAGGTACTAGGCAACAACAACAGAAAAATATCCCTGTCCCTAAAGAGTGTCAGACCCAAGGAAGTAACGTGCAGGTGACATCCTCATAAAGGTAAGATGGAGGTGAGACACCATATACAGGGGTGGGGTATAGAAAGCCATCCTCTGAGCTGGTCCACCAGAGCCAATTCAGTTCTAGAGAGAAAAAAGTCATCAGTGAGTAGTGACACACATCTTTAATCCAAGCATTCGGGAGACAGAGGCAGGTGGCTTTTTGTGAGTTCGAGGCCAGCCTGGTCTACAGAACTAATTCCAGGACAGCCTGGACTACACAGAGAAACCTTATTTCTCTAAGGGGAAAGAAACTAAAGGGGGTGGAGAAAAAAAAACCAGAAAACCCAAGGGTTTTGAAATCCACAATTTAATATTTTGCCTGACCACAGCCACCATTAGAACTACCTCAGTGACCTTCTGTAACCCCTCCAGGGTGCAGTCTTAGTATCTCCATTTGGTCCCAGTGTCTTTCACCGTGTCTTTCCCGCATAATGCTGTCATACACTCCCTCTGTCAAGCCCTGGGGAAGCACTTGTGCACATCTGTGTGTCCCACAGGAGGCCCAGCCTTCGCCCCTGCCTTTGCCCCTGCCTTTGCCCCTGCCTTCACGCTGGCTGGCTTTCTCCTTACTGTGCTGATTGAGAAACCCAGGACTTCTTGTGCTCATCCTCTTTGTGCTCACCGTCCTTCCAGCTCCCTGCAGTTAGGGACAGACTTGTGCTTGAACTAAAACAAAAGGAATAAAGAAAAAAGAGAGCAGCATTTTGAAAACACCAAATCTGTTGTCGCCTTGAGCTCTTTCCTGTGAGGCAGAGGTGATAAAGCTGGAGAGTTGTGTGCGCGCTTCCGGGGAGGGCTAGAAAGCAGAGCACCCTACTAAGTGCTGTTTCTGTGGTGCCTGTGGTTAGGCAGGGGCTGCATCAAGGATCTCCACTCATTTTTAGCACCAATTCAACACCCTCGAGACAGCAGCCCTGGCACATGTATCTCTATGCTAATTGTCACTTTTGGTGAAATGTGTCACCCAGGGAAGCCCCCTCAATCTGCTAGACCTGAAGCCGAGACAGTGGAACGCCACCTTGCTATAAAGCCTTTCCGGGAGTGTCTGCCAGAAATCTCATTGGAACAGTTGTCTGTGATCAGCGAACAGAGCCTGCACTGCCTCCATTTTTCTCTAGGATTTCCTGTCAGGAAACCTATCTAGGAAACAAATTGTTGTAGATATTATCTAATCAGAAAGCAAAAGCCATTCTTCATATACCAATGGGCTTCTCACTTGGAATTTAATTGCATTTATCTGTGTGTACTTTTAAACTAGGTCAAATGTTGAGGCCTGATAGTTTGTTAGACGTGCCCCTGCTTTTAAAAGCATCAATAAGGCTAGCTGATCGACCTCACTAGCTGGATTGGATATATAGGGCCTGTACCAAGACCTCCCTACTGGCCTCTCACCAACCAACCTAATCCGAGTCCCACCCCCTCCTTCTCAGTGTTCTGTCCTCAAAACATTGCTACCACAGAGACCCTGCTGAGGGACAGCCTCTGCCAGCCTTAGCGGTGCACACCTGTAACTCCAGCATGAGGAACACTGAAAGAAAAGAATCTTGAGTTTTGGGCCAGCCTGGACTAACAAGAATCTGTCTAAATTTTTAAAATTCAACGAGGATAATTATAAAATTACTAGAGCTTCTCCCTGAAAACTGAAGTTCACAGGAACAGAACAGCTGCAACAGTATTCAAGATCCTGACCGTTCGACCTCCTCTGAGTCACTCTTGAGAAACGGAGAGCCAATGTTTGTTACGTCTCAAATGGGGGACAAGCAACTGAGGTGCCTCTTTAATGTATCAAAGCAGATCTGGCCGCCAGGTTCTCCCAGCATCCCTCAGTCCCTACCTGTGCCAGGATACGGCTGACATACCCCACCCTCTACCCCAAACACCTCCAGCCCCTAGGGTGGGCTGCCCTTCTCCCTGATGGCCTACCCTATATAACCTAGACATTTTGGTACCTTTGACCTCCTGGCTGCTGTACCTGGTTCCTCTTTCTCCCCTTTCTCTTCCCCTCCCCACATGGCCCAGGGTCACGACCACTCTGGACTTCCCCAGATGTGTCTGCCTCTGGCTATGCTCTCCCACATACCTGTAATAAACTTTCTCCTCCGCCATACCCAGGAGCAGCCATGTCCTTCCTTTTCTTCTTTCTTTCTTTCTTTCTTTCTTTCTTTCTTTCTTTCTTTCTTTTTTTTCATTCAACAATACCTTGGGTTATCTTTAGATCTTTTTCATGACCATTTGCTGTCAACCTCTGCATCTGACAGAACATCTTCTCGGCTTTCTCATTTTCCTTTCAGTATGAGAGATTGAACCTGGGGCCATGAGAGGGCTAGGCAGGTGCTCTACTGTAGCTCCAGCCCTCTCTTGGCTTTTACTAAGACACTTGGAAAGTAGCGCTAAGCTTGAGAGCCCTCATCTCCACCGACTCTAAAGCTCAGAGGCGGGAAGGGCAGCTTCCGGTTCTTCTGGTCAGCTTGCCTTGCTGTTCCTACCTGAGGACCTCACACATGTGCTTTAGAAGCACTCATTTACAACGTTCTTTTCTGTGACTGAAGTTCATACAACTGTCTCCATGGAACTGTGTTATTTTGGTAACTGTGTTCCTTAGCCATGGCCACTCACATGTCACTGAGGACATCTTGGTTTGTTTGGCAGTACTAGAGACTGAACCCAAAGCCTTGTGCATGTCAGACAAATGCTCTACCCCCGAGATACACTCTGCCTTTGTATTCTGTTCAGAATATGCCATTTTCTTGTTTCTTTAAAGCAGAGTTTAATTTTGTTTACTTATTTATTTATATGAGTGTTTTGCCCATGTGTACGTATATGCACCAAATGTGTGTGATGCCTATGGAGGCCAGAAGAGGGCAGCAGATCTCCTGGAACTAAAGTTAGGGATGGTTGTGAGCTACCATACGTGTGCTGGGAACTGAACCTGGGTCCTTTACAAAAGCAATTAGTGCTCTTAACAATGGAGCCATTACTCCAGGTCCTGATTTGTCTCTTGTCCTAGAAAGTAGCAAGAAGTAAGGCCCTGGGATGTCATCTTAAGACCCAAGGAGTCTCCCTAATCCTGGGCTCTTCTTGGGAGATGATCACAGGCAACAGAGGAAGGAAGGAGGCCGGTACCAGAGGGGCTTACCTCTAGACAGGCAGGCTTCAACCTTCCTATGCTGCGTCTTTGTGTTGTGATGGCCCCCCAACCATAACATTGTTTACCTTGCTACGATTGTGATCTAAATATCTGATATGCAGTGACCCCCGTGAAAAGGTCGTTCAATCCCAGAGGGGTTGTAACCCACGGTTTGAGAACTTCTGCTCTAGTATCTTTTACTAATGTTGCAATCCAGAGTGCTTACAATAGGATGGTCTGGATTCTTGGGGGCATTGTTAATTAGCACCATCCTCTGAGTAGCCTTCCCTGCCTGCTGGGGCAGGGCGGGGTGGTGGTGGTGACAATTTACTCTCTTGAAGGCAGAAGCAGACCAGATAGCCTTTGCAGATAACCTCCGGGTGGAGGTGTGTTGAGAGTAAGATTTAAAACTGCATGGCCTAATCTGGCTTGTTCTTAAGCAGCCACTGTTCCCGACTAGACAAGGCCTGAGGCCAAGAGCAGCAGCGTCCTAGGCTCAGGCCGGCCAGAAGCAACAGCCCTGGCACCCACGATGCCAACTTGGTGGCTAGATCAGCCAGTCCACCACGCTGTCCACAATGCTTGGCTGAGCCCAGATAATACCCACCATCCTGTGGTACTCGGTAGAATGAAGACTCTTAATACTTAATGCCTATCCAATTGGTACATATACTTGGAAATGCTCAATTAACAAACTGCCCACACAATTAGAATTGTAAACCCAGTTAACTAACCTAGATATGAATAAATACCCGAGACTGCTAAAGACACTCGGACATCTCCAGCCATCTTCTCTTCTGCTCCTGCTCCTCCTCCTCCCTCTCCTCTTCCTCCATCTCTTCAATCCTCCCACATTAGCTCCTCCCAAGTTACCGAACTTTTTTTTTTTTGGGGGGGGGATATCCTGCTACAGAGATGAGTTGATTGGATGACAGACAAGAGGCAAAGGAACAGTCATGACAGGCACTTAGGAAGAAGAGATGTTCATGCCTTCAGAACATTCTCCCCACCCAACAGGACCCAATCCACACCCTGTACTGCTTAACGTGGAGTAAAAATGGCACCCAAGCAGTAACTCTTGGCAACGGGGCAACGGGACAACCCATGTCCAAAACAGGCTTTGAGAACTTGAGGACCCAGAAGAGGCCTGTGCACTAAGCATGGAAGGAGTCTTGGAAAGGTCCTGGAAGTAAGCTGACTGAGGTGGCTCTTGGACTCTTAGTGCTTAGTCCTTCCCAGGACCAGCGTTGGCGCTGAGAAGCAACGGGCAGTGGCTAAACCCCAGAAGAGAGAGCTATGAGTGCTGGCAAAGGAATTCATGATGTTCCTGAAGGTTGCAGCTCACTGGACGTTCTAGCCCAGAGAATGATAAGATAAAAATCTGTATCAGAAGCAGTAGTGTCACTGTATAATTGTAACTTTTTGTACCACCTAGTTAATCAATTAAATTTAAGACAGGGTCTCAGACATCCCAAACCTGGCCTCCAATTCACTATATTGATGAAGACGACCTTGAACTTGTGGTCATCCTGCTTCTACCTCCCATGTGCTGGGTTATACCTCTGTGCCATCACATCTGACTTCACTTCATACTGGAGATCAACCCCAGGGATTAATGTCTGCTAGGCAGTCATTCTGTCAGCTGAACTACACCCTCAGTCACAACAGCTTAAATTTTAAAACCACTAACTGATTTTTTTTTAATGTTCAAAATATGCCTGGTGTGGTGGAATATCCCTTTAACTCCAGCATTCAGGGGGCAGAGGCAAGCTGATCTCTGAGTTCTAGGCCAGCCTGGTCTACATAGTGAGTTCCAGGACAGCCAGGGCTACACAGAAAAACCCTGTCTCAAAAAAAAAAATCAAAATACAATGTACAATGTATGCAAATAACTTTATTATTAGAAGAAGAGGAGGAGGAGGAAGAGGAGGAGGAGGAAGAGAAGGAGGAGGAGGAGGAAGAGGAGGAAGAGGAAGAGGAGGAGGAGGAAGAGAAGGAGTAAGGACACTGTAACTGGAACCCAGTGGCTTTTTCATCTCAGCACTCTGGGTGTAGGAAATAATGCCAGGTAATCTCTGTGTGAGGCTAGCCTGATCTACACTGTGAGTTCCTCCCAGCCAGAGTTATACAGTGAGATTCATAAAATAAATAAATTAATAAAACTAGCAACAAACAGCAACAAAACCAACCACTGTAGGTTCTGGAGGGAAACCACAGAAACGGTAAAAAAAAAAATCAGGCTGGACTTGAACACTGGACCTGAGATCTCTTAGCTATGCCTGTGAGTTCTCAACTTTCTGAACCTCACCTTCCTTTAAAACAGAGAGAATGAGCTAGTCACATGGTTCATACTTTAATCCAAGCACCTACAAAACTGAGACAGGAGGATTGCTATGAGTCTGGGGCCAGCCTAGGGTACATAGTAGGTTCCAGACCAACCTGGTCTTCAGAAATAGACCCTGACTCAACAAAATTGAAAACAAAACACAACGAATTCTAAAACACACATGCACAGATAGGCATAGTAAGCCACTCCTGTCCCCCAAATGCTGACGCTGACCAGTGATGTAATGCCAGCACCCAGGAGGCTGTGGCAAGAGCCCTAAACTCAAGGGCAGTCTAGGCTACATATCGACAACTCTGTCATGCAGAAAAGTGGAAATAGATACTGATGGTGTTTGAGTAGTCAGTGGGCTGGGCTGACTGGTTACAGGCTTTAAGGGGATTGCTGCCAGGCAGAAAGAGGGCTTTCTTGGGTTTGTGATAAACGCCAAACTCTCTCTCCTCTCACCCATCCCTTCCTTAAGACAACGTGATTCCTCGAAGAAAAGTTATTCAAAAGTGGCCAGAAGATGTCACTGCAGACAGCACAGTGTGTACTGTGCGCCTCTTGGCAGCTGAATTTCATCTTGCCATCCAAGGAAAAGTCCCAACCTGCTTCTCTGGTAAGCCATGATTCTGCTTCTTCGTATGCACACCCCGATGCTGTGCCCCCATGTTTCTGTTCCTCAAGTCCAGCTTGATGCCCTCTAGATGTCCTGGGAACCTGGGGTGGAGCCGATGGCAGTGCCAACATGGAGATCGGATTCTTCAGGTCTTCCTTGCTCTCTCTCTCTTTTTTTTTGGGGGGGGGGGAGTTCGAGACAGGGTTTCTCTGTGTAGCCCGGGCTGTCCTGGAACTCACTCTGTAGACCAGGCTAACCTCGAACTCAGAAATCCACCTGTCTCTGCCTCCCAAGTGCTTGGATTAAATGTGTGCACCACCACTGCCCGGCCCTTGCAATCTCTTCACCATCAAATTCACGAAGCTCTTTCGTCCAGACCCATCCCCACGCTGACATTCTCATCCAACTTCCTCGTGACTCTTTGTATCCTGTTCCTCCCAGTCTGGCAAATTCACTCCGTTTTTGAAAATTATCTTCAAATGACTTAGTGATACCTGAATTCAACTCACTTTCTAAAAATATCAATGTTCTTAACAAAAGCATTCCCTGAACTTTAGCATGGAAACAGCCCTGGTCTATAGGAAATACTGAGCACCCCTGGGCCAAGCTGAATGACTTATCTTGAGGGAATATGACCGTCATGGGACTGGACTCCGACAGCTCCAACAGCCTAGCAACAAAGAAAAAAACATTCCAGGCCAATGTATGCCTCCCTTGCTCAGATCTTCCTGCCGTGACTCTTCCTAGTCTGTTCCCAACTTCCTTTTCATGTGAAGAAAACCTAGCTAAGCATTGCTTCCAGATTCTGTAACTTTACAGGCCCCCTGACCCACAGTAGCCCGAGAGATATGACTCTACTCCTCACCCAAGTGATGGGAACTCAGACAACAGTCCAGAAGAGGGGCCTGGAGCTGCTCACAGGAAAGGGCTGAGGTCACGTTTCCCTTACTCTGTGACCTAGAGCAATCTTTCAGAGACCTGTTTCTCTTTATCCAAACCTTTTCTCACACTTAGACTATGAGGGAGAGGGGCTTACACCCCCGAGGGAGTTTCTGGAAGCAGGCTGGGTTTATTATGCTCCTGGGGCTGAGAAGGATCAATGGCCCCTTTCCTAATTATACTGCCCACAGACAGGGACCTCGGTCTACATGAGACCTGGCAGCACCCAGCTTCTATGTACAGTCTGCCTTACTTCTAAGCCGCTGCCAATGTTCCCCTCCTCCCCCTTCTCCCCTGACTAAACTCAGAATGAATTTACACCTGAGAGCAGCAGAGGCACCTGCACGTGCTGAAGCCATGTGCTGTCACACCTCCACCACATTCCTGACCCAAGTGCTCCTCCCAGAACACAACAGAATTGAACAATCCTACGCACCTGAACCTGTTGCCTGGTTACTGTCAACAAGCAGAGAGGAGTGAGCCAGTACTGGCCAGGGCTGACACTGCGGCCTCCTCCTACCCCTGCAGCAACTTCCCCAGTGAGCAGAAGCCATGCTCGGGTGTTTACTGAAATAATGAGACGTCAAAGTAGATATAAGCAGTCCTGTGAAATATCAGAACAGTGTTGGACTTGTCGTGTCTTACAATGCAGGGTTTAAAGCCTGCTTTGGAGAAGGGACAACTCTTTTCAGGGTTCAGAGTCTCTAGTTCTAGCCTTGCCTGCCAGGAGCAACTTTGCACATTCTAAATGGACACACACAACAACAATACCAGCAGCAGCAACAACAAAACAAAAACAAAGACATAAAAGGCTGGAGAGATGGCTCAGTGGTTAGGACCCCTGATTGCTCTGCCAGAGGTCCTGGGTTCCGTCCCCAGCACTCATAAGCCAACTCTCAGCCATCTGTAACTCCAGTCTCAGTCTCAGAGGGGATCTTCTGGCCTCTGTGGGCAGTGCATACACAAGGTACACAGACATACACTCTGTCAAAACAAAAT
>NW_021604577.1:13276300-13287488 GCF_004785775.1 Grammomys surdaster
TTTTTTTTTTTTTTTTTTTTTTTTGGATTTTCGAGACAGGGTTTCTCTGTATAGCCCTGGCTGTCCTGGAACTCACTCTGTAGACCAGGCTGGCCTCGAACTCAGAGGTCCTGCCTCTGCCTCCCAAGTGCTGGGATTAAAGGCGTGCGCCACCACCGCCCGGCAAAAGCTTCTTGATTAGAGGCAGGACCAGGTTTCCACTCAACCCTTTCAGTGCTGGGACGGTCTTATTTATTTATTTATTTATTTATTTATTTATTTATTTATTTATTATTGGTTTTTGGAGACAGTGTTTCCCTGTGTAGCCCTGGCTATCCAGGAACCCACTCTGTAAACTAGGCTGGCCTTGAACTCTGCCTGCCTCTGCCTCCAAGTGCTGGCTGGGATTAAATGGGCTTCAGTTTTCATATGTTTGAATTATTATACATGACAGGTCTGTCCTTTATCTGCGAATTCTATCCCCAGGCCTCCTTTTACTTATGACTTTGAAGCAGAGGCTCACTGGCCAGGTTGGCCTTGACATCACTGGGGCTGTCCAAGCAGGTCTTGCGTATTGGATCCTCCTGCATCCTATCTCCCGAATAGCTGGGATTACAGATACACACCACCAGGCTTGGCTGGAATAATGTCTTAAAAAATCAGGAAACTCCACATCAATATTGTTTATTTTTAGTTTCTTCCTTTAACAAATGGTAGACAAACCGAGCACCAAGTACATCCAAGCCACACGGCCTGATCTCAAAGGGAGGAAAAGCAAACTTGCTTCAGACTGATGAGATCCCTCCGCTGAGACCCCTCCGCTTCCTTTAAACCCCTCACCTGTGAGCCCTGCCTGGCCTTGGTAGGTGGGAACTCCGGGCCAACATCCTCTAAGGCTTTGATCTCCATTACAACGTAGGATTTGAAGCAAAGGAAGCACACTAAGGCTTTGACTGTTTATTTTTATCTCAGTGCAAATGGAAGTCCTGACAGCTGCCCTTCTGTGGGAAAAAAAAATCCCTAGCTGGGATGGAGTGGGGTGGGGGTGGGGCTTCCAGGGTCTGTCAGAGCGGATGCTAGCCACCACAGAAGCCCGAGTTAGAGACAGAATGCACATCTGCATGCACACTGTCACAGCATGGCTGGCGCTGTGAGTTTCTACCATGCTCGCCCTTCTGGGTCTCCTGCTCCCCTGTTCTCCAGACCAGCTGCACCAGGATGGGTAGTCTCATTCAGGAGCTCCTCTGTCTGAGGCTAAAACAAGTTAGGAATAATTGCCCGAGACGACTGACCCAAGCCAGTCTGCCCATGGGGGAGGGGAGCAGGCTGGACCACCGGGTTGAACTTGCACAAAAAACTCCATGGAGGTCGTAGGTTTAGTTTCACCCGGGAGTCATGAACTATCTACAGACTCTTCTGCCTCGACAGTCTCTAAAAAAAGTTACGTAAAGCATTAACATTTTCAAAGTGTTAAGCTTAGATAACTGTTTGACGAGGGGAAACTGAAGCACGGGAGGATGCACACTTCTCGCCACGCTAAGAAGCCGGACCCTTCCACTGTCTGGCATCTTCCTCCTTATGTCCACACACAAACCTGCTTAGTTGCTGTGTTGTTGACTTAAGCTATATTGAGCTGTGCATGATGGAAAGAAAGCCAGTCGGCTCACTTTAGTAAGTCAACAATGTTCCCGAGCTGCAGGTAAACAGAAGGTAACTCCTTGGGAATTCCCAGGGAGGGACAAGTCACCCAGCCTCAGCACCACCCAGATTTTTCAAAGCCTTTTTTGACAACCCAGAAATGCCTGGCCCTGACTCCTACCACTAGGTGTCGCACTAAACAATACCGAGACAGATGCCGAGGCCTGAGGCTGTCTGGACAGAACATCTCAAAGGAGGCATAAATATACATACTCCTTTATTTTTATACTTGCTGCCCCAAGTCACCTTCTGATGCACCCGTTATAGGTGGGTCTTTGAGTTCATACTGTGGTACTTTTTTTTTTACACAAACTTTTAAATATATATATATATATATATATATCCATTAAAATAGGATACATTGCTTAAATTTTTTATTACTTAATTTTTTTATGTGTATGAATGTTTTGCCTGCTTGCATGTATGTGCACCACCTTCATGATCGGTGCTGGACGGTGTGGAATCCCCTGGGACTGGAGTTGCAGACTACCATGTGGGTGCTGGGAATCAAACTCAGGTCTTCTGGAAGAGCAGCTAGTACTATTAACTAGTGAGCCATTCCTCCTGCCCTGCTATTCTTTTTAAAGAACTATCTACTTTATCTCCCAAGTGCACAAGAGACGGGGAGGGGCTGGGAGCTTTTCGAGACAGGGTCTTATGTTGCCCACACTGACCTCAAACCAGACTACATACTTTTAGTGTATTCCAAATTATATTACATTTTTTCTCATTTTTGCAAGGTGTTTCCAAGTGTCAACAGGAACTTTACCAAAATGATTAATATACTGCAGTAGAAATTAGACAAAATGACATTGGGTGCCTAGGTAAATTTCTAGGTACTTTGTTTTCTTTTTTAGGAAAATGGGAACAACACCTAGCTTACCAAATTACTTCTGAGAACTAACGGGGATGCATACAGAGCTGGGTTCCTCTAAAAATTTATACGGTGATATTTCCAAGTCCATGCTCATACTTCCAAAGCAGAGACACATGTTTCCAGACAAATGACACCCATTTCATACCACAAAGTACCTTAAATATTCCGGGACTGACATGCAATTCCAGCACTCAGGGGTAAGCTGAAGCAGAAGTCTTATAGTACAAGGTTAACCTGGACAACACAGTGAAACTCAGACCAACCTGGGGCTACAACAGAAACCCTGCCTCAAACCACCTCACCAGCCCAGATCCAAGCTTAGTATTTATAAAAGCAAGTACACCATAAATAAAGTTAAGTGACTTCTTAACTAATGCATTCAATGAAAGACAGCGTGGAATTGAGATCTGCTTGTGATCAGTCTCGCTGTGTCCCAGTCACGACACTTGCAGATCAAGCTCACAGAGATGAAGAGAATTTGGGAGTTTTAACGTTAACATGACCCTTACTGTCTGGAGGTTTTTTTTTTTCCTGGATTTTGAATCCCCCCCCCCGCCCAGTGTCCTCACATTCATATTCTGGGGCGAGGCATTGGAATTCTGAAGAAAGGAGAGTTGGTACACCAACTCTCATCAAGAAAAAGATCATGCAAATCTCACCAGAAAGCTATGCAGAACTGTGGAGGCCTCCTGGGTCTATTCTGACAAACTCTGATCCAAGCTGCTTTAATTTTCTTGAGTCTACTCAGGCTCCTAAGTAGGGTGGGAGCAACACTTGTACTTTTGCAAGTCAAACTAGAAAATTATAGGCCCAAATCCCGTTTTGGGGCCACAATGCTGCAGTCCCTGGGGAGCAAGGAAGCTGGTAGAGCCAGCAGGTCTCAGATGTGGTCCGGTGTTAGGACTATCTTGAGTCTCCTGCAGGATGCCTCACAGTGAACTTTCTTAGCTATGTTTAAGAGGCACTAAATCAGGCTCTGCTAGGCTTTCACAATAAGCTCCGGCTTCATTCTATGCAACAAGTGAATTCTGAAAGCAAGAACTCAACAGTTACAGTTGCAAGGAAGCTACAACTTCTACAAAGATGAACACTTCGCGTTACTTAAGGGAAAATACGGTTTCCATTTGGAACTAGGGTTTGCCCCCTCCCCCGGGCAACAAGATGACTGACCCCTAGGAAATAATCTAGGAGTTCTCCAAGCGCTTGTTTTTTTGTTTGTTTTTGCTTGTTTAAATGTCAAAGTTTCTACAGCTTCCATGGGGCGGGGGTGAAGGACAGCCAAATGTCCCTTCATTGCACAGAGTCTGGAACAGACAAAGCACAGACGGGCCGGAACCACTCATATGTCCGTCGTCGCAGAAATTTAGGAGAAGCGAATCCCTGCACCCAGCCACCATTTCCACTCTTGGGTTTTCAAAAGATCAAAAAAAACCGGAAAAGATCTGCAAACTGGCACATCGCTAAGAGGAACAGCCTAGCAGGTCTGCGTCCTTGGGATCTCAGCAGCTTGGGACCCCAAACCAAAATCGACGGTGGGAAACCCCAGGGAAAGAAGGGTTCTTGCAGAGGGCTGGGGTTACTGAGTGCAGGCTGCAGGGAAGTACCTAGAGGGAGGGGGCCTGGTCGGGAGGACTTTCCAGCCACTCAGGGCTCATCAAAAAGTTCCCTGTACATGACCCCAGTGGCTCATCGCAGGGAGTTTCTCCGACGAACCCCAGCTCTGGGTTTAGGCTTCTCAGTCGAGGACGAGCCAGTTCTTTTTCTAGTCTGACTGGCTTGGAAATTCCCCGCGCCTGACCCCGCCCCTGAGAAATCCCCTGCCAGCGTTTATAGGGCGCCGCGGCGGCGCTGCCGAGCCCACAACAGTCGGAACTCGCCACCCAGCCGCCAGCAGCCTGCACCCTGCACCCGCTCAGCCCGCACCAGCCATGTTTCAGCCAGCCGGGCACGGCCAGGACTGGGCCATGGAGGGCCCGCGGGACGGCCTCAAGAAGGAGCGGTTGGTGGACGATCGCCACGACAGCGGCCTGGACTCCATGAAGGACGAGGAGTACGAGCAGATGGTGAAGGAGCTGCGGGAGATCCGCCTGCAGCCGCAGGAGGCGCCGCTGGCCGCCGAGCCCTGGAAGCAGCAGCTCACGGAGGACGGAGACTCGTAAGTGGCGGCGGGCACGGGCAGGGTCGCGCGGGGCCTGCAGCGCGCACCGGGGTTGCACGGCGGGGCCGCGGGCGCCGGGACGCCAGCCTCCCCATCCCATCCCCCCCGGTTCCCGGGAGCCCGAGTAGCCGAGCACAGGCCGGGGGCGGGGCGCCAGCGAGGACGCAAAGTCCGGGCCTGGCAGAGTTTCCGCGCAGCCGCCGGGCGCCGCGCGGCCGCGAGGGGAAGTACAGGGCGTTCCGGGCGGCGGAGGGCGGCGGAGGGCGGGCCGGTCTGGCCGGCGCCCGCCCGGAGGGGGTGGGGCACGGAAAGTCCCTGGGCGTCTGCCAGGAACACTCAGCTCATAATAACCTCGCGGAAAACACCGCGGCCGCGGCCTCCAGAAACCCCGACCTTGCGCAATCCCCCGCAGCCCGCGCCTCTTGGGGGGGCCCCCACGCAGTGCGCTCACCACCCCTGGGGGGTTTCCCTGTCATCCCTCAGGTTCCTGCACTTGGCAATCATCCACGAAGAGAAGACTCTGACCATGGACGTGATTGGTCAGGTGAAGGGAGACCTGGCCTTCCTCAACTTCCAGAACAACCTGCAGCAGGTGCGCGCTCGCCCCACTGTGCCCGCCCTCTTTGACCCCCCGTGGTGGAGTCAGATGAAGCTCAGTCACCCCCAAAGCGTTTCTAAATTAATAGTCACCGAGTCCTTATCTGCCCTGGCCTTTTACATTCAAATTAGCCAACGGCTTAGAGCAAGTAGAAAAATCCCATGGGTTTGGTGAGGTTTTTATGACCCACCTAGGGCCTCCCGTTTGCCTGATCTCCTGTAGACAAATGGGAGGGTCATATTCCGTTAGCAGAAGGTGTCTGGGGTTCAGGAAACTGAAGACTATGGGTTTGCTCCATGGCTTATCCCCTTTCTGTTTCCTCTTCCATTTGTAGACTCCACTCCACTTGGCCGTGATCACCAACCAGCCAGGAATTGCTGAGGCACTTCTGAAAGCTGGCTGTGATCCTGAGCTCCGAGACTTTCGAGGAAATACCCCTCTACATCTTGCCTGTGAGCAGGGCTGCCTGGCCAGTGTAGGAGTCTTGACGCAGACCTGCACGCCCCAGCATCTCCAGTCTATCCTGCAGGCCACCAACTACAATGGTAGGTCTGCCAGTCCATCCAAGGATACAGAGAAAGGAGAGATGGGTCCACTTGAGTGTAGGCTGGAGCTTACACTCTGAACGTATAAATAGTTCAGACAATGTGGACTTTTTAAAATGTCTTCTCCTTGATACCTATATGATGTTCACTCAGAAGCCAGATTCTGAGTTCTTCAAAACTGGGGATATTTTGTGGTTGTCCCCAAGAAAACAGACATGAGACGTGTGAGGATTGAAAAATGTAGTTACAGTTTTTGTCTTATTCCTTCAGGCCACACGTGTCTGCACCTGGCCTCTATCCATGGCTACCTGGGCATCGTGGAGCACTTGGTGACTTTGGGTGCTGATGTCAACGCTCAGGTGAGGACTTCTCCCTCCCAAGCCCGACCTCTGCTGGGTTGGCTCTTACTGTGTGTGCAGATTTCCAGATGCAGCCGTAAACACGTCTGATTGCTTTTGGTTCCAGGAGCCCTGTAATGGCCGGACAGCCCTTCACCTTGCAGTGGACCTGCAGAATCCTGACCTGGTTTCGCTCTTGTTGAAGTGTGGGGCTGACGTCAATAGAGTAACCTACCAAGGCTACTCCCCCTACCAGCTTACATGGGGCCGGCCAAGTACCCGGATACAGCAACAACTGGGCCAGCTGACGCTGGAAAATCTCCAGATGCTGCCCGAGAGTGAGGATGAAGAGAGCTATGACACGGAGTCAGAATTCACGGAGGATGAGGTGCGTGCTCATTACTGCCAGAGCGGTCCGTTCTCCCTTGACACCCTTAGATCTATTCTAGAGCTGTTTCTGTATCATAGAGATCTCAGTATTTAACTTCTCAAGCTCAGCTTGCAAAGCCAGGATCCCAAGAACTTATCTCTGGTTTGCTTTAATAGCCTCCCCTTTGGGCTGAGGAATGGGGAGGGTGGTAAGAAGAAATTCTGGAAATTGAACCCAGGCCTTAACATGTGGTAGTAGGCACGTGTTCTACCATTGTGCTACACCCCCTCAAGAGCTTGGTTTTGGTTTTTTTTTTTTAAAGGACAGAATTGGTAAAGGAAACTCCTCCAGCCTGGTGCACTTGTTCTATTTAGGTTAAGGAGGAAAGAGTCCAAGAATAGGAGTTATTTGCAGAAGCAGCTCTCCCGTTATCCCAATGTCTTGGTGAAGTTCCAGAAATTTAATATGCCTTTTCTCCTCTCTTTTAGCTGCCCTATGATGACTGTGTGTTCGGAGGCCAACGTCTGACATTATAAAAGGAAAGTGGCAAAAAGAACGCGGACTTGTATATTTGTACAAACAGAGTTTTATTTTTCTAAAAAAAAAAAAAGAAAGAAAAGAAAAAAGAAAAAATAAGAAAGGGTATACTTAGCACCACACCACACAGCACCTAGCCCCAAGCATTTTACTGTGGCAATTCAGCTGTTATTTTTGTGAAATCTGGGGAAACAGATCATTGAAATTCAAAGGAAATGTCCCTTAAGGTTCATGTTTGTGGGATTTTTTTTTTGGAGGTGATTTTCCAGAATCTAATGAAAGGACCACATTTTATTTATTGTGCTTTTGATTGAACCACCATAGACCCAGTAGCTGACCCCAGTGTGTCCTCACAAGTAGGAGCCAGGTGTTCAGTGGTATGTGCTTACAAGTCACCCCCGACTAAGGTTTGTGTTGCCTTCTTGTAAATGTTGTATATGGTGTATTTTGTTGGTAATTATTTTGGTACTTCTAAGATGTATATTTATTAAACAGATTTTTACAGACAGCATTGTCCTGCTCATTTACTATTCTGAGTGGCTTGTTCCTGAGGACTGGAGACTGGAGGGGTTAAGGAGGGGTTTTCAGCCAGCTAAGGAAGTTCAGAGAGCAGCTTCTCACATGTAAGCCCAGCCTCCCAGCAAAGCTTTGCAGCAGCCTCCAACCCCTGTGTGGGAGGGAGCCTGCTGCAAGGTGACAGGAAATGCCAACCTTGGGTTGGAGTACCAGCAAGCCACCTGGCCTGTCACTGAAGGCCCTGTTACCATTTTCTTGATTTAAGGGGTGTTCCAGAACCTCCTTCTCAATAGAACTTAATTTGGACAAGAGGAATTTGCTGAATTAGTTTGATTTAGCTGGGAAAGTCCTCAAGAGTGGACATGGGCTTAAAATGGTACTGTCCTGACATCTCCTAGGAGATAGTCACCTCTGAGACTTCTTATTCATTGACTCGGCTGTTGTAGGCATTGCATAAGTCCAAAACACATGACGACGGTGCCGGGTATCTAGTGCTGAAAAAAAAAATACAGTGATTGTACAACATCCTGTGTTTCACAGGGGAAGTAAGAAATCCAGAGAACAGCTTGTGCAGGGACGCCCCAGAGGAAGCGGGTTCACTTACCGGGCACCTTCTTTGTCAGGCTGTTAACCATAAGGCCATGTATCTCGTCACTGTGGTCTCAGGGAGAGTAAGCTTGAAGAATCTTTATCAGCACAGGGTTCCAATGCTACTGCCAAAGCAGATTTCACAATAAACTTGTGATGATTACGTTTAGATGCTTGGTAGTTAAAGTTTTTGTCCCTGGGACAGATCTCCTGCTTTGGTAGAAAGGAGTGAGATGACATCCAGTGAGTGTACAATAATACATTTGATGTTTTTCAGCTTATAGCTAAGAAAGTATCTCTACTACGCTTCATGACCCTGTTCTGGATCCACACATGATGTCAAATAAATATGATGTCCATCTTCGTCTTATACCAAAAGGGAGCCAACACCCAGTGTGTCTTTTCTATATAAAAAGCACTACTGCAGACTGGGTAAAGCCAGCCATGTCCCATTCCTGCAGCGCCAGTCCATCTGGATGTAACCACCATGGTTGTCCCTCCATGTTCTCCGTCAGGCGCCCAGAGCGTCTAAACATAGGTGTCCAGTGCTGCTCACATCGATGCTGATTTAGGCTCATCCTACAGTGTGAAAAATGTGAGGGTCGGAGAGAGACCCCTCAGACCCTAAAGAGCAAAGGATAGAAATTTGCCTTCGATTTTAGAAAGATGCCTACATAGCTTTTAAAGCCAGCTTTGCTAGCATATACCTATAATCCCAGCATTTGAGAGGCTGAGGCAGGAGGTTTGCCATAAGTCTGAGGCCAGCTAGGACTACCTGAGCAAGAGCACATAACTTAAAACCAAGATGCACTTATACAGGTACACTTTGATTCCTGTAGAAGGTTGGAGAAACAGAACAAGAGGATGTGGCCTGTCTCCCCTTGATCTCAGAGAGTGGCTCTTAAGTTCGGGTATTACCCCCCGATGGTTGCAGAAGGAGGGTCCTCTTCTGGGTCACAGGAGCCTATCTTAGTAGCCTTCAAGACATCATGCACTAGCCTGGGTTTCATGATCTGCACAAACCCTGAGGTAGCTAGATCCAGCAAAGACTAAAGTTCACCCTGGTTCTTTATCTGCTGCCTCTCTCATACTGATTGGTTGAGGCTGGAGAAAACGTTAGAACAGAAATAATTTATAGAAAGTCTTCAATTTTCTAAATAAAGGACAAGACAGTTTCAAACAAGGCAAAGCCCTCCTTCACATGCCTGATTTTCTCCTGGAAGCTGTAGGTCTGTCAGGACTGAGACAGAGAAATAAAGGAGCCTGGAGGAAGAGGGAAAGAACAGCATGAGGGAACTAAAGTCATGTGAGGAACTTCCTTGGTTTGTTCCTTCGTTCCCTCTGCCTCATGCCTCTCTGCAGGACACATCGCCTTGACAGGGCAGGTGGACTGGTTTTTTCCATCAGGAAGAGTTTTTCTGTAAAGGAGGAAACACACTCCAGCGTGAGCAATCTAAGCCCTGCCATTGTTGAATGACAGAGCAGGAGGGGAGGCTTGCCCTCAGCGCCTCATCTCCTGGAAGTGATTACGTAATGAGAACCAGAACTGAGCAGGAAGGTACAGGATTCCTGCCCCAAGGCCCACATCTTCACTAACCTTCCTAGTGTAGAGCTTTGTTTGACAAGAAAAGTCAGATTTCTAGAACTTTGTTCAGTCCCACCCAAAATGCATTCCCCAACCTGTCATCCCTGGACAAGAACTTCCAGGTTGTTTCGACATTTTACGTAAAGGAACATTCCAGAAACTGAAACTTGCTAGTCTGTGTGTGTTTCCCTCCTGAGAAGTGGGACCCTCAGTCCCATTCATTCATTTGCATTATGAGGTATTCTCCAGGCCGCCTAGAGGCATCTGAGAGGAAAGACCTCAACTGAGAAAATGCATCTATAAGACCAGGCTGTAAGCCAGCTTGAAGGGCATTTTCTTAATTAGTGATTGATGGGGGAGGGCCCAGCCCATTATTGGTAGTGAATCCCTGGGCTGGAAGCTCCTGGGTTCTATTTCAGTGGTTCTCAATCTTCCTAATGTTGTAACCCTTTAATACAGTTCTTTATGTTGTATTGCCCCCCCAACCAAAAAGTTATTTTCATTGCTACTTCATAACTGTAATTTTGCTTCTCTTATGGATCAGAATGTAAAAGTTTTTGGTGATAGAGGTTTGCCAAAGAAAGTGTGACCCACAGGTTGAGAATTGCTATGCTATAAGAAAGCAGGCTGAGCAAGACATAGGGAGCAAGCCAGTAAGCAGCACCCTTCCATGGCTTCTGCCTCAGCTCCTGCCTCCAGGTTCCTGCCCTGTTTGAGTTCCTGTCCTGACTTCCTTCAGTGATGGACTGTGATGTGGAAGTGTAAGCCAAATGAACCATTTTCTTTCCAGCTTGCTTTTGGGTCATGATGTTTCATCACAGCGAGACAGCGGTACTTCTCACACCTAACACTACAACCCAGGACAAGCATTTCTGCAGCTGCTTGTACTGGACCCAGCATCAGGAACTAAACCCCATGCCTGTAAGACTAGCACTGGGAGGTGGTCACAATACCACCCCGACTTCTGGGATTAAAGGCATGAGCCACCACCTCTTGGCAAGAATGTTAGGAGTTCAAGCATGAGCTGCCATGCCCAGTAACTTAAAAGTAGTTTTAAAGGTCATTTTTTTTAAAAAAAAAAATGTTTTTTCAAGAAGCAAGGCATGTAATTAGTGAGATGACCCAGCAGGCAAAGCACTTGCTGCAGAAGTGGTCCCCTGAACCCACACAAAGATGGAAGGAAAGAACAGAACCAACTCCACAAATACATCTTCTAACATCCGAGCAATCACCATACATGCAAGTGCCCTGAACCCCCATAATATACATACAAAGTCACAGAAGAAAAAGAAGAGGAGGAGGAGGAGGAGGAAGAGGAGGAGGAGGAGGAGGAAGAAATAATGTTAAGCCGGGCGGTGGTGGCACACGCCTTTAATCCCAGCACTTGGGAGGCAGAGGC
>NW_021604577.1:13287588-13288579 GCF_004785775.1 Grammomys surdaster
CTGTCTCGAAAAACCAAAAAAAAAAAAAAGAAAAAAAGAAAAAGAAATAATGTTAAAACAAACTGGCTACTTTAATCCCACCTAGCACTCAGTAGGCAGAGGAAGGTGAATCTCTGTGAGTTCAAGGTCAGCCTGGTCTACCTAGCTAGTCTAGATCCCTGAAGGCTACATAACATGCCCCCCCCCATATCATACACAACAATAATAAATAAAATAAAATTTAGCTTAAAAACTTAGCCATATTTTTATTTTGTATGGTAAAGGATTAAGATCTTAGGAAGCCACGATAGAGAAATTACATGAAACTCAGATCTGGACCCAAATCTTATTTACCTTCCCTGAAATTTTCAGCCTTAAGTTTCAATGGCACTAAATAAAGGAAGTGAGGCTTGAGCCTGCTTCCAGGAGCTTCCAGTCCTGTGGGCTGACTGAGGCTCAGGTCCACCCAAAGCCACCACATTAAAAAATTGGCCAGACTCTTTAAACCTTCACAGCACTTTAGGATCCATCTCCAGGCATGCGCAAACAGAGACAAGTGTGATTCTGTGAGGACCAGAGAATGACTTCTTTCCGAAGAGTGGCCCCATGCTGACTCAGGTTTAAGCTGCCTTCTTTTGTGTTTGTTTGTTTGCTTGTTTGTTTGTTTGTTTGTTTGTTTTTGGAGACTAGGTCTCACTGTGTGGTATGGCTGGCCTAGAACTCATTAGTAGACCAGACTGGTCTCAGACTCACAGAGATTCACCTGCCTCTGCTCCCTGAGTTGTGGGACTATGAACAGGTGCCACCAGGCTCTTTTGAGTTGTCAGTAATGTTTTCCTTTAGATGCCTTTTTAGCTATGTCACTGGGGACCTCATCCTACAGTGGGTCCCTGCTGAATGGCAAACCTTGTATCTGGTCAAGCTAGAAGCAGCCTTCCAGAAGATCTTTAAAATAAAACATAGATAGATAGATAGATAGATAGATAGATAGATAGATAGATAGATAGATAGA
>NW_021604577.1:13288589-13338088 GCF_004785775.1 Grammomys surdaster
AGATAGATAGATAGATAGATAGATAGATAGATAGATAGATAGATAGAATGTGTTGAGGTATGTGTATGTACATGTTGTATGTGTGAGTGTATGTATGTGTTGAAGTACATGTGTGTACATGTGAGTCAGATCCCTGTGGTGGTCAGAGGTGTAGGATCCCTGTGGAACTGGAGTTAAAGGCAGTTGTGACCCGCCTGGTGTGGATGCTGGGCATTGAACTCAGGACCTCTGCAAGAGCAGCTGGTGCTCGTAACCACTGAGCCATCTCTTCAGACCTTAAAGACCTTTCTGTCCACATAAATTCAATTGCTCTCTTCTTCAAAACAGAGTAATCCCTGCTGTAAGGAGAGCTCTAAGCTGTCAGTCTACGGTGTACCAGTAAGATAGAAGTAGGGAGCCTTCTCTCATTAGGTCTTCTAAACCGCCCATCACAGCTAACTATGGGAGTCTTTGAGGGGTGAGAGGAGTGGTATTCATACTCAGCCGGGTGTCGTGAGGGGCTCTGTGTACATGCCTGCCTATTCATGTCTCCATAACACCCAAGAGTAGCTTCACATGCTCAGAGCATGTAAAGGAAGGACCCTGGACATTCTGGCCCCGGAAGTGTCATGGCCTGGCTTTTGTCAGGGCTCAGATAGGGCCATTGTGATCCTAAGAGCTCTCTGGGAGGAATGCCCCAGAACTTTTGCTCCGAAGAAAAGAGATGTTGGCAGCCTTGTGGCTATTGATCTGGAGTCCTGGCGCTCTCAGCAGCATTTCCAAAGACAGAGCTAAGGGCTTAGAAGAGAAGAACCAGCAGCAGGGTGGGGGGGGGGGGTCCTAAAACTGTTTGCAAGATGGGGGAAGGCGTAGAGGACAGGTCTCACTGAGAACTACTACCTGATTTCAAAGGAGAGGAATTTTCAAAACTAGAGGCATTGTTAGGTTTGGGGCAAGCTATAACAGTTTCATGTTGAAGGAAGAAGCAGCTAGACCAAGGGCTTGAAGGTCCCAGGTGTGAAATGTTACTGATGCTTCCTACTAAGGAGTCGATGGGTCTTTGGGGAAATTCCTGTAATGAATAATCTGATCTTTGCCTGGGCAAGAGTCTCCTGGAATAGTAAAGTTATTGTTATGCAGACAATGGAAAAATAAGGTCATGTTCACGCAGAAGAAGGTGGGCTCTGTCTAACCAGTCATTAAGCCCACAGACCTGAGCAGTAGCACATGTGACGAGTGTAAGGAGTTAAACATTCAGGACAGGAAAGCAGTGTGAGAAGAGTGCTGAGGTGCCCAAGACAGCGGACTGGAGTAGGGGTCAGATGTTTCACCTCTTCTAGAATGTCACCTGTACTGACAAGTCTTAGCTCTGAGCTACCCTTTGTGTTAACTCACACCATAGCGCACACAGTACCCAGGGAGCCAGCCCCAGGAGAAGAGCCACATGTGTCATGTGTCAAACAATAACTACTCCGTGTCTATGAAATCATGAGAGCGTTAGTGAGAACTCTGAGTTCAGAGAGAGGTTTAATTTCTTGTCTAAAGGGAAGCAGCTGGCAGTTCTGGCCTCCTAACCCTGCCCCTTCCGTGTCTGCCTCCTGCCTTACAGGCCAAGATGAGCCTCCTCATCCTGCTGAGGACAGGCAAAACTCAAGGCTGCCACTTTCTACTGCTGCTGCTAACCTAAGTAGCTGCTGGCTGCCGCGTAAACCCATCTCACCCTAACAGGTTTTAGCTGCACTTTCATTGTAGACACCCCTTGACTGAAGAAGCTGGAAGGTTGCCTCATAGGAGTGTCTGACGAAGAAGTGGTAGTGTTTGGTTGTCTGGTGTCCTGGTCTGTCCTGAAGTCATCATGTAACTGAGGATGACCTAAAACTTCTGCCTCCACCTCTTTAATTCTAGGGTTACAGTGTGACCATCCATGCCCTGTTTATGAGAGACTGGGGATGTAAGTCAGAGCTTCACACACACTGGGCAAATGCTCTGCCAATGTCCTTAGTCCTTGGGATAGTGCATAGGCAGCCACGCTATTTAGCTGGCAATTTATATCCAAATACCACAGAGAGATAAACAATGAAAATCTATCTCTAATAGTTGTGAGGGCTGACACTGACAGGTCAGGCACACAGTAGGGACCTGTTCTCTGCTCATATGTCATTTCCCTCTCTGGGTAGTGGCATAGTGGAAGGACAGGCCTACTCTCTGGGCCCTTCTTTACAAAGCATTAATTCCATGACCTAAGCTCCACTCCAAAGCCTGCTTCCTGATACCATCATCTTGGGGTTTAGGATTCCATATAAATTTGGGGGAACATAAGCATCTAGTCCATCATAGCAGCCATGGGTGCAGTCCTGACACACTGGGCTTTAGTGTGAGGGAAGTCTGCTGGCTGCAGCTCTATCTCTGCACCCTGCTCAGGGGCTCCTCAAGAGTGGCTCATGTGCACGTGTGCATGTGTGTGTGCACGTGCATGTGTGTGTGTGTGCACTCACAAGCACGCACTATGGATGAACCCAGGGCCCTGTGCCTGCCAGAAAGCCCTGTATGTTTGAGCCGTACCTCTACCCCCGCCTCTATCTATCTTCGTTGGGACTTTTGTAAGCAGAAACTCAGCGCAGAGAGAAGAGCCACGTCCTCAGAACTTCAGGAAATTCCTACTGAGGCAGTCCCAGCCCGCTTGTGGGAGAGGCAGAGAAAGAGAGAGTCCATCCCTGCTACAGCACTAAAGGTGTTTAAGGACTGAGGGCGTGAGGGCCTGCGTATGCTATAAACACATCCTCCGTGAGTGAGATGAAGGGAGTAAGCAGGCAGCCAAGGACTTTACACAGTCTGACCCTCTAACCCTATCAACAAGCAAGTGACGCTCAATGTTCTACCTACCAAACTCATGGTCATAACAAAAGAAATTAACTGTGAGTGATCTTGGAGAGGATTCTGGAGAGCCTCAAGAATCTCCAGATGGTCTGGAGCACTAGGGAGAGAGATACTCTTACCATCTGGCTGGCATCCAGCCCTTCATGGCTGGCCTTGCCTACCCTTGTGCCTCCATGGACTCCATACAACCCGTCCCATTATCGGCTGCTGATTCAAGGTTCCAGACAAGGCTGTGTGTTCCAGCCGGGCCACATAAGGAATCTGGGGCTGGGACAGTGAGAGGCTAGCATTTCTCAAACATGGAAAATGGTACGTGACAGATGTCTGAAGACTTCATGAGTAGTTGTCTTTGAGCGGTTGTATTCTAGTTTTCGGTTGATCTTGTTTTCATTATAAAAAGGTTCACAGACACAGCAGGGTAGACAGAACACTAAAATCTCCTCCCTTTCCAGCTCCAGCTATGAGCTCAGGAGCAATCATTTCCTGTCTACTTGCACCTGTCTCCTTCCCCAGCTTCAAACAGCCATGCCTGCCAGAAGATACTGTTATTGTAAAAAAAAAAAAAAAAAAAAAAAAAAGTCAACTATAGACATTTTACCCCTTACCCCAAATGTTTTTAAATTACTCTTCTTTGAAACATAGTTTCATATAGATCAGGCCCCAAACTAGATATGCAGCTGAGGTTGGCCTTGAACACTTGATAATCCTGACTCCCAATCCCAAAGGCTGGGATTGGAGATATGAGAACAGGCCTGTTTTTTTCTGCTCCTTTGAGACAGTACCTCAGAAGCCCAGATGATCCTTGGCCTCTTTACATAACTAGGATGGCCCTGGGCTCTGGCTCCCTTGACTCTACCTCGCTAGTGCTGGGGTTGTAAGAATAAGCCATTGTGACTGCTTGGTAAGGGTTACATACCAACATACTAAGCACACACTGCTACTCAGCTACATTCCAACACATAACAGTGTAATTTTAGTACCATTGTTACACTAATAAAAAATTCAGGGAGATTAAACTCTTCTGATAGTTTTTTTCCCCTCTATAAATATAAAGCTTTCCTTCTCCTTTTTAGTTCTTACATCTTTTTAGATTTATTTTTATTTTAGGTGGGTAGGTACTTTGCTTGCGTGTGTGTCTATGTACCATGCAGGAGGAGGCCAGAAAGGGCATTGGATACACTAGAGCTGGAGCTACCAAAGGTTATAAGCCACCATGTGGGTCCTGTGTCCTCTGCAAGAACAGCCAGTGCTCTTAACCACTGAGCCATCTTTCCAGACGATATCCTCATTTTATCAGGATGGGTCTTTCTATGTGGTCCAGGGTGGTCCTGAATCCAAGAGTTCCCTGCCTCAACTGCCTGATGACAAGATTCAATTTCAATTTGTTCTCAGAAACAACAATGAAAAGTTAAAGCATGACCCACAGACCCAGTCCTGAGGAAAAGGAGGGTCAAAGGGTTACAGGACAAAATCTAAATCTTAGCAGTATTGCTTGCATCAAAGTAGCCTAGTTCTTGAACGATGACTTCAGGAAGGACGTTAGAGATGCCAATAAGTGAATTAGAAGGTCCAGGAATCACCCAGACCCTCCAGCTCTGACCCACAGGGATATGCCTTGCTTGTGTTCTCCCTGCAGATTTCCTCTCTGTTCTACTACTCAGCAGGAGACTGAAACTGTGCTGCCAAACGCTCTCAATGACAGGAGGGTAACAGAGATGACTCAACCCTCGATCTGCACCCACAGTCCCCCTATACTTCCAGCCCCACAGATTTGCACATGTTCCCTCCCAGGGAGAGGATTCAAACAGATCTAATTATATCTCAAGAACTAGGGCATGCTTAACTCCTAAGAGCACTGTGCCAAACCCCGGCTGAATCTAGACAGACCAAGGCCAGTGATCAGAAGGAAGGACATCATGTAAGCTGGACATGTGGGTGATTGTCTCAAATAGGCCTGTGCTCGAATGTATGTGGTTGGAGAAGAAAATTCAGCACCAGAACTGGTCAGAATGTGGTTCAGGGCTAAGCTGTGTACACAGGGTGGAGGACAGGTGGCCTGGACAGCAGAGGTGGGTCTTACGGAGCCCACTGTCCCTGACTCTGCACCTGGCCAGGTCTGTTTGTAGAACTACAGCCATGTTGCAGCTCTTGTCTGTGCCTTCCTGCCCAGCAGCAATGTGGGGCTCCAGTTTTTAAGGTTCAATGGTGCAAGCCCACCTGTTCTACCTAACTCAAGGAACTGTCACGACGTGGGAAGGAGGTGAAGAAAGTGAAGGATTCCTCTGTGGACCAGATCACATGACCCAACCAAGGCATTCTATAGAGGATAGCAGTAATGCCCAACTCAAGTTCCTGCAGAGAGATTCAGACCCAGAGAATCAAACTGGACTTGAAATTCCTATCAAGCTGTGGATGAAAAGAAAGAGACAGGACCTCCTGTTGGGGAAAACAGCAATGTGGTCCATTGGAACCCCTCCAGGAGAACACAGGCTTCTCAGGTCAGATAACAGAGGAACAGCCTGTGACAGGAGGCACTGGATATCTAGATTTGACCTGTGCACACGAGAGCCAGATTGGCTTAAAAAAAAAAAAGATGTATTTTGATTACTTTAAATTACATGTATGTGTTTATGTCTTTGTCAGGAATGTACATGAGCACAGGCCAGATCCCCTGGAGCCAAAATTACAGGCAGTTGTGAACCAACCAGTGCGGGACTGAGAAGCAAGCTCGGTTCCTCTGCAAGAGCAGTAGGAGCTCTCAGCCCCTTAGCATCTCTCCAGTTCCCACACCGAGCCCTTGTTTGGCTTGTTTTTTTAGAGTGTCACTAAGTAGCCTGTCTGGCCTTGGAATCAAGACCTTCCTGCCCTGGCCTTATGAACACTAGCACTGGGAGCCACCTTGAGGGTTCCGGGAAATGAACTCAGGTCCTCTGAAAGAGTGGCCAGAGCTCTTAGCCTCTGAACCATCACAGCTCAGACATTTATGGCCATTTATGAAAAAGCCAAGTTATACTAGGTTCTTGAATAGTAAAATCACTGAATTAAAAAAAAGTCTGTTATCAGGGCTGCAGAGATGGCCCAGGGGTTGAGAGTACATATTGCTCTTGCTGTAGGCAAGTTCAGTTCCCATCACCCATGTTGGGTAGCTCACAGCAACCTATAATTACATCTGTGCAGCTGGCCTGTACAGTATAGCACTCTCGGTCACATATTCTCACCCCCCACATACACATAATTAAAAATAAAATAAATCTTAAAAAGAAAACACATTCATCAGTGACACTTGAAGGAGTTAAGGATGCAGAGAAAGCCAGGAGGATGCCCACATAGGAAATTGTTGCAGTTGTCTATGAGAGAAAGCACAAAGAAAGTCCACAGGGGTGGAATAGGTCCAAAACTCAGTGTAAGTACAAGTGTTTGTCCGCTAAGTGGTAGATACCAGCCTGACGCTCCCCTCATGAAGAGTAACCAGGAGCAGTTCATTTAAGCACCAAGGAATTTAATGGAAGTCCACAGAGGTGGAGACCTCACAGGATGGACAAGAGAAGGAGAGCTTGGGAGGGAGGTTGGAAATAAGGGCTCTGGGGCCTAAGGTGATTGTGGCCAGGATGTCCACAGGGCAGAGGTTCTATCCAGCCCCCACTTAGTAACTCACAACCATCTATAACCCCAGTTGACTTGGTTGATCGGAGGCAAAGGTAGGATCTCTGTGAGTTCGAGGCCAGCCTGGTCTACAGAGTGAGTTCCAGGACAGCCAGGGCTACACAGAGAAACCCTGTCTCAACACAAAACAAAACAAAACCAAACCCAAAAACAAAACCAAAATCAAAAAAGGAAGGAAGATGTTGAGTCCAGATTCTATGCTGTAGGCATCGCTTGCTGTTTTCTAAGCAGACTATGTTCTGCTCCGGTAGACAGCTTCTGAGACATTCCCAAAGGGCTTGTTGTCACCTGCATTTTAATTCAACACAGGAGCCAACAGTCTCTGTGGATAAGGCCTTTCCCTCGCGTCCAAAGAGCAATTTATTCATTCAGATCAGTGTGACCTAACATGATGTGAACTAAACCTAGCAGTCATTTCTTATATGATTATTTCTTTGAGACTTAGAAAGTTGCTTCACCTCCAAGGATTATATTACTTATTTTTGTTCGTAAAATAATAATAAAAGTGAAGAAGCTATGGTTTGGAAAACTTCAATTGTTTCAAACTTGCTTTTGTAGAAATAGATCTAGAACTTGAAGTTTACTAGGAGAGCTTTGTCTGTGCTCTTGGGCCCTTTTCAGTGGCGTAACCATCAAGAAAGGAATCGATGGTGCTCACCTTTAGTGCTGGCACTAGGGAAGAGAGACAGGTGCATTCCTGAGTTCAAGGTCAGCCTGGTCTACAGAATGAGTTCTGGAACAATCAGAAGCCTTGTCTTGAAGGGTAGGAGGAGGAGAAGAAAGGAAGAAAGAAAGGCAGAGGCAGGCGGATTTCTGAGTTCGAGGCCAGCCTGGTCTACAGAGTGAGTTCCAGGACAGCCAGGGCTACACAGAGAAACCCTGTCTCGAAAAACCAAAAAAAGAAAAAGAAAGAAAAGAAAAGAAAGGAAGAAAGAAAGAAAGAAAGAAAGAGAGAGAGACAGAAAGAGGGAGGGAGAGAGAGAGAGAGAGAGAGAGAGAAAGAGAAGAAAGAAAGAAAGAAAAGAAACCCCGAATAAAAGGCACAGCTCAGAGTGCAGAAAGTCTGCTACGCAAGTGTGGTGGTTTGAATAGGGATAGCCCCCATAGACTCCTGTGTTTGAATGCTTGGCCTGTGAGGAGTGTGCTTGCCACTATTAGGAGGTGTGGCCTTGTTGGAGGAGGTGTGGCCTTGTTGGAGGAGGTTTGTCACTGTGGGAATGGGCTTTGAGGCTTCATGCTCAAGCTCCACCTAGTGTGGCATTCACTTCTGCTGCCTGCAGATCAAGACTAACTCTCAGCTCCTGCTTTACCACCACGTCTGCCTGCAAGCATCCATGTTGCTGCCGTGATGATGATGGACTAAACCTCTGAACTGTAAGCCAGCCCCAACTTAATGTTTTCCTTTGTAAGAGTTGCCTTGGTCATGGTGTCTTTTCACAGCAATTAAACTGTAATAAGACAGAAAGCAAGAAGACTTGAGTGAGACTCTCAGCACCACATAAAAATCTGGGAAAGGCCACATATGCCTGTAACCTCAGTGTTGGCTCTCAGAAACTATAGCGTGACCGGTGCCTGTGACTCTCTGCTGAGAGGTATTCAAGCTAGGTGTGGTGTCCCCTGCCTATCTTCCCAGCACAGAAACAGAAAGATGCAGAGACCAAGGCCACCCTGAGCTACATAACATGATTCTATCTAAACAGCAACAAAAACCAAACAGGCTTGGTGGCACATGCCTTTAATCTTAGCACTCAGGAGACAGAGATGGGAAACCTACTGGAAATTCAAGGCCAACTTGCACTACATAGAATGTTCCAGATCAACCAGTGTTGATCCTATATCAAAGAAGTGTGAGACAGACAAACAATGTAAAGAAGTATCAGAGGGAGCATCAGAGCATACTCCTGCTGAGTTATTTGCCCTCAATATTTAAATTCTATTCATATCAGTAAACATTTCATTAGGTGACACAATGGTGTTCGCAGCAGGAATGTAGGGGCTTCGCTGGAGTGAGACTGTATGCACAGCTCCTTAGACTGAACCATGTCTTCAGAAGTTTCCTGTGTGTCCTGTGTCCATTCTTAACGGCTCTCAACCAACTCTTACATGATGTCTTTTTTTATTTTTTAATTTTTTTTTTTAACAGAGAGAAAAAGTGTTGGCCATGCCACCCCATCCTCAGTCAAGTCAAGCCAAGACCAGCCAGTCCTCGATAAGGGACAGGTGTTGGGTGGGTGGCCAGGCTCATTCACCAGCGAGGGCTCTTTTCCTCATTGACCAGAGGTGCACAAAGCAACCCTTGTCTTCTCACAAAGTCAAAATTGTGACGCCAGGTTTGCCCTCAAATATTTGGACTGGAAAAGGGCAAACTACTACTAGCCTCCTGAAGTAAATGAAGGTTGTGGCAAATCACACAAGGTAGCCTGTTCCACTGCCACGGACAATGGAAACACACGGCATTTCCATGCAATATATATCATAGTGTGTTTAAGAGAGGGAAATGTACATACAATATATAACATAGCGTGATAAGAGGGGAAATATAAAGAAACGAGCGTAGTGAACAAATAAAACCTATGTGTATAAAGCAACCAAAATAGAAATGATTTTTAAAGCCGGGCAATGATGGTGCATGCCTTTAATCCCAGCACTTGGGAGGCAGAGGCAGGTGGATTTCTGAGTTCGAGGCCAGCCTGGTCTACAGAGTGAGTCCCAGGACAGCCCGGGCTACACAGAGAAACCCTGTCTCGAAAAAAACCAAAAAGAAAAAAAAAAGAAAGAAAAAAGAAATGACTTTTAAAGTACATACTGGGCATGGTGGGTCATGTCTGTAATTGCAGCAGTTGGCAAGCTGAGGCAGGAGGATTATAGTGAGTTCAAGGGTGCACAGGCCACATAAGATCCGGGAGATTAGGAAGCACACAAAAACAAAATCATAAAATGTATTTTCTGGGGCACTCATGACGGCTCATTGGGTAAGCTGTTTGCCATGACAGCCTGTCCCCCTCAGTTCAGTCTCTGGAAGGTAGAGGAAGAGAAATTATGTTGACCTCTGACCTCCACATGTGTGCTGTAGATGTGCACCCTCCTCAACACCATAATAATAACATGTACGTTTTCCTTTATTTACATTTAGTTTGGTTTGTTTGTGTGTGTGTGTGGTGGTTTTGTATATTTGTTGTCTTGTTTTTGAGATAGGGTCTCATTATGTAGCCCTGGAACTTTCTATGTAGACCAGACTGGCCTTGAACTCCTCTCTCTCTCTCTCTCTCTCTCTCTCTCTTTCTCTCTCTCTGTCCTCCCACGTGCTGGGATTAAAGGTATGTGCCACCACACCCAGCATAATTTTTTTGTTTTCTTTTTTTGTTTTTTCAGGTTTATTGAAAATATGGCATAACAGATTAAACAGCTCCACGTGGTGTTTTGAAATTCATCCCAACTGTAGGCTGAGTGACCTGAAGGTTAGAGAGACGGCCAAAGTCCAGAAGCTTCAGCATTTCCTTGGTGTCAGGATCTACTTCAATGATCTCCTGGTCTAGGGCTGAGACCTCGGGAATATAATTATCTCTCCTCTCTCTCTCTTCTTCCTGCAACTTGATAGAGATACCTCTCACAGGACCTCTCTGAATCCGCTTCATCAGATGCGTGACATAGCCGGCTATCTTGTTCCGAAGTTTCTTGCTGGGGATGATGGCGATCTCTTCGCACACGCGCTTGTTGGTGTGGAAGTCATTTCCCAGGCGCGTGTAGTACTTCTCGATGATGACCCTGGCCGCCTTCTTCACAGTCTTGGTGCGAACGCGGCCCATGTTGGCGGGTCTCCGTAAAAGAGCCATAATTTTTTTAATAAAATAAAATTCATAGGTTCATTAGGTTACTTCTGGGTCATCTGGTTTTGGTTTTGTGATAGGCTCTCCTAGCTTAGGGTGGCCTCTGTCAGCTGGAGATGACCGTGAATTCTTAGTCTTTCTGTTCCTCCCAGCTCCAGGTGCTGGGGTTTCTGGCTTCCACCACCACATCGGCTTCATTAGGTTTCTTTTTAGCACAAAATTCAAAAGTTCTATGAGTAAGCCAAGCGCTGCCACTCACACTTCTCAAATCCAGCACTGTGCATCCAAGGTAGGACGATCTCGATATCAGGATGAGCTACAGAGAGAGTTCCAGCTCAGCCTGAGCCACAAGAGACTCTGGAACCAGAACTAATCAAAGCAGGTGCTGGGGTGTCCTTTCATAAAAACTGGGTATGAATGGGGCGTGGGGTGCTTGCCTATAATGCCAGTACTTGGGAAATAGAGGCAGGAGGATCAGGAGTTTGAGGCCAGTGTGAGCTGCATGAGACAAAACCCAGAAAGAACTCAGAACTTTCAGTCCTTGGGAAAGGTAGTACCAGGCAGCTCAAGGGAAAGCTGATAATTCCCAGAACAGAGAGGTTTGAATGTCTATTATTCTGGGGCTGGCAGAAAGCAGAGTGACGTCAGAGGACCATGACATCATCTTTTTCTAGAATGGTGTTTGTAGGTGAGGAAGAAATTATATCACCAAACAAAGGGATTTTGATTGTATGTGTGGCCACATGGAAAAAAACGTTGCATATACAATTTAAAAAGAAAAATAATGACCTAAGCCCCCATGGCTGGGTTCCATTCCAGCTCTGGAGTCTTTCTGGGACTCTTGGCCGAGTGTTGTACTCTCTCAGCTTTTCAAACCAGTTTCAGACCAAACCACACCGTGGTTGCTTTCAGCAAGTCAGGGACAATGAGATGTACAAAGCTGGAATGTTCTAAGGTCAACAGAGCTTTGTGGGCTGAAATACACACTACATAAAGCCTGGGGAAAATTAAGAAAATTACAGTGTGGGTAAGGAGGGCGTGACATCTTAGAAAAGCCATGAAAGAAAAAAATAAACTATCTTGACAAAACAAGCTATCATAAGAATAAAACCTAACCCAGCAGAGTGGCAAGCAAGCACAACACTCCTGCTGAGGCAGGAAGATCTATCTCTTGCTTAAGGCCAGCCTGGGCTACATAGCAAGACTATGTCTCAAAACCAACTGCAAGAATAAAACCAAAACAACAAAACCAGAAAGAACAAAGCCTTTGTTTCCACTCTTCCACATTCTGCTGGTCCCACTTCATCTTCATATTCTTTAAAGCACTTGTAAAAGCAAAATGGACTGGTGGGGAAGTGGGGGATGACTCGGGGCACGTTGACCACGCTGTGTGTGCGTGGTTGTGATTTCATGTCCTGCGCAGTAGGCAGGCACTTTCAGTTAGCAATGTTGCGTCTGGTCTGCACATGCCGCTGTTCCAGAACACGCTGACCCTGGGCCCGAGCTTGTCATGTGTTACTCCTCACACAGACACACTTCAAGCCATTTAGTCCCAGATCTAGCTGTGTGAGAAGGGGGCCTGCCAACCCCCTAGTCTCTGAGAACTGAGCCTGGGACTTCTGCAGAGAATTAGGGAACCAGGATCTTGTTTAGGACTTATTTAGGACAAAGAGCATTGTGTTTGCGACACTTCTGGCTTCCTTCACTGATGAGGTGCTGAGTCATGGGTGTGAGTTATTCCTGTAATGAGCTTTCTAGATTTCCCAAGACTCCCTTTATATCTCGGTTTTCCTTGAATAAGACATGAGCACAGTAAGGAACCTGGTGGCTATTGCAAGGGGTGGAGAGACCTCAGGAGGGGCAGGTGGGGCTGCACCAAGTACAGGAACCCTGAAACGGACCTGCCCTTCCTCTTTGCCCAGTACTGCTCGCAAAATGGGAAGGTGGCCCAGCTCCTCCCCTGGGAAAGGAGTGTCCCGCTGCACAGGGTAGCTTGCCTTCCAAGCTGACCCTATCAGCAGCCCTCTGAGTTCTCATTGGAAGCCGTTGTCCTGGCTGCTCATGGACAGGCCCCCATGACCTCAATTAGGAAAGGTGCTCTTCCCTTCTCTGGCTGGCTGGCTGCGGTGGCCCTGTTAGTGGAGCCGGCTCTCCCTTTGCAGGAAGAGGCAGGGATGGGATCAGAATCAGGCTGCTCACAGCTGTCTCCCAGGCTACCGGACATCAGAGGGTGTGGTCTGGAGGAGAGCTCACAGTTCGGGGTCGAGGAACTGTTGGAGACCCCATTGTAAGTGACCAAACAAAACAAAACAAAACAAAAAAACCCAAACCCAACAACAACAAAGAACCTTTGATCTCAGAGCACAGCTTGCCTGGATGGCTTTTGTGAGCCCCTATTCAGAGGACCCCTGAGGGCCCCACAAGTAAAAGGACCAGGGTAGAGTCACTTCTGGGGAAGGACAGCAGAAGAGATTGCTTACTGGTGGGCTCCTGACCTCACCAGCTGCTGCAGGGGAGGCCTTGTGGACATTGTGGCTTTTTTGTGTTTCCTTTCATTATTTCTAGATTGGGTGAGATAAGATTCTAGAAGAGAGAAATACAGGCTTAGGAACCCCAAGACCAAGTTCTCAGCACGAAGGAGATTTATTTGCCCCAGAGGGACAAAGGGCAGGGGGTAAGGGACAAAAAGAGGGGATAGAGGACCAAAGATAAAGGGAAGAGAACAGGGGAGAGGGGCAGGGGTATTGGTCCTGGAGGACAAAGGTCTGCCTCTGGATGGAGAGGAGACAGATGTGGCACATAGGCAAATGGCGGGTTAGAAAGGTACAAGGGGAAATCCATGTTAGGATGAGCTGTTTAATTTTAATTGGGTGTGTTAATTAGATAAACCAAAGGGGGCTTTTGATTGCTGAACCTCAATACTTTGACAGCTGGTCCTTAATAGTTAGTCAAGAGGAGGAAGTGGCCAGTCAGATAAGGGAATAGACCTTGGGGACTAGGTTTAGAAACCCAATGGTTTTTTTTTAGCAAGGCAGAGGGAATAAGGGAGGAGAGCAAGGTCCGGCAGAGCCATGTGGGCCATGCTCAGGGTGACTAAGGTCCCTTCAGGTACTATCCACAGTGGTAAGAGAAGTGATACAAATGGCTACCCCGTGGTGAGTTCTCTGTGGGGTCACTGGGCTGGGGGTATGACTTGGTGGTAGAGTGTTTCTATAACATGTGTGAAACCCTCGGTTTGGTCCTCACCTCAGCACTGTCAGCAACTATTAACACTCCTAGTAGGGCACTGGGAAGCCTGTGAAATCTTTTCTGACAGTTCTGCTTCAGGGAACAACGGCAGCTGGCGCCTGATAATCTAGCAGCTGTAGCTACCCCATCTCTACCTGGACAAAGGCCTCGGGGTAGCTGGATGGCCCAAAGATACAGACTTTAGATGTTTGTGGCCTCTGTCCTAGAATGACTGTCCATCCAAATTCAACCAAGTTTGCCCAGGTTGGGCAGGAATAGGGGAAAAAGGTACCATAGAGACAGGCAGGATACTGTAGCTCCCATGAAAGTTAGTGTTATCATTCAAAACTACTAGGAAGAGTTTCTGAGAGGCCTTCAGTGAGGGAGCAGACGTTGCACGGGGCTCACCTGGGCTGCAGGAGGAAGTATATTTCCTGGGATTTCCCCTTTCTCCCTTCAGCCTTTGTCCAGAGGTTCAGAAAAACTACCCAGAAGACAAATGTCAGGGCTGGGGATACAGCTAAGTTGGCAGAATTCTTGCCTAGTGTGCACAAGGCCCTGGGTTTGATTCCCGGCACTGCACCACAAGATGCACACACAATCCACAGGTGGAAGGAGGAGGATCAGTTCAATACCTCAAAGTTACACCAGAAATGGACAATGTGAAGATGGCGAACACAGGAAGCTCAGGAGGGCAATGTGGAGAAGGCACTGTTCCAGTCTGGATTCCAGACTGGTCACCTAGCTGCTCCTGTGCAGGCCCCAGCTCCCTTCCTTCCCCGGCCTGTGAATCAAGGACATGCAGGGAGTTAGTCAGAGGTTCCCCAACTGCTCTAAAATGCAAAGTCCAGGTTCCTTTGAGTTCCAGTCCCCACCCTAACCCCCAGGCTGTACATTTATGCACCTGGGGAAGAGGCCGAATCAGGATTTGTCTGACTCACGTTACGGTAACAGGATGCATTTTGTGGAACTCTGGACTAGGAAAAAGCAGGTGTGGACCAGCCTCTGAATGTTTCCTGTCTCATGACTGCCGTCAGCATCCATGTGCGTGTGCCACAGGCCAAAGAAAGACATTTCCCGATGGGCCACATCCCTGAATCATTGGAGGAGCTGGTGAAGAGGAGGAAGAAAAAGGGGTAGCCGAGTCGCCTGAATGGTCAGGAAGGGCCCATAGTGCCCTGGTGCCCACAGCCTGGCTAAGCTGGCTCACCAAGGAGGCTGTACCTTGACAGGAATGTTTGGCACACAGACACTTAAGAGCTAGGAGTTTGCTACAGGTCTCCTTCTAGACCACAGAACTAGATACCAGGTGCATCAGTTCTCTTAAATCAGCTAGCATCATCTGGGCCTTGGAACCCCTGGACCACTGTGGGGCAGTGGGCTATGAGAAAACCACAGGTGGGTAAGCAGAGAGGGGTTAATAAAGGGACTGTTAAAATGTTGAGCCAGGGTGTTGCAAAGTCAAGGTTAATACAGTATCCCAGACTCAAGGCAGATCATTGTAACTCCCCGACACCTGGCTCCGAGCGGTGGCTTTAGGATCTGGAAGCCAGTGACAATAAAAGGTCACTAAGAATTGTGTCCTGCCTTAGTGACCTACTCTGCCCTTGGGAACTCCTCTTGCGTTGAGGAAATTAACGCTGGCTTCAGCCTCCCTTCCTTCCTATGTTCCTCCTTTCCCCCACAGAAGGGAGCCCAATGATACCCCATAGGCTGTCCTCACAGGGCAACTGGAGGAACCAAAGTATATCACAGCTAGCTTGTGTTTCAGTGAGTTTTGTCTCTGCAGTTTAAAGATAACTACAAAAATAACTGCATATCCTGAGAGCAAAACTTGCCACTCTCAAACACTCCACTTCTTGCTGACTCTGCCCACCCCTATGATTTGAGGTCTGGGTGGCTGTCCCCAGGCACACGCTCTCCTACTCTGGTGTTAACCCAAAAGCCTGTGCACAGCCAAGCCCATCCTGCAGGAAAACCCCTGGAGTGGGCTCAGCAGGCAGGTTCTGAATCATACGTTCCTCCCTTGTCAGCAACTCCCCACTGTCCCTCTTCAGGCCACTTTGTAGAAAGGATTCCACTGAAGGAACGCATCAGCGCTTGCAAACATACTTCTCATTCCAAACATAAAGTGGGAAAAGGAGTTTTGCATTTACACAATCAGACCGGCCACTGCCAACTGAATCCACCAGAAAAAGTGAGGTTTTTGCTTGTAGGCAGCATGAGGACAGTAGGCTGAGGGTAGACCAGGTTCAGAACAGAGCTTTAGGGACCAGCCTCTCTTCCTGCCCACGAGTTTAAAAAGGCCTAAATGAAAGTTACATTTTGTTACATGTGGTGGCTCACACAGGGAATCCCAGCACTGTGGGGCTGAGGCGGGAGGATTGCTACAATTTCAAGGCCAATTTGGGTTACATAGTGAGTGCAAGCCAGCCTAGGCTACAGTGTGAGACCTTGTCTCAAAGATAAACAACAGCAACAGAACAAAAGGTCTTTGGATGGGTTATTTCTCTGCCAGTGAAATGAATTCCAGCCAGATTAGATTATATTAAAGGCAGGTTTATTGGGAAGCTGCTGTCAGGCCAGTTCACTGGCCCCAAGGATTGAGGCCAGAGGAGTTGCCATGGGAGATGTTGGGAGAGGCAGAAGAGAAAGAAAGGTGGGGGTAGGGGGAAGGGGAAGAAAGGGACGCACCGGAGAGAAGGGGACAGATAGAAAGAAAGAAGCGGGGGAGGATGTCTGGATTCTATAGGGCACAGGGCAGAGCCTCTGGGGGAAAAGCAGTCCAGCTCCTGGGCTGGAAAGTACAGGGTTGAGAGCAGGGTATGCCAAGTAGGGACTGAGGGATGCTGGGAGAACCTGGAGACCAGGTCTGCTTCGATGTGTAACATATGCATCTCAGTCCCTGGTCCCAGGGTCCAAAACCAAACAGTCATAACTATTGGATCCTTCCTAGCTGCATGACCTTACAAGATTACATCATCTCCCCAATAAAATAGGGGTAACCATGATTTCTTTTTGATGATTTTAGAGTTTTGTGAGGATTAAGCAAACCCAACACTACAAAGCATTTACACCCCGTGTAACACTCCCCTCACCCCTTAAAAAAAAAAGATCACATTCAAGTATCACTTCAGTTCCAGCTATTGCCACCTGCCAGGCCAGAGAAGGACCGACGGTTTTGCTGAAGAGACTCTATGGCTGGAAACTTCCTCAGGGCACAGGGTTAGGCATCTGTCCATCAAGCAGAGGCAGGCTCTCTGAGCTTTGTTCCCTCAGGAGAGATGTCCTCGGCCCTCTCTCCAAGCCCAGCTTCCTCCAGGCACACAGGCTAGTCTTTGGGCACTTGGCGGGGGACAGTGGCCGGAGGGGGAGTCCAGAAGGCGTCAGTCGGGAGGCTGCTGTGCATGACTAACTCTCCAGGGCTCCCAGCTCCTTCCTGGACATTGGCAGTTACCTCTTCCTCACAAAGGGGCTCAGTGGCAGGCAGAGCATTTGTTTAGCACACCCAAGACCAAGACCCCCACCCCCACCCCCAGTTCTAGCCCCAGGACCGGGTGGTAGGGGATCACACAACAATGAGCTACAAGTCCTTCCCAGACCCAGCAGAAGCCTCACTACGCTCTCACTCCAAACTGTGCTCTCCAGTGCTCCTCGGCAATCAGGGTGGAAGGGACTGTTGGAAGTTCCTGAGCTGTCTGGATCTTGGTCTGGCTTGCAGTGCCAGACCTGCTGACCCCTGGTTCTGATGAGTCCTCGAATCTCTGAGGCCAGATGTCCTTTCTCAGTTGGTTTTGGTGCTAGAAAAAAAAAAAAAAAGCCTGGATCCCACTCCACATCCAGAAGATAAGGAGATGGTGGTCTCCTGGAAGAGGCGCCCCCCCACAGGGCTCACAGGGAGGAAGGGAAGGTGACTCCCTTTGTAAACTCAAGCTGTGGGCGCAGGGCAGTCAGTGGTGGTCTGAGACACAGCACCTCTGATAGGGAGATAAAGACATAAAAGCCAGCTGTCTGTAATTTCTGCATTGGGAGGTGGGAGAAGGAGGACCAGGAGCCTACGGCCATCTTCAGCCATTTTTTTGAGTTTGAGTTTGAGGCTGATTTGGGGACATTTGAGATTCTGTCTCAAAGGGGGATGGGGGAGATAGGGTTCTCACTACCTCTACGGCTGCTGAAGAGAAAAGCATGGGAGAAGAGCCACTCTTCGAGGAAGAAGCACAACCATGCAAAGGTGTGGTTCAGGGCCATAGTAGACAACAAATGCCAAAATGCTGCCCCCTCCCCTATCACTGGGTGGGGAGGATAGTGGTGGAAAGAAGTCTTTTTCAGTGGTCAGCCCTTTGGAGTGAGACATATCAAGCTCACTGTGGAGAGAATGACATGAAGCTACGCCTTCCCCTCCAGCCACACATTTGCATGAAGGACTGCAAGATGGATATGGGGAAGGACAGGGGAAAACTCTTCAGATTGAGCCTGGGGGGTGGGTGCCAAACTGGAGTTTACCCAGAGCAAGCTGAAATAGATCAAAGAACATGACCAGGGCACATTCTCTGCACCAGATCTGTGCCAGGACCTTTGTACATACTACTGTCACGTAATCTCACCACCAACTCTGGTAACATTACCACGGCGTATCTCTGCTTCCCTGCAACTTTGTAAAGTGTGTGCTGAAGACCTCTGAGGAAACCAAGGCATGGAGGTTCTGCCTTATTTATATTGCTGTTGTTTAGAGACAATGCAGCACTTTGTAGTCCAAGCTGGTCTCAAATCCCTAGGTTCAAATCGAGCCTCCTGCTTTATTCTCCCAAGTACTTAGGACTGATTATAGGCATGCACCCTTGAGCCTAACGGGAGCTAATTTAATTGCCCAGAATCACATAGGTCCCTAAGAGGTGTAAGATCTCTCCTGGCTGATGATCGGTTAGTGTGTGTCTGCAGTTTGTGTGTGTTCTGGGTGAATAGATGCCGATGGCCTGGGGGCTGGTGCTCCAGGAACTGTGTGGGTTAAGTTTGCCAGTTGAATAAGCAGGGCCAAGACCTATCACAAATGGGTCAAGGCATAGTCACAGCAACCTCATTCATGAAGTAGGTGGAGGGTCCCAAGCCTTGGATTCCAGAGCGGGTAACTTTGCTCTCTGCCTTCCCAGTCGATGCCCCTGGAAAAGCCCCTGCCTCTGCCATAAGCCACACAGCTCTGTGTAATTTCCTCTGTGGGTCAGTCCTCTACAGAGGACTATGATGAAGCCATGACTCAAGTCTTGGTCTGGCACTGACAGGCCACCAGCTGCCTGGCTTCCAGCTGGCTCAGAGGATACTTGGGCGATCGTGGCTGCCCACTGTCTCTCCCCACTTCTGCTCCACTTCCAGATATGGGCTGGGAAGATATTCACTCTGGCTCACTCTGGACCCAAGGTGTGTCAGGTTCTGGAGAGTGATCTGAGGCAGACTCTCAGCCAGTGTTCAAACGAGATAGCTGTGCTCCTCCGGGGTCAGGCTTCAAATGTGTCACCAAGCTATTAGAGCCGGGTTGATGTCTGCAGCTGCAAGTAAGAACACTCTTCACTCTTCTTCCCTTCCAAAAACCCACAGAGCAGCTGGCCACTCCTTTCAAAAAGATGCTCTGCTTAGATGAAACCGCACACCCTTCAAAGTACCTGGCAGGGTCCTGCAATTCGGCGGCTGACTGAGGCCTTCAGAAAGCAATGGGAATCTGTGGTTCACTCATTCTGAATTGACACTGCTCACTCAGAGCCCCTCAGGGTGGGTAGGCACAGGCCAGGAGCCAGTCATACTTCTGGGCAATTTGAAGTCACGTGCTGTGTGTCACCAAGGCTGTGACTCAGCCCCTGGCTTGCCAAAGCTCTTTCACAAAGGGTGAAACTGCTCTGTAGGCGCTTTTTAAAGGAGGGAGAGGAAAGTGGCCTGTGCAGGAGATGGGTCTTTCCTGCTGTAGCGCGCAGCCGGCTCTCTCTCCCCAACCCCTGGAGTTTCAGAAATGGGTTTGATGACTGAACAACAGAAAAAATGAACTGGCACAAGGTTAGATCTGGAGAACTTACACTGTCCCATGCAGTTCTTCCTTCCTCAGAAGGGAATGGTCCTGGAATGGCTGCCAGGAGGGACCTGGATCCTTGGAGAGGGCAAACAGATCTGTGTCTCATGGCTGTGGGTCCCTCTGTCTCCTTCCAAAGAAAAGAGCAATCCCCCGTATCTAGGTCTTTTCTGGAATATTACATTTCTGGTGTTGGTTGAGGTCCTGAAAAGAATCTTTCTATGAGTGTTTTAGTATTATTGTGCTCCTTTAAAAAAAAAAAAAAGTGTAATGACAGATGCCAAAAGCCCAGGAGAAGCCAGCATGATTAGGCATGCTGGGTAGGATGGGTGAGCAGCCACCCATGGGCCTCGGTCAAGCTGTACTCGGTCAGCCTGTCCGTGGTCAAGCTGCTCTGAGAGAGTGGGTGGAGGCTGGTGTAGGTGCCATGGCTGCAGCATCCCCACCCCCTGGTCTTTCTGATTTGGGTGCTCCATGGGACAGGGCACTGTGGCTGGAGGACCTGCCACCGTCACAGCTAGCACGGACCACAGAGAGCAGGAGAAAGCCCCTCAGGCTCCGGTTGGCGTCGTGTTTTAGTATTTTCCCTTTTCTTTCTTTACCTTTTTAGTAAGCCACATTTCATAATGGTCAGCCTGGCAGATGGAAACTGAAAGACAGAGAGCCCGTGGCACCTGAGACACTCCCAGGAAAGCTGATGGCTTGGCAGCTAGGATTGGGTAAAGAATGGACCCTTGGCCTACCCCTGTGGCATACAGATCACCTCTCCAGGTTCTGCCTCTCAGAAGAAGGGAGAGGACACCGAAAGTTGTGTCTCTGAGACACAAGGGCAATAAAGTCACAAGCAGTTTAATTAGGTGGCTCACACCAATGGCCAGACTCCACAGCCAAGCAGATCTCACTCAAAACTCAAGTCTGCTGTGACTCCAGGACAGGTGGCCCCAGCCACTCCAGCTGCACGACTTCTCCTTGGTGCCCCCCCCCCCCTCAGCCGAGCGTTTACACCATAACAAATAAAATAAAAGCTCTTTAGGCAAAACTGCTTTCAAAGACGGATGTCTCTAAAAGGAAATTGACACGACATTTTTCCCACAAGAAATTCAAAGAATCGTGATTACTCAGAGCTCCTTCTCCACATTCTTGTGAACATTTGAGAAATTCCCAGTGCCTCCCGTTGTCGTCAGTCTGGGAAGCCTGGCGTGCACGCCCCACAGACCATAGCAACTGAGCTCATAGCAACTGCACAAACCATGTGTGACGAGTGTGTGTGTGTGTGTTTGCTTGCTTGCCAGTACATGCGCATGTGTGTGTTTGCACATATGTGGGTGTGTTACTTTGTTTGATAAGGAGAGGAAATGCAAATAAAGAAGTAACGACTTCTGGTAAATTTGGGCCTGAAAACTAACTGTCCCTTTCATCTCAGAGTCTCCTCTTGAGGCTTTCTTCCACTGAAGCAGTTTTCCAGGACATTCACAGACACGCAGCCTCTTAGGTGAATAATTCTGTGAGACCTCCTACTTTGGGTATCAAATTAACTTCACGCTCAGAGACTCTTGAAGGAAGAAGGGCCTTTTGGCCACTAGCCTACTTCCAGTGCAAAGTGAAACTCCCGCTGTGAAAAAGACCTGGCAAGTCGTGGCAACCGCCAGGAACGCCGCCAACAAAGGATAAAGGGCCTATTAAGCCCGCCCCTTGCGCTCTGTGGAGACAACAGCTCACCTTGGTTTTCCTAGGACACATCTGTGGGAAGCTAAAGAAAGAGTGTTGCCAGGTGAACATCTGTCTCAATTCCTAAAGAACCAAAAAATAAAATATGAAGTAAAAGAGAAAGGAAGGATGGAGGGAAGGAAGAAACACAGTGAGGAGGGGAAACGGGAGAAGGGAGGATCGAGCAGGAGCTCCGGATCTGCGCAGTATAGCAGGACCAGCTGCACGCTGCAGCGCCCAGCACTCATGAAGACTAAACCGTGCAGCAAGCCCATAGGCCGGCCTGCACCGTGAATTCCAGGCAGCCGTGGCTACACAGTGAGTCCAGCTCGGAAAAATAAAATTCAAAACAGCAACAGCAAAAACCTGGTGCCCACCGCTTAGATGGCTCTCTCTCTCCCACCCACTTCCTAAGGGCCTTGCTGCTAGGCAACTGCTCAACCAGGGAGCTACAACCCCAGCCCACTACTTGAAATGTGAACGGTCTGAAATAAAGTAGGCTATAGTATATGCTGGACTTCAAAGACTTAGTAAGAACAAAAAAGGAGTGTAGCTATTTAAGACCTTTTCTCAAAAAACTAAAATAAAAAACAAAAAAACTGTAAAAATTAATAAAAATAATTTTTCAATTATATGATGAAAAGCATATATTGAAGTTTTTATTAAAGTTAGTTTTCCCATTTTTTTGTTGTAAAGGTTTATGGTTTGTGTGTGTATGTGAGTGTGTGTGAGCGTGTGTGTGTGTATGTGAGCGTGTATGTGAGTGTGTGTATGTGTGTGAGTGTGTATGTGTGTGTGAGCATGTGTGTGAGTGTGTGTGTGTGAGTGTGTGAGTGTGTGTGAGTGTGTGTATGTGTGTACGTGTGTATGTGCATGTGTGAGTGTATGTGTGTGTGAGTGTGTGTGTGAGTGTGTGTGTGTGTGCAAACCTGGGGCACGGTTAGGCTGGCAACCAGAAGCCCATGGTATGTATCTTCCTGTCTCCAGCCCTCTAGGGAGGAGTGACAGGCACACACTTGTCATCTGTCCTCAGGAATATACAGCAAGTGCTCTTAGCCACTGAGCCCTCTCTCTAACCCTTCTACCTATTTTTAATTGTTTATTTTATTCTGTTCTTTAGGGCTTTGTAGCCCTGGCTGTCCTTGAACTACTGATCCCCACGGCTCCCCACTTCTTGCATGCTAGGGGTACGCGGGTGTGCCATCACGTTCTATTTACTTTTTTACTCACCTGGTTCTTAAATGTGGCTACTAAAGCATCTACAGCTCCTTCTGCGGCCTGTCTCGTCTTTCCAAGACAGCGTTTCCCCGCATAGTTGCTTCCTGGTGGCTGGTATAGCCGTAATGCCACCTATTTTTACTCCCCACCAAGTTGCAGCCATCTTTTGCTTTGCCTCTTTCCCTTAAGTGTGATGGAGAGTCAACTGTCTCAAATGCAGTGTTTTGACTCCTGGCTTCTGTAATATCTGCACGTCTCACTGAAAAAGTCTTTGGTTTGTAAAGCAAGTAGCTTTTCTTTTTCTCCTTTCTTTTCTCCTTCCTTCCTTTCCTTCCTCCTCCTTTTGTGAGGCAGGGTCTCACTGCCTTGAACTCATCAGCATCCTCCTGCATCAGCCTCATTGATGGATTACAGGTGTGGACCACTCTTTCTGAGACTGAAAGATCTCAAGTTTACAATCTACTTTTGGCAGCAAAGCAAGGTTGAGAACGACCTGAAGCAACAAGCAAGATCTTGTCTCAAAATAACACTAATCAAGGGAAGAGATGTAGCTCAGAGCTCTTCTCTAAGACACTCAGGGCACAGGACTCGTCAGTCAATCAGTGGGAATAATCCCCTGAACGTCACGTGAAGGTAGAAAGGGGCCGGGTGCTTCTGGAGATAGCTGGTGGGCACCTACATGATAGCGACAGACACCTTTAAAAGATGTCTGAATCATGGGGGTGCCTTAGATAGCCGTAAGTGGAGGCTGAGGCCTGCACAGATGCCAGTCTGAATCCAAGTTCACTGTGTTTTTACTTGTTTGTTTTTAAGTGGTACCACTGAGTATCCTGGCAACATTAATAGGACATTTCCAATAGCACACACTGAGTGCCCTCTCTAAGTCGGGTTCACTAGGTGATGGGCTTAGCTCACTTCCAAAGCACCCTGAGCAGGCGTCTCACAGCTGTCTCTCTCTTCCTCTCCCTCCTCCTCTTCCTCCCATCAAACCCAGGTTTTGGGCATGATAAGCAAGCACTCCACTTTTTAATACTTGAATAACATTCTTGCAAATGACTATGTCATGTCACGATGCTTTATAGGCCATTTAGTCTCCAGTTTTTCAAATGTAAACAAGACAGTGAAAATGGAATGTGTATTTTTTTATAACTTTCCTTTAGGGATTGTGCTCTTCTTAAGATAAGTTCTCAGGAAATAAACTACTGTGTTAAAGATATGAACTTTTCCTAGTTCCTGAGGTACTGCCAGGACACTATCCAAAAAAGCGTGTGTGGACTCATATTGCTCACAGCAGTATGCACAGGTATTAAATTTCTTGCAACTCTGCCAAGAGCACATACTCGCACATAGTCAGTTTTAAATGCTACAGAAATAATAGCTCTCTGTTTTGTTTTGTTTTCTTAGTGCTGCTGCTGCAAATTGAGCCAACTCCAAGGTCTTAGGCAAGGGCCGAGCCAGGGAGCTCACTCTGCTTCACGCTTTTCATGAAGACCAAGCTTGCCTTGAATTTGCTCTGTGGCTAAGGACAACCTTGAGCTTCTTCTGTCTCCCCTGCCTCCAACCTTCCAAGAGCTGGGGATTCTCCTGTCAACCACTGCACGGGGCTTCCGAAGTACTTTTGGGTCCCTTATTTCAGGGAAACCGGTCCCTGCCGCTGAATTTTCTCTCCAGAAGTATGGGTTGGGGAGGTAGCAATAAGTTGTGCAGAATTACTTCTACTAAACGAGAAAAAATAATCATTAAATTTTACCAAAATTTTTAATTATTCTTAGCTACAGATGGAAAGACACCAAGTAGCCCGTGTGGGTCCCCAAAGCAGAAGGGCCACTTAGGCCACTCTACAGGTCTAGCTGTGTGTCGGAGGCTCCTGACTGGAACCCACAGAGGGCCCCTGAGTACATGTCTCCACAGTCATGTGCTCCTCAGGACTTCCACAGACTGTTTGTCTTCACAGATGAGCTTCACCTGTTCAGTCAGGGAGCCTGGGTGCTTCAGATGACCTCAGCACAGCTGGATATGAATTCTGTGTGTGTCTGTCCATCTGTCTGCTTGTTTGAGACAGAGTCTCACTGTGGAGTACTGGCTGGCCTGGAACTCCATAAATCAGGCTGAGCTTGAATTCAGAGATATCCACCTCTCTCTCTGCTTCCTGAGTGCTGTGATTAAAGACACAGGCCACCGTGCCCGACCCCAGACATGAATTCTTACCAGCGTGTTGCTGCCCACTGAACAAGCCTAATGCCCAGAGAGTGGATTTCAGTGTCTTCCCAGCCTGCCCCTCCCTCGCTCTCCAGGAGGAAGGAGCTTTCCTCTCCCTGTAGAAGCGTACACCAGGCATCTCTCTTCTTCAATTCACAATCATGTGAACTAGGGCCTTATTGGGATGAGAGTCTCCACAAAGCCCAACACCACCTACTTGTGAAACAAAGCTTATGTTTATACAAGTAACAGTAGCTAGAACATCTATGTACCAGGCTCTGTTCCAAGCAGTGTGCTTGAATCGATTTATTTAGATTATTTTTTTTTCCTGGTGAGAGATGCTTTTTTACATGTGCATTCACGCCCTCATGCTTGCAAAGGAAGGACTTTACTGACTGGGACACATCCCCGGTCCATATTCCACCTATTTTTATAGGGGGAAAAAAGTGCCCTGAGCTTTTGGGTTGTTGATATTTTGGGCAAGGCCTCATATTATAGTTCAGGCTGGTCTCAGTCATGATGGTCATTTTTCTTCAGCTTCCTGACCCTGGGGTTACAGGGTTTTTGTTTGTTTGGTTGGTTTTTTTTCAGTATTTTTGGAAATACTAGAGATTGAACCTAGGACCTTGGCTATGTTAGACAGGTTCTCTGTCACTGAGCTGTAGCCTCCGCTCACAACTGTGTTGGTTTCTTGTTGTTGTTGTTATGGTGGTGGTGGTTTTGTTTTTTTATAAATGCTATAATTTCAGGATATGGGAGAAACTTTAAATAAGTAAACAAACACATAGACCTCTGCATGTGTCATTTGGCTTCCTGCTTTACCTGTCTGCTGCCTTAGGGCTCGTTCCAAATCAGTATATACAAATCTGCCTTAGGCTTTTACATACCCCACCATGGGGATATTCCCGGTTACTTGTCTGGTTTCCATTGTATGGTCCTCATGCTGTTTCCAACACTAGATAATCCTCGTGGGAGGACACTGGAGAGTGGTCAGTCACAGCTTACTTACCACCTGGCCCCTCTTTGCTCTCTCCAGCGGGTGAGAACACTTGTAGGCGCTGAGCCTCAGCCACCCTGAGTTCTATCCATGATCGATCTCTAGAGGTCCTGGCACGATGTTCCTCCCACAGGCACGGTGAGTCCTGCTTCTTTGAATTTGAACTTCTGTTCGGATCTGCTCACCCACATGCTCCCCGAGCCGTTCATTTCCTGACTGAGGCATTTGTCTTAGTGATCGTCTGATGTTTGATGCTTTGCTGACCTCACCTTTGAGCTTGTGTAGATTTGGTTGAGAAGTAAGAGTTTCCATTTCCAGGCAGGTCCAAGTCTATCTGGAGCCATCCAGGCTGTCTCCGTGGGACTTGGCAGGATGACAACATGAACTTCCTTATTCGTTTTTCCTCACCCTACTAGAACTGTCCTGGAACATGCCAGCTATACCTGCCCTTGGATCCCTGTAGACTTTCATCACTGTGACTCAGGCCACAGTGTCTAAGGTTGTCCACGTGGAAAATGTGAATTCCCTACACAGACTGCCTGTCCACTACCACCCTTAGCTCTTCGACGAACTGCCCTGCTCATTGATTGACAGCCTTGTAATAGATTGTTCTTGTCATATGTATTTTCGAGACAGGGTTTCTCTGTGTCCTGGAACTCACTCTGTAGACCAGGCTAGCCTCGAACTCTCGAACTCAGAAATCCACCTGCCTCTGCCTCCCAAGTGCTGGGATTAAAGGCGTGTGCCACCACCGCCCGGCGGCCCACTGTCTTTTATTTGTAGTCTTTTACTGTACTAATTTTATACTTATGGAGTGTGGATCTTGTGTCTTTTTGATACAGGCTCTTTTTAGGTAGCTCTGACTGACTTGGAACTTACTATGTAGACTAGACTAACCTTGAACTCACAGAGACTCTCCTGCCTCTGCCTTCTGGGTGCTGAGATTAAAGGCATGTGCCACTACAAGCCAGCTCTTTCTGTGTCTTATAATAGATTTCACAATACGGAATTTAAGCATATTGAATTTTTTTTTCTACCTCAACCATCTCTCTCTTAGCTCTCATTGCTGGGTGGGCAGATACTTCACCTCAGTCAGTACAGAGTGGCTGTGCCTTTTCCACCCAAGCCTGGGCACACTGGCACAGCACCTGGGAGGAGGCTGGGGCTCATGTGATCCTAGGTCAGCCGTGTTCCACTGATGTTCCTGTCTAATCACCTCTAGGCTGGCACTTCTTGCCTTTGAGGCCCCCAGGCAGCTACTCTCTTCCTGGCCTGTGATCTCAAGAAGAGGACTTTCTGCAGCCCACGGCAACGCAGAGGTTCATATGCCAGGACTCGCTCCATAGCTGTTTCTTAAACAGGACTGTGCCACTTCTCCTAGACCTGGGGTAAAATCCAGGCTGGAGTGCCCCCTTTTTGGGAATTTGCCAGGATCTATGTATACCTCAGACTAGCCCAAGCCTCTACCAGAGACTTCAGAAACTCTTCAGGCAGCTTCCCACGGGATCCTGTGTCTTTACAATTCTTTAGAGAGTTGAAGTTCAGACATTCAGAACACTTCCCTGTGTATCTTTCAGTGCTTCCTCTCGAATCTCTCCCCTGGTCTCCTGGCCTTCCCAGAAGAAGAATTTAGCTGGGTGGGGCAAGACTGGGCCCAGCCATCCCTCAGTGCACCTGTCAATGGCTTCCTTCTATCCTTCCCTCTGTTGCTTGCTGCTTTGGTACTCCAGCTCTCCGCTGACACCACCTGGGCTTCTACTGTGGTTTCTGTACTTGTGGATAGCTCTCATCTTGGGAGACCCTTTGTGGGCAAGCACTGGCCCACTTTGCTGTCCTTTATAGCTACTGGTTTCAGTTACCCAAAGTCCAGGACACTTGGTGAGGCTGGGTGGCTCTAAAGTGCCTGTCCATTTTAGCAAACAAGCTATTCTTGTCCTTAGTGCTCCCCAAGAAGCCCAGAAGAATAGAAGCAAGTGAGGGGACATCTAGTTATCCCCTAGGTGGCCTCTTGGGCATTTGCTCTTCTCTAAAGACTTCCTTCTGCTGACCCTGAAGGAACTAGGATGGGGTCCTCCAAAGAGTCATTCTGTGGATAAGGCTGCCTGCAATCCAAGAATTGAGGGATCCTCTCTCCACCTCTGCCTTGCTGAGATTTTCTTCAGACCAGAAGGCTAGACAGTGCAGCCCCTCTGCAGACTTGGGTAGACAGGAGAGGCGGCTACACACCATTCTTCATGTGTACACAATCTAATTGATTCTTCCCTGTGTGGATATCTTATCAAGACTACACGGCCTGCTTCCAGCCTACAGCTGCCTGCTGAGGGCTCAAAGCCCTACCTCTCAGCCTGTGAAAGAGAAGATCTTTTCTGCGAGGCTCCATGATTTCTCAGCAGTATGACCCAGTCCCCTGGACACAGAAAGGGTCCTTCTTATGTGCAGCTCTTCTGCACGTCTTCTTCCTTTCTTAGGAAGAGCCAGCTCTCGGGACATCTGCCTCTTAGCCATCCTCAGCTGTCCGTTGACCTAAGCCTGTCCCTCACAGCATCTGGTAGTTCCTCCCCAGTCTTGTTACCTCCAGATCTCTTTTGTTGACTCATGTTCCCTTTGCAGCGTCTATGCTGAGCCTCACCAGAAAGCTTGCCTTATGGCCTCTGAGCAAACCAGAGCATGAGTCACTCACAGTCTTAGAGACCTATCTAGAACCATTTGTGTCGACTGACCTGGAACTTTAAATTCTCTGAGGCTCTGTCGGTAGAGGTGGGGAAACCCCAGTAAGGATTCCATAGATCTTATGAGAATATAGCAATCATTGCTGATATCACATTTCTATTCCATTATTACTATATCACCTCACTCCATCTAGCACAGCGGTTCTCAACCTTCCTAATGCTGAGACTCTTTAATACTGTTCCTCACACTGTGACCCCAACCACACAATTGTTTTTGTTGTTACTTCATAACTGTAATTTTGCTACTATTATGAATCATAAATCAAATATTAGATATGCAGGATATCTGATGTGTGTCCCTGCAAAGGGATCACTTGTCCTCTAAGTTCTTTTTTGCATGAACATGAGACAAGGACTTGCCGAGTAGCCTAGGCTGGCTCAGACTATCTTCTTGCCTATCCTCCCTGCTGGGATTACTGGCAGGCGCTATCGTGCTGGGGAATCACAAATCTTGCTGTGTTTGTTTGAAGTGGGAACCCTTTCTCTACCATTTCCTCCCCCCTTTTTTTTTTAAATCAAAAAGTGGGGCAGCCTCAGAATGGAAAACAGCCTAGGGTGTGAACAGAAAGACAATAAGCTCTGGGCAGCCTTGCCTTTCGGGTAGCTGCCAGCACATCCAGCTGTGAATGAATAAAGTTTGGAAACTTGGGTCCAGCCTCCTCACGTCTGTGGAGAAGAGATGGTGCCTGGTCTCTCCTCATGATCTATGTTAATCAGGTCCACGGACACACGGGCCCTCAGTTTGTTACTGCATTTCATCACGTCTAGAACGTAAGCCTTCAGTGACACACCAGGAGACACAACCCCAAGGAGCTACACATTGGGCCTCTATGGTGCCAGTGGTGAATGAGCAGGGATTCATCTGAGAAGTTTGCAATCTATTGTGTCAGCAAAGCCTGAGGACACAGAGGCCCCGAAGTCAGGAGGGAGGTGGATGTGGCCTGCAGAGAGGAACAGGAGATCATCGGCTGGGAAAGGAAACCAGGTCAGAGCAAACCAAACATATTGCAAAGCTATCTGTACATCAGAGGATTGCAAACGCCCTCGGGGATAAGGACCAATACAAATACGCAGGAAGTATTCTTACAAGGAATGCTGAATATCGAGTGAGAAATTAGATTGTATATTGATGTAAAACAATGTCTGTGAAACTTAATCTTCATTGTCACTTTGAATGGTGTGCTAGTTTGAAAGAGTTGGCCTCCAGAGGCTCAGAGATTTGAACGTTGGTCACCAGGGAGTGGCCAACATTTGTGTTTGAAAAGATTAGGAGGTGTGACCTTGTTGTAGGAATATGTGTCACTAGGAGTGTGTAGGGCACATGGGACCTTAATATCAGACAGATGTAAGAAATGGTGAGGTAGGACTTGCTCAAATCCCAGGCATCTCAGAGATCTGAGACGGTAGGAATGGAACTGTCCCCTCCCAGCCTCCAACACTGGCTCTGGAAAGTGTAACCATGGCCACCAACTGAGATGATCACAGGCACACAGTCTTGTAGGATAGCACCTAGAGTTCTTCTCCATGCTAATGAGGTATCTAGACAGCCTTAGCCTTCAGTCAGTGACCTTCTTTTCCTGGATATTCTCCCCCCTCCCCCCTCCAAAAAGTATATAATCCCTGGCTCACGTCGAATAAAAGGTATCTGTCCACATCCACCCCCAATAAAGAATTATGAACAAGCTAAGATCATCTCAGAGAGTGGCTTCACTAGAGATCACCACCGGGAAGGCCTTCACCTAAAAGAGCCATGACACTAAGACTCCCGAAGAAGCTTTTCTCTTTCCCACCCTCCAGTACTTGGCGTGTTCGTGTCCTGCTCATCTGATCTTGGGCTCTGCTTTCCCTTTCCTGCCTGGTGAGCTGACACCCGAGGGGAAATGAGGACTGTGACCCCACTGTTCCTGACTTCCTCTCCAGGCAGTACACCAGAGGTGACAGGGTACTAGAGAAGAGATCAGGAACCACAGAATTCATCCTAGACCCCACTTTCCCCTTTTAGTCCAGCAAGCAGTGGCATGATGGTACCCCAAGGGGAAAGTCAGGATGAGGACTCTGCCTTCTCCTCTCTGAGACGGTGAATTGGCAGAGCCCAGGCACTGCTGGCGAAGAGTGGCAGTATTTGATACCACGGGGGTGGGCTTTGAGGTTTTCAAAAGCCCAAGCCAGGTCCAGTGGCTCTCTCCTCCTGCTGCCTATAGCTCTAGATGTACAGCTCTCAGCTACGTCTCCAGCACCGTGGCTGCCTGCCTGCCACCGTGCTCCCTACCGTGACAATAATGAACTAAACCCCTGAAACTGTAAGCCAGGTGCAATTAAATGTTTTCCTTTATAAGAGTTAACCTGGTCAAGGTGTCTCTTCACAGCAATAGAACACCGACTAAGATAGTTGAACCACTATGGAAAATAAAACCTTGAGTGTGTTTCCAGAAAGGTTTAACTGAGGAAGGAATAGCTACCCTGAATGCGGGGCTACTATCCTGTGGATGAGGGCCCTAGGTTAAATAACGAAGAGCAAGTAAGCTGAGCAGCAGCTTCCGTCTCTCTGCCCCCTCGTGACCACGTACACAGTCTTACCAGCTGCCTCATTCTCCTGCTGCCAAGCCTCCCCTTGGACGGTTTCTTTCAAACTGTGAGTATCCCTTCTCCAAGTTGCTTTTGCTATAGCAATATTAAAAGTAACTAATAATACAATACCTAAGATACATTTTTAAAATAAGATAGCCTGTATTTTTTTTCTAACAAGACAAGGCTTCTCTGTCTTATTTGGAAAAATGAGAACGTTCTTGAGACGGATGGAGGTGATATTGGCCCAGGAATGTGAGTGTACTAAATGCCACTGCAGTATATACTTAAAAATAATCATTTAAACCCAAATGGAGCCGGGGTGGAGAGCTGCCTGCACCCGGGATATGGAGTCAGGGCGATTAAGAGCCAAGTTCACCCTTGGCTACACGGAGGTCATAGACATGAGACTCTGCCAACAAACAGAGATCAACCTGAAATGCTAAACTCTGTGTTCATATTGGTTACTCTTCTCACTGTTGTAAGAAAATATCTGACAGGTTACATACTTTTAACATACAATGATACAGAGTAAACATTCTCATTCCAAAAAGGAGAAACGGAAGAAGCACAGCAAAGAAAGATCTGACCAAAGTCTGAAATATTCCAGGGAAAACATCAAATAACGCAACTCCACATGTGGCCAGGGCTCCTAGCGGACTCTTCCAGCTGCCTCCTGAAGCATTGTACTTTCTCTCCTGGACCAGTGCTACTCTATGTATGTCTGCAGCAACCACTCCATCCCTCACATCCTGGGATCACTGCAACCTGGACAGTCTTTACATCACAGCTTCACTCAACAGCCACTCACGGGCTCCCTGCAGGGACCCTAATTCTGACACGTATCACCGGCCTCATCAGCTCTCTGGAACCTTGGTGTCAGACTCCATGACCCCTCTGAGCTTGCATTTTTCATGATTAAAATTAGTACCCTATGGATGACACTGCCAGCTCAAGATAAAAACTGGCCTCCTTGGACCGTAACTGTAGTGGTCTCTGTGTGTCTGGGCAGTGTGTGTGTCTGTGTCTGTCTGTATCTGTGTGTCTGTGTGTGTGTGTGAGTGTTAGCTGTTAGTGGGGTACCCCTCCAGCTGCTCTATAAGTTAAAGTTCTCTCCTTTAAAATACTTTGAGTTTTCACAAGACAGACACTGTGATATGTGGGGTCTTGCCTTTAAGGCGTCTTTCCTGTTGTCCCAGTGTACAGCAGCACAGGAAGAAGGCGCTCTCTCTCTCTCTCTCTCTCTCTCTCTCTCTCTCTCTCGTTTTATTTTTAGCCGTGTGTATATTTGTGTATTTCTGTATACATGTGTGTGAATGAAGACCAAAAGCGAGCATCGGATTCCCTGGAGCTGGAGTGCCCAGCAGTTGTGAGTCAGCTGACGTGGGAACTGAACCTGGGTCTCTGGAAGAGCAGTAAGTACTCTTAACCACTGAATATCTCTCCAGCCCCACGAGGTTTCTAATGGTGCTATAATCCCTATATCAATTACAGCTGCTTTGTAACTTTAAATTATTCCTTTTCCTGACATACTTCACATTTTCCTATCTTTCTGCTCTCTTACTGTAGTTCTGAATAGGAGTAGTGACCATGCCATGGCCTGAATGCCACAATGTCTTGAAATTCTCTGTCAGACAGAGGAGTCAGGAGTCAGTCCCTCCCACCCCCTTCCTTCTTGCTCCGGCCCTGTTTTCTAAATTTATTTATTATATGTAAGTACACCGTAGCTGTCTTCAGACACCCCATAAGAGGGCATCAGATCTCACTATGGATGGTTGTGAGCCACCATGTGGTTGCTGGGATTTGAACTCATGACCTCCAGAAGAGCAGTCAGTGCTCTTTAACCACTGAGCCATCTCACCAGCCCGAGTCACAGACTTTTGAGTTCAGTTTCACTCAAGGTTTCAGGACAAGAGCTGAATGCAGCTAGATGCTTTACCAAAATAAAACAGAGTAGCCTCTAGGTCAGTTCCCAAGAGAGCTCTTGTTTTCTGTTTAAACTTCATGAACGAGGCCTCTACTGTCTGTATTTCTCTCAACATCTCTTCAAAAGTTTATCAGAATGCCTCATTGAGCGCTGTTTATAACAGCACTGGGCTTTTCTAGGTCAAAATTCCAGACTCTTTCGTACTCTGCCTGTAAGCCAGTTCTTTTGTTTTTTATTTTATTTTATTTTTTATTTTTTATTTATTTATTTTTTTTGAGACAAGGTTTCTCTGTATAGCCCTGGCCATCCTGGAACTCACTCTGTAGACTGGGCTGGCCTTGAACTCAGAAATCCACCTGCCTCTGCCTCCCAAGTGCTGAGATTAAAGGCGTGTGCTACCACCGCCCAGCAAGCCAGTTCTTAAGATTTAAAGATCTAATCACCTGGTCAGACCTGCTATAGCAATGGCGGTACCTCTCCATACTAGTTCTGGGTGGAAGTTGCCTTTCTCATTGCTGTAGTAAAATGTCTGTCAAACACAGCTTAAGGAAGGAAGGAAGGGTTTGTTTTAGTTCATAGCTGCAGCCCATCAGAGCAGGATAGGAATGGAGGCAGGTGCACAGAGCTGTTGGTCCCCAGTGCCCAGGTAAAAGTCTCATATGGGCATTGCTAACCCCAATGCCATGGGAGCTCGAGACAGAATGTCGTTGGAGTTTGTTGGCCACCAGCCTAGATCCAGGCAGCTTGAGAAAGAGACCCTGATAGAACAAGCCATTTGCTTGTTGGAGTGATGTTTTTGTATACTGAATGAAGATGGGTGTCTGTCCGTTCTTGCCTGCCTAAGGCGCCTTCTAATTGGTTAAAATAAGTCTATGACCTATAGCAGAAGGCAGGATAGTTAAGGTGGGACATCCGGCAGAGAAGGAACTCTGGGAAAGAGAGAGGCTTGGAACATTCATTGCGACTCAGAGGCAGTCAGATGTATGAAACTGAGGAGAGGTAACCAGACATAGACTAGTATAAACAGGTTGACTGAGTTACAAGCTAGTCAGGGAACACTCCTAGCTTAAGGTCTAGGTATTTGTTCATCAACAAATACGCCTCCATGTCATTATTCAGAATATTATGTCCATCAAAGGATGGACATAGAGAAAACCAAATGGTTACACTTGCTGACATCATCTGCCCTCCATGACCTTTACCCCAACACACACACACACAGAGAGAGAGAGAGAGAGAGAGAGAGAGAGAGAGAGAGAGAGACTGGATTAAAAGAATCTGTGATTGCCAATGGCCAACTATTAAGTGAAACTTGGACAACTTAACAAATTGTAGCAAACAACACATAGTTTGTGAACTATGTTTGTGACTGTCTGTGTGTGCATTCAGATGTTTATGCACACGTGTGAACATCCGTGCAGTGACTAGAGTAGATTTCAGGTGTCGCTTCTTCCTTTGAAGATGTTGATCACTTTCTTCCTTTTATTCTGAGACATTGTCACTACCTCAGTGTGCAGCCCTGGGTGGCCAGCCTGGGATTCACTCTGTGGACCGGGCTGGCCTTGAACTCCTGGAGATCTGCGTTTGCCTTCTGAGTGTGTGGATTAGAGTCCTAGGCCACCCCTTGGCCCCTCCTCACTTTTTGAGTTAGAGTCTCTCACGGAACCTGAGGCTCGCTGACTTAGCTAGACGGGCTGCACAATCAGCTCCATGGAGTCACCCTTCTCCACTGGCCCAGTCCTGGGGTTGGAGACAATGTGCTGCTTGCTATGCCTGTGTTTTTCTTTTCTGTTTGTGTTTTGTTTCTGTTTGTTTGTTTGTTTGTTTGTTTGTTTGTTAAGGCTCGCCAGCACGTGCCTTTACCACTGAGCCATCTTACTGGCCCGTTTTTATTTCTCCCCTTTTGGCTTTATGTATATGGTAGATGCATGTGGGTTTGTGTGGGGGGGGCACACTGGCTGTGGAGTACTTGAGGAAGCCAGAGGTTGATGTTGGGTTATTCTCCGCATTATTTTTTGACACAGAGTCTCACACTGAACCAGAAGTTTTAGTTCAGCTAGACTGGCAGGCTAGAGAGCCCCCAGGATCCACGTGTTGCATGCCCCAGTGTTGGGGTTACAGGTGTGTGCTGCCGCAATGCCTGGAATTTTACATCGATGCTGGAGATCCAAAATCAGGTCCTCAGGTATGCGCAGCAAGTCCTTCACCTACTGAGCCATCTTCAAAGTCTCTCAAATTTTAGAAAAACAAAAAACAAAAAAAAACCCCACAGAAAACAAAACATGAAAGCCAAAATATGAGAAGCAGTAAGCCAATAAGGCCAAGGACAATCTAAGCTTTGTTCTAGAGGAAGCTGAGAAGCAGTGCAGGATAGGCTAGCCTGTCTTATAAAGGGACTGTTTACAAGGTTGGAAGAGCATGTGGAATCGGTGTGTGTGTGTGTGTGTGTGTGCGCGCGCACGCGCACATGTGTCCGCATGTGCACATGGGCTTGATGGTCGCAACACTAACAGTACTAAATGGAATCCAGAGAGGACGGAAGCAGTGACCTCCTTTCTGGGGTCAGAGCCTAGTCTGGATGACCTTGTAGGGTAGTGGGGGCAGGGGAGGAGGAAATGAATAGGCTTCCCTTTCTTCCCTTCCTCTGATCTTTGATGATCTGAGATGCCCACTGAGCAACCCCAAAAGTCAGCCAGAGGTCACGAGCACGTCTCCGTGCACCCGGGGGCTGATGGTCTGCTCACATCTGCTGTGTGGGTCCTTAGACCTTTTATAAAGCATCTGGCGGGGGTAGAGGCAGGAGCCAATCAAGCAGGCCCACAAGAGGTAACCACAACAGGTGCCAGGTCAGCTGGCCACTGGAACCAACAGCAGCACCTATGAACCAAGTGCCTGAAATGTCTGTCAGGGCTGTGTTGATCCCAGGATACGTGAAGATTGGGGTAGAATCCTCCTTGTCTCCCAGGGGGTAGGTAGGGGACATGAAGCTCAGAGACGTGCACCTCCTGCCTGAGGTGACACCCGATGGAAGCCTGGGCCCAGCCCCATCATCTTCATTGCTACAGTCTTTCGGTTTGGCACACTCTTCTTAGACAGTGGCCCTTACGAACAACGTCTACAAACTGTAATATTAAAACCTGAATTAAGATTGTCTTCCACTTAGCAGAACTTTCCTTAGTGCACCAGATACCTAAGAACTCACAAAATGGGTAGATCCCCATTTAAGGACAGGATGGTAGCCAGGCATCACAACATTAATCCTACACTTGGACTTGGGAGGCAGAGGCAGAAGAAAAAAAATTACACACACACAGTCACACACATGGGCACATATACAACACACATATACATATGTATATAATCTTTCACTTATTATTTGAAATTTTCATAAATGTGTAGAATGTATTCTGATTACATTCACGCATGCCCCAACTCCAACTCCCTTTAATCTCCCCAGATGTATCTCCCTCCCACCTTCATCTTTTTTTCTTTTATAATTCATTGAATCCAATCAGTGCTGACCACGTGTGAATGGGTCTGAGGCCACCCAGTGGAGCATAGGCAAGCTACCAGAGACCACACCCTCAAAGAAACCGAGTCTCCCTCCCCCCAGCAGCCATCAACTGCCCCTCAGCTAGGGATGAGACCTCATAAGTCTCTCCCTATGACCAGGGGAAGCCAGGGAAAAGAAACCCTTTCCTTCTCAAGTTGCTTTTGATCATGATGTTTTATCACAGCAATGGGAAACAAAGAAAACAAAATCTACACTGCTCTCAGATTTGGCCAGAGAAGCTCCTTCAAATCTGGCCAGCAGTTAAAGTTGAGAGTGGTAACTAATCAGAGTGCTCAGGCACAGAGGAGACACCTGCATCACTCCCTTGCACAAAGACCCAAGAACATGGCAGAAGAAAGGACAGAAAGAGTGTAGGAGCCAGAGGTGGTGGTGGGGAGCGGTGATGTGAAGTGCTCTCTCTGGATGGGAGAGAGTTGTTTCCTGCCTTCTCGTCTCATCGGTACCAGGAATTGAATACCATTCATCAGTCTTCACAAGCAAGCATGGTTACTCACTGAGCCAGCTCCCTAATCCCTCAAAATCTTTTTGAAGTTCAAAGCCATCCTATATATCAAGATCTGTCAATGGACTTACGAACTGCTTCCGTGCTCTCTGTCCTTGTGCTGTCTCTATCAGCTTTGGTTTGTGATAAACATAAGTAAACAGATGGTTAATCTGAAGGATAAATTGGCCAGTGTGGAGAGGAGCTGCTGACAAGCTTGAAGAAAAAAAAACAAAAAACAAAAAACTTGGGTACAGAGGAAAAGCTTTGACATGACACTGGAGCGTCAAGACTGTAGTGTCCCACTGGGGTTTGGACAAGAAATGATGGCCCGTAATGTGAGCTTTAAGGAATTTTTATCTTCCCAAGGAGTTTGGAGAGGCTAGTGGAGAAGGGACTGGCCTCAGAGTCACCACTCAGGGGCTCAAGAGGGCAGAGCCTCTGAGAGGGGTGAAAACAGATAGATGTCTGAGAAATGGCCTAGAAATCTGGAGGAACCAGCACCTGTAGCAGGTGTGGCTAACTAGCGCCTTCAGCAGGAACAAGAAGCTATGTCCAGAGGCTGGAGAGGCGGCTCAGTGGTTAAGAGCACTGAGTGCCCTTACAGAGGACCTTGGCTCGGTTTCCAGCACCCATATCACATTGCTCACAACTGCTTGTAATTCCCAATCTCCAGGGGAATCCAATGCCCTCTGGCCCCCACAGGCGACCAGAATGCATGTGGTGTCTGTAAACGCATTCAGTCACACACATGTGCACATAAAAATAAACAAAAGTCTTTAAGATAAGGAAGAAAACTGTCCACTAGCAATGCAGATAAGCTACTTGACGTCCAGGGTCCCAGGGTTGGGCAGAATACATACATTCATTTTCAAGCCAGGATTTGTGTTTTCAGGCGACAACACTTCCTCCCCTCAAAGTTTCAGCACAACCTAATGTCATTCAAGGAGCAAAGAAGATGCTCTAACCAACATCTCCTTGGACATAAACCCCGGAATGGAAATAAGTGGGTAGCAGCCAGAGTGTGTGAACAGTGGAACAGAGCTACGGCCAGTAGAGGCGTGGGACACTTGTCAGTTAGAGGTCCTTGAAGGCTTGGCAGTAGGTTCCTCAAAAGCAAAACCACTTGAAGCATGTCATCTGGGACAGCTGAGGCCCAGTGACCAACCCCCAGAAGCCCAAGAGGTTTCTGTTACAAAAACCCTCAGCCAGGAAAGGCAGCTGCTGGCAGGAGACATGCACGCATCTTCCTGCTTGACTGTTCATTTCTACAAGAGGCCAAGAGGCAGAAGGGCTGAGGGGTGTGGGGGACTCTGGAGAAACAACCACCCTAGGGTTTCCACTAGGTCTAGGACCTGTCCTCAAGCTCCAGGACTCTCTGTTGCCATAACCTTCTGTCTCAGCCTTTGCTTTTTTCCTAGTGAGGGGAGGTTGAAGGCTTAACTGCCCTGAGAAGCAAGCAGCCGACAAGCCATAGATAGCATTGGCCTTGGCAAGCACACAGTGTTGCCTGTGTGAAAGCAACAGGGCTAATTATACTCAACTGGCAGCCGGGTGACGGGAGTTTCCCAGCTCACCCGCCTCCCTGCTTGCCTCTTTTTGTGTGGTAGACACTGTGGAGAGGTGTGGGGACAGAAGGGCTAAGAGCAGGTGGGAGGAGTTATAGTCAGCCTTGAAAAGGAGCCAGGCCCAGTCTTTGCCTGGCTCCAGCTAAGGACTTGACCTAAAATCCCAGGAGGAGGGGCGTGTTCATCTCCTTCCGATCCATAGTCCACCAAAAGTGGCCAGAGGCTCACCCCATAGAGCTCTAAAGGGACAAGAACCCTCTGGTGGAGAAAGCTATCTGCTCTTCCTTCCTCGGCCCAGAGACTTTCCTAGGGTCAAGACTGTTGAATAAAAGCTACTAAGAGTAGGCGGAAGGGGCAGGGTGCTCAGACGATTGAGCTCTGTTCATCTGAGTGACTAGTAGCTTTTCCCAGATCACAGCCAAGCTGTGTAGGCCAGAACCTGATGTCAATCAGGCCGGCATCAGGAAGGCTGCTCTTTTGAGATGAATCTGTACTGCTGTTCTGCATTCTGGTCCCCAGAGGGTAGTCATTACAGAGCAGGGTAGCAGTAATAACTTGAGTACTGCACATTTGGCTTGGATCATCCTGTCAGGCTCCTGAGACAAATTCCCAGCTTGGGAGGCACTGAGAAAAAGCTAGCATGCCCTCGCTTCAAGCTGTTTCCTCCTGGGTCCTTCCCTTCCTGTGTACCAACCTCCATCACTGTGGCAAGTCTAGCTCATAGAAGCAACTGGTTTTCATCCTGAATCGGTTGAATCACACTGAATTGGAATGAAGCAGGAGCCTGTGCCAGCTGAGGCCACATGTCAGTGTGGCATCTGCACTGGATTGGAAAAGTAGCCAGTGGTGGGTAGTGTATACTTAAGGGTGTGTTGGTAAGTTGGCCTGTGTGATTTCATTCACTGAGAGGCCAACTCTGGAAATGAGGTTGCCTCCCCTCACCCCCATTTCAGACCCAAGCATATTTGTTCCAAAGTGTCCTACAAAACCCTTTGTTCTAGGACTTACTGTCCAGATATCTGTGACAGGAAGGAGGAGAACGCAAGGCAACAGCCCAAATGAAAACATTGTGTCCTTGAGATCAGTTACAAGGTAAACCATTTCCAGAAGGGGCTACTGTGTTTATCTTGTGATGTAATCTGTTCTTTTGTTTGTTTGTTTTTTTCGAGACAGGGTTTCTCTGTGTAGCCCTGGCTGTCCTGGAACTCACTCTGTAGACCAGGCTAGCCTCGAACTCTCAATTCGGAAATCCACCTGCCTCTATCTTGTGATGTAAAAATGCAGGCAGTGTTGGAGCCGGAGAGGTGGCTCAGCAGTTAAGAGCACTGGATGCTCTTCCAGAGGAGCCAGGTTCAATTCCCTACACTCACATGGTAGTTCACAACTGTCTGTAACACTCCAGTTCCGGGGGGGTCCAACAACCCCACACAAACATACATGCAGGCAAAATACCAATGTACATAACATAAAAATTAATAAGTTAAAAATGTCTGCAGTGGGAGTGAGAGGTCAGGTTCAGCCATGGGAAGTTTCTCCGGGGAGACTCAGCTTGAATGGGAACTCTAGCTGACTGCTTCATCATCCGCTGCTGATTGCTGCTGGGTGTTTGTAAGCCCCAAATTGATGATGTCACATACCTACTGTCATATGTCACTTCACTTGGAAGCCGCACTTGAGGGGTCACTCTTTCATGGGGCACCCTCTGGATCCAGAACTCCAACTAACTGGCATCCCAGTAAGCATCTGCTAGACGTCTCTACGCCCCCATATGGGGATATTTTCTATCGTCTCTCAAACAGGCTACTCAGCTGTCTCTCCAGCATGCTGTGGGCTCCTGATTTAATGGTGTTTCTCACATAATTCATAAGGATTTTAGATTTACAAAAGCCAATCTCAGGTCAGCAAAATGGCTCAGCAGGTAAAGGGTGCTGGTCTCCAAAGCTGAAGGTCTGAGCACTATCCCCAGAAGCCACATGGTTGGAAAGAGAGCCAACTCTACACAGCTGTCCTCTGACGTCCCCCCACCCACTGCATCGTGTGCAAGAGTACATACAACACACAGCGGTAAGAGAGTCAAAAACAGGGCCCAGGAGACGGCTCAGATGGAGCATGAGGATCTGAGTTCAGTTCCCAAGACCTCCTATAGTGTAAAGAGAACCAACTCCACATGTTGTTTTTGACCTTAGACAGTGTTCTCTGTCTCTCTCCCTTTCTATGTCTCTCTTTGTCTCTGTCTCTCTGTCTCTCTGTCTCTCTCTCACATACATACACACATACACACACACACACACACATACACACACACACACACACACACACATGCACTATTGACTGCACGCACTTCCTTTTGATCCCCATGTCTGCTGGTTTCCTTCAATGTAGTCTGTGCCAGGTGGGCCTCCCCCATGCCAGCCTGCAAATGTAAATGCATCAGCTCCTCCATTTTTTTTTTTCACGAATCCACCAGGACATAGAGTTGATTCCCCCTCTCTCTCATGGTGCCTGGGAGCAGACACATCTCTCATGTCCGTCTCAGGTCATGTATGTAGGTGGTCACTTCCTGCTTCCTGTCATCAAAACACCTGCTGGCCTCACCGCTGACAGCTCTCACCGCTGGCAGCTGCAGATTGGAGCCGGTGTAGAGGGAAGCTGGCTCTGTTTTAGCTTTGTAGTCTGGAGCAGTCCAAGGCTTTTTATCTCCTGGACACGGCCTGGGGTGGGTTTTCTGCTGTACTTCAGAAGTGAGTGCGGTGAAGTTCCGTTACACTCTCTGTCCAGCACTCCATCCTTCAGCATGCATCCCCTCCCTGAGACTCTGAAATTTACTATTGACTTGTGTGTTTTCCTGCCCCTTGGTCCATTAGACTGTGAGCTCATCAGAGTGGCTACCGGTTGTCTTTGCTTCTTTATGTGGTCTTCAGAGACAATGTTGAGTGGGAGGTGTCTAGAAGGCTTTGCAATTAAAATTTTTTCTTTTAAATGTGTGCGTGTGTGTGCGTGTGTGTGCGTGTGTGTGTGTGTGTGTGACCATCCATCCACACACATTAGAGATGGGTGTGACCTCCTGAGACAGACATGAAGGACGTGCCAGCTCCCAGGCACCACAAGAGGGAGGGAAGAATCAACTCAGGGTCCTGGTAGTTTCGTGAAAGCAACAGAGGATCTGATGAATTCAAATTTGCAGAGTTATTGGGGGGAGGGCCACATGGCACAGATCGAAATGGAGGGAACAGAGGTGGACGTGGGGATCAAGAGGAAGTGGGTGCACTTGTATAGGGTGAAGCAGGTACTCAAAGGGGAGAAGCCTACAGCCAGGCCCAGGAGTGGAGATTTGTCTCAGCCTGGGCAGGAAGCCAGAGAGCACTCAAGGAAGGAGGGTGCCAACCCTCAATGACTCTTTCCCCTCCCTGCCACCTCGGCAGCAGCTTCTGCCTCTCCCCTTGGGGGTTTTCCCAAACTGTCAACTGGCCAGAGTCCTGCAGGGCAAGGCACATACAGGGCAAGGCCCAGACAGGGCAACAGCATGTGCCTGGGGAACAAGGTCGCTACTTTCTCACCCACCAGGACATAGAGTTGATTCACTCTTTCTCCTGATGCCTGGGAGCAGACACATCCCTAGTTCCTAATGCAGGGAACAGCAAGACACTAGGAAAAGCAGCAGCAGCAGCAGCAGCAACCGCTGGCCATTCTAGCCATCAGCACTTCGGGCACTGGCTGAGAGGAAAGCTGCCTAGGGTAGGACAGCCTTTATTCAGCAGTGTAAGGGTGGCATGTATATGCCGAACAAAAGTTCTCAAATGCTTGCTGTAAGAATTACCAGGGTGTGAGGGGCCTGTTCTCTACTGAGATCAGAACGTCTAGTGTGGAACCCAAGAACGTATAATTTAGGCAGGCTCTTAGGCACAGCAGGGCATTGGTGGTACACACCAGTAATCCCAGCACCTGGGAAACTGAGGCAGGAGGATTGAGTTCAAGGTCAGTATAGATTAGAGTGAGATCTTACCTCATAACAGACAGACAGACAGACAGTCAGACAGACTGATGACACTCAAAGAAGCAGCAAGCAGTAGCTGTTGATCCCAGAGTGCTGGGTGCTGGGCCATATGGCCCAAAGGCATAGGACAGCCTATGTTGGTCAAGCGGATCAAGAAACCCCAGGACTTTTCCTGTCTTCATATCAGTTCCACAGCCTACCTGCTGCAAAGTCTATGAAGGACTCGGGTCTTCCCCCCCACCCCCCATCTCAGCCTGCTTCATCTTTGCTCCTACAGGCCCTAGAGCCTTCTCCTGCAAAGACAATACTATTTTCCCACAAAAGAATCAGAATAAAATAAGAGAATAAAGGTTTGCAGTAGCCTCGGGTCTGATAATCCAAAGCTGAAGTGTATTTGCCTATGCAAAGTTAAAGCTTCCTAGTACTGAGGCCTTGGTGACAGAGTAGATAGGCAATGAAGAACATTCCAGAAGGCTTGAAACCACCAGGCGACAGAGAGAGCTTATCTCCAGGGCCTAAGTCTGGCTGAACAGAGGACCATGTGCTTGTTTGGCGGTGGAGAAGAGTAGATGAACTCATTGTATGAGCTTGTAGGCAGGCCTCACTAAGACTCTTCGATCCTGCTGGGTGTGGTGGCACAATCCTGTAGAGGCAGAAGTTCAAGGTCACCTGACTACACAAGTATTAGCCGGCCTGGGTTGCAATCAGTCCTGCCTCAAAACGAAGAAAAGATTTCTAGCTATAGCTGTGGTGTTGTGTGCCTGTGATGCTAGCACTATGCTTGGAGGGTCAGGAATTCAAGGTCATCTGGCAACATTTAAGGCCAGCCTGGGCTAAGTGAGACTCCCATAAAACAAAATAGCAAACAAACAAACAACAGCGACAACAAAAGACAGACAGAGAGAGAGAGAGAGAGAGAGAGAGATCCAAAAATCCCATCTCTAGAGTGAAACAGAATGATCAAGAATCCAAAGCCTGCTAAAGCCTGCTAGGAGAGGATATGTGCTCTCCCATCCCAGCACTCAGAAGGCTGAGGCAGGATGAGACCAGCTAGGGTTGCATAGGAAGACTTTGTCTCAAATATATATATATATATATGTATGTATACACACACACACACACACACACACATATATATGCTGGCCTTAAATGTTGCCAAGGATGACCTTAAATTCCTGACCCTCTAAGCATGGTGCTAGCATATACATGTGTGTGTGTGTGTGTGTGTGTGTGTGTGTACATACATGATACAGGACAAACAAAAGAGAGTTTCTTAGTTATGAGGCTGGGAGTACAGCACAGTGTTGGAAGTTGCTTTTCGAATTCACAGAGGCCTTGGTTTAATCCCGAGCAGCACACACACATTTACAGATGCACACACACACAAACAAACAGAAGTCCTTAGGCTTCTGCAGCCTGCTGTGTCCTAGATCTTAAACACAGGTGGGGACAGGGTTGGGAGAGCCTGTTTGTGTGGCCACCTCAATATCCTTCACGGGGCTGGACAGGAGACCTGTTCTAGGAGTTACCAATCTGTACCTGTTTGTCAGTGTCCTTCGTAGGAAGCAAGATTTGACCCCTTCCCAGCACTATCCTAACTCCTACCTGTGGCCTTTAGTCCTTTAACAGTGGCCTTGTGAATTAGGTAGGGCCCTGCCCCAGACCCATTACACTTAGCTGAATAGATTTAGCTGTATAACACCTCCCAGCAGGAGGCAAATTCTGCTTTTAAGGAGTAAGGTGAAGTTGCTCTGGCTTGTCTCCCGTTAGGTCTATAGCTTCTCTCTAAGGACGTGTGAGGATGGCTTCCTGTCTCTACCTGTCATTGTATTCTCCTGCTAAGCAGCCTCAGGCCATCTCAGAGAGCCAGAAGTGAAATGCGCACATCCTTATGGGCCTCCAAGGACCCCCTGACCCCTTTTTGGGTACAGTGAAGCTATGGACCTCTGTGTTTTTGGAGCTGGATCAACTATTGATCAACTGTTGAATTTTGCAACGAAGAGGTGCACATTACGTAACATACCCTACCCGACAACACAGGACTCCTGGTCACTCATGAATTTCAAATAGGCCTGGTTTGGAATTGATATGTCACCTGTGTGACCTTGGGCCACTCATTAATTTCCTTGAGGCCCAGAATCTCATCTGTAAGGCAAGAAAGCATCTATGTCAGAGGATTGCCACTGAGAAGCAGGGAGTGTTTACACTCAGTAACCCAAAGGCCAGGAACGTCATAGATGTTCAATGCATGCTGCTACTGTCTGGCCTCGATTAGGAGAAGCCCAGAAAATTCCATTCCTTTCAGAGTGGTCATGGCCTAATTAAGGAGGCAGCATCTACAGCAGGAGTGGAAAACAGCCAGGAGAGCAGACATATTCTCTTCAGACCTTCCCCTCAGGCCGTGGAGCGACTGGGGAAGGCTGGGCAGTGTAGACATCGATAAGATGCTGATGCAGTGGTCCTCCTGCAGTCCCAGCACTCAGGAGCCTGAGGAAGAACGCCAGGAGTTCAAGGCCAGCTGGGGATGGAGTGAGATCCTGCTCCAAACAGCAGTAACCCCAACAAACTTCTGCGAGGAGACTGACATCAGCCATTGTTTAACCGTCTCCCTCTCCGTCTCTCTCTCCGTCTCTGCTCTGAAAATGGTGTCTCTCAGGAACCCGCCTGCAGGACACTTACATGCCTGTCATATGCCATCTAGGTTCATTGTGATGTGGTTGATCTGTCCCTGGTCAGGAGCTCCTTCTCCTCCCCCTGTCTTCCTTTATTTCCTCTCCTTCCTTCCCCCAGCTCTCTTTCTTGCCAGGGTCTCATGTAGTCCAGGTTAGCCTTTAATTTACTATCTAGCTGAGGCCACCTTGATCTTCCTATCCTCAGTCCCCAAGTTCTGGGATTACAGCATGTACCAAGTTTATGAGGCTGCAAACTCAGGTTTTAAGAGTCTTGGCCTGCTGTGACCATGAGACCCACTTGAGGGTCTAGTTCTCAGATAGCCACACCTCCTCTACAATGGACAAGGAGATTAACTTAAGCAGATTTTTAAAAAAGCTAAAAAAAAAAAAAAAAAAACCTTATTTGTTTATTTGTATTTTCTGTGTATGGGTGTGTGCTGGGAACCCAAGCCTGAACCTCTGGAGGAGCATCAAGGGCTCTAACCACTGCGCCACCTCTCCAGCTCCACATAAACTTTAACATACAAGAAACAGTAACTTGGAACTGGTTTCAGAGGGTCTGGTTTCAATTCCCAGCACCCACCCACAAGGCCGCTCACAACTGTCTGTAACTCCAGTTCCAGGAGATCCAACACCCTGTATGTCAACCGACATACATGCAAGCAAACCACCAAAGCACATAAAAAAGTAATAAATTATTAAAAATATTTTTAAAAATTGACATTAGCTTTAATATCCATACAAAAGTGTAATGCATATAAACCATTTGTATATAAAGACCATTGAGCATTTGAAGGTCTTTCCTGGGGTTGAGCTACTCCCTTAGACACAGAGCTGAATCCTCTTGCCTGCAGAGGTGCGCTGAAGGGCTCACGACCTGCCCCGCCCTCCCTCCTCAGTACTCCTCCCTCCTCTGTCTCCTCAGAAACAGAGACATGTTGACTGGGCAGCCCAACAGCGGATTTGCATTATTTTGTGGCAACAAACTTCCTGGAGGGGATTTTTTTAAGAGCTGAGAGCAACCCAGGGAAAAAGACAAGGAACCAGCAGAGGAGGCCAGATGGAGACGGGCCTGTGCTGCGGGGAAGAGAAGGCTGCGGGGGGTCGGGGGCGGGGTCCTAAAGCTCTGGCGAGGGGCACCCGAGGTCTTGAACCCCTCCTCCACCCTTCCAGGTTGTAACATGGGAAGCCTGGGTTACCGAGCTGACCAGGGCACTTCCTGAGCCATCCTCTCTGGCCTGCAGGAGAGCTGGCCGATGCAAGCCCGTGTCAGCAGCAAAGATGACCTAAGGAGCGGCCAGTCAGACTGCAGAGTAAAATGAAAAATTCCCCCACACTCCTGCACCTACGTTAGTACCAGCACTTTGCCCCTTTCTGGCTCCACTTTGAGGGTCAGAGGTCAGTGGGTGAAACAGCAGAGAAACGGATTCACAAGGAAGTACTGGAGGCCCAGACTCCGTTCTAGTTTGCTCTTGCTTCTCCGTCCTGACTGTAGGCTATGAGATCTGCAGGAGGTGGAGGGGCCAGAAAGGAATCTGGAAACAAGAGAAGACGGACTTCCTTTCTGCGTATGAAGGCTGTAGGACAGCAGGCTGGGGCTCTGACACTCAGGTCTGTCCAGCGACAGCAGGCTGAGGCTCGCCTGTGGTGATTCTCAGAAGCCGCACTAGTGACACCCTGTTCTGTCCGGTGCACTATGACGTGCCATTCCAAAGAGTTTGTTTTCTGATCTATCTTTGTGGTAAACTGTTCTGATTTCAAGCAATCCCTTAAAAGAAAAAATATGAAAGGTATGGTGGCACAGGCCTTTAATCCCAGCAAGGGAGGCAGAGGCCAGCCTGGTCTATACAGAGTTCCAGGGCAGCCAGGCCTATATAGAAAAAGACCATGTCTCAAAAAACAAACAAAAAAAGATCCTAAAAGATACAAACAACTCTTCCAGAGGACTGAAGTTCTTTCTGACCCCAGCACCACTTGAGGCTGTTCACAACTAATAATCCTAGCCCCCAGGGGATCTGATATTCTCTTCTGGCCTCTTCCTGCGTGTCACCTACACACATGTGACATACAAACAAAGGAATAAATCTTAAATAGACCAAACAGCACTCTGGTAGTATATTAAGATTTTTAAACCTAGCGGTTGTTACAAGTCAGATGTGCTCATTTCTGTGCCATTGGGGCTGACAAATAGCACTGTGTTGGCCAAGGGCCTTGAGACAGAACAGTCATGGAGCACCTGCTGTGGGCTGGGCAGGTTCACACCAGGTTTATAACTCAGTCCCTGGCAGATAAGGGCCTTCCCAGTAGGCAGACATGAGCTATGTGAGAGAAAGGGTCTCCACCAGGGTTCCTCAGTGTCATACAGGATAAACTGGACAGGTAGCTGGAGTTGCTGTCTCAGAGCCCTGACACATTTGGGTGTTTTCTATGCAGAGAAGGAGCTCCAGGGTCCCCATGCCCCAGGAAGAGAAGAATAATCCAGGTGTCAGGAGGAGTGTCCTTGGGATACTTGGCTGGGAGCCTAGCAGCCAGATACCAGGTCCAGGAAGCCTTCCTAGCTCCGTGGGGGCCAATCCAGGGGGCAGGAAGGAAGCTGTGCAAGATAGGGTTTCCCCATCTCAAGGCCCATAATCCTCCTGACTCCAATAACCTGATAAGCAAGTCGGCTTGTGAGCTGGCCTGCGGTTCTCTATAGGTGACAAAAGTCATCATGAGGTTGCAAAATCTCTTGCACAATCAAGGCTTCAAGCGGCCATGTCTCTCCATGGGAATACGGAGAGCTGGAAGAGCTAGGCTGTCTGAAGGGGCTGACTAACTTCACCAGCTACCAAGAGTACCTGGACGTGATCAGATGAATCTATTCCCCAGTGTCTACCTCTCCCTCTTATAAGGCTCCTTATCAGCCCTTCTTCAGTGGACCTTGACTCACACATCCATCTTCTTCCTCTCCATGGCAACAAGCTGGGGTGAGGAACCCTTGGGAAGGCAGGCTCTAAGTGCAGGTCAGGGACCTGAGAACTCTGTGCTGTGAGGGTCCAGCTGAATCACGACCATCAGGACTCTATAGACCCCAAAACAGAAAGGGAGTTAGAGACGACCCTAAATCCAGGGCCCTACTAAGTTTGGCTCATGGGAGGGTAAGAAGCAGATTGCTTCCTGATGTGCTCTTTCAGGAAGAAACATGTCTCATTAGAGGAGGCCAGAGACCCTCCCCCTGAAAGAAGGGCCCAGTGTATCTGGAGCAAGTTAGTGATGGAGGCCTCAGAACATCTTCATTTTGAAAAGGTGGGAAGTTCACTCCCTGGTGGAACAAGTCTTGTGTAGGATACACAGGACCATGTCTGCTCTGCCCAGGTGTGCAACCAGTGGGGGAGGGGGCTGATGAAGAACAGCCAGGGACTTAACTCCAGACTGCCTTCTGCTTTGCTGACCCCTGTCTACTGGATGTGCAAATAGTCTCAGGAAATCACATTTCAGAAGTTTAGGATGCCATGGAAACTCGAAAGCAGCTCTGGAGAAGCCATATCCTACTACTAGTTATTAGTCAGTGTTGTTTCCTTTTGTTTGAGACACAGTCTGGAGTAGCCCAGGCTAGCCTCCAGAAATGGTGAGGATAACCTTGAACTTCGGCCTCTTCTATCACCACCTTCCAAGTGCCAGGTTATAAGCATACAGTAGCATGCTTGGTTGGTGTGGGGTCCAGGATCAAACCCAGGACTTCATGATTGCCAGACAAGCACCCCATCCACTGAGCTCCATCCCCAGGCTAGCCCATTTCCTCTCTAGCATTGTACATGCACTGTCTCAGGTCAGATATGGTGGCACACATCTTTAATCCAGCACCCTGGAAGCCAGTTTGATTGACTAAGTTTCAGGCCAGCCATGGCTACACAAAACTGAGGCTGTAATTCCTCAGCTGTGCTGTAAGAATGCCACCTGGAGAGACGACTGTGGTGAGCTGTCAGTACCAGCAGTTGGAAGTGGACAGTCTGCTGTTCTTGGTTTCCTGGGGGAATGTCTGGCCCCACTCTTGTGAACAGACTCTTTACTGTTCCTGTCTCACTGGAGTCAGGTGTGGAGGATGGGCAAGTCTCAGAACCAGGACTCGTGTGACTTTTTTTGATAAGGTCTCAGGCTGACCTCAGACTCAAGGTGGTCCTAACTTCTAGGAATATGGTGTGTACCACCATACTGGTTTCATGGGCTATTCCCCCACTGGGAAGAAGAAGAAGAAGGAGGAGG
>NW_021604577.1:13338188-13343563 GCF_004785775.1 Grammomys surdaster
AGAAGAAGAAGAAGAAGAAGAAGACAATGACAATAAGGTCCCAGACTAGATTATCACATGGTTTGTGACAGGAAAGGACTTGGTCTCAGGGACCATAGGCTGCAGGTCCCTGGGGTTGTCCCTGCCAGAGCCTGTCTAGAAGCAGACCAGGAGCCTGGCTTGGCAAATGTATTGTGTCTAATTTGCATCTGCAAAGGGCCAAACTTCCGTCCTGCTGGAAGCACCAGGATGCAAAGCTGCCACAAATGTCTCAGTGATGGTTTCCTCATTAAGAGAGGAAGGGCTCAGTTCTCTGTCCTGGAGAAACTTGGGACTCGGCTTGTCTTGCCTTGACCATTACTAAAGTGAATCAGCATGAAATGGTTGTTTCTCCTTCTCCTTCTCCTTCTCCTTCTCCTTCTCCTTCTCCTTCTCTTTCTCCTCCTTCTCCTTCTCTGTGGGGCAGTGGGCTATGAGAAAAGGGCAGAAAGCTTGGTAGAAAGCTCTGAAGCCCCGGAAACCTTGGTCTGAAGAAGGCCAGTAGGACAGGAGGCCGCTTCAAACTTTCCCAAAGCCATCTGGCTCTCTTAGCTTCCGCTCCCCACAGCCCCTCCCACGGAGAGGTCCATGGCCTTTGATCACGTAGGAATAGCACCTTCGTGCAAATAAGGCATTCCCAAGCTCTCAAACCAAACCAATAGGGGTTACCTGCTCCCCCCCCAAAAAAAATGTATATATTACCCAAAGCTCAGAAGTAAAGTGAATGAGGATGTGAGATCTTTCCTGCTGTCGGAGACTTATATCGCGGTTCCCCCCCCCCACCTTGCTCGCTGCCTCGGAAGCGCACCAAGACGTGGGTTTGGAGGAGAGAGCAGAAGCGGACTCTTCAGTCTGCTCCTTGCTCTCCCGGGCTCGGTTCTCAGGTGGTCTGCGCGGTTGAATCCCACCGGGAAGTGCTGTGCCGTGCTCTGTGCCCCGCCGCCCGAGACGCACTCGTGGATTTGCCCAACACTTCTACTTCTGCTTCTCCTTCTGCTTCTCCTTCTGCTTCTCCTTCTGCTTCTCCTTCTCCTTCTCCTTCTCCTTCTCCTTCTCCTTCTCCTTCTCCTTCTTCTTCTTCTTCTTCTTCTTCTTCATGTAACTTTATTTTCTGAGTATGAGTGTTTTGTCTAGATGTGTGTATATGCACCACATATGTGCCTGGTGCCCTTGGAAGTCAGAAGAAGGCATTAGATCTCCCAAACTGGATTCTCAGATGGTTGTGAGCCATAGTGTGGTGCTGAGACACAAACATGTTTCCTAAACTGAGGAGAGATAGAATCCCATGACCTCTGATTCGCCTTCTTTCCTGGCTTCCTCTGAAGATGACCTTGAACTCCTGATTCTCTTGTGTCTACTGTTCAAGTAGGTATATGCCATCATGCCCAGACCTGGCCACCTCTTAAAGTACATTTTCTAGGGTTGTTCGAGAACAGAGAGGGTACAGAGAAGCAAGAAACAAGAGCCAGCTAAGCCGCCAGAGGCTGTCTAGTTGGTGTGGCCTGGTTGTACTGTGGTGGTAGCTGTTCACAAGATATCTAAGTCCAGTCAGTAACTGCTCCAGGCTTCTGTCCCTGGAAAACCCCTCTGAGGCTATCAGCAGGGCCTCCCCACAGGACACCCCTTCTCTGCCCAGGCAAACCAGGTCTTTCCTGTTCTGTTTCTTTTCATCCTCATTCCACTCCCAACAAGGGTTAATCACCGCAGCGCTGTCTGTGCAGAAGCTGCAGAACCTGGTTAACTGGGCTTTGTGGATCTCCTCATGCAATGGTGGTGTCCAGTGGTAGTGTCTGAGTAAAGGGCGCTCCTACTCCACTCTTTTCTTGTGGCGACCATTCAAAAGGAACATCAACAGCCTTAACTCAAGCAGCGCCACTTCCCATTGGAGAGAGCCAGCCATTTCCGTCTTCTAATTCAGAATTCTCTGTGTACTTTCCTTTGCCATCATTTGGGCCTGGGAAAGGCCTCTCTCATGGAGAGGGGACTGTAGATAGACATGGTGGATCTGCCTCAAATCCTTGAAAGGGAAGCCCCAAGATGAGCTTGCTGTGTTCCAGGTAGGGTTCGTTATTGGCAGACGTTCGCACGTTTTATTCCTTCCAGGAGCTGTGGAGTCGAGGACGTGATTTTCAGAGACACAGTCAACGTAAACCTATCACACAACAAGGTCGCTCTCCAGATACCTGACCTCAGTACACTGTAAGCTGCACACTGGCCCGAAGGGTACTGAAGCAGAATGGGTCCCCAGTGTACTCCAGGATAAGTGATCATGTCTCCTATAGATGGTCCCTCCTAATTGTCAGCAAACAGACTCGACTGGGGAGCGCTCTCAAAACACACGTGCGCAGAGCAGCAGTGTCCAGGGATCTTCTGGTCTTCTGGGCCAGCTTTGGTGGGGATGAGGGTGAGGCTGGCTTACACACTATGAAAACAACCCCCGAGGGGACTGGAGAGATGGCTCCACAGTTAAGAGCCATTATTGTTCTTTCAGAGAACCCACGTTTGGTTCTCAGCACCTACATGGACTAACAACCATCTGTAACTCCAATTCCAGAAGATCTAGAGACCTCTTCTGGCCTCCTCAGGCACTGCATACATGTGGCACACAGACAAAACACTCATGCCAATTAACAAATCTTTAAAACCAATAAATAATTTAAAAAGACCCTCTAGACTTGTCATGTGAGATGCTGAGAACCCCTGAGTTTAAAGTGAGCACGATTTGGTTGAAAGTCTTCACTGATTAGCCTCATAAGACACGGTCTAGAAAAGTGGTACCACAAAATATTCGAGAGCAGCTCTGTGAGCTCTCTTCTTTTCTTCCTTGAGTAAAGGAATCTGTGGGAAGAAGTTCTGTCTGAGAAAGAACCAAAAGCCACCACATGATGGTGACGTCACCTTGTGTCTCCAGATAAGACAAGACAAGGTTGTAGTAACCGCAGGCTAGACTGAAGTCATTCTAACCTGCAGTTACTGACTATTTGTGGAGCTGAACGGTAAGGGAAACTGAGGCATCCGGACCCCGAGGCTGTGTACTTCCTGATAGTGCATGCACTTTGCATAGTGGGAAATGAATGTCCCTGGAATTTGGAGAACACTTCATGAATGTGCACAGTGTGGCATCTCCTGGCTCAGGGCAGTGATCCAAAAGCAGAGTCATTCAAGGACAAGTCGTGAACAACATGGTAAGATGGTCCGAGGCTGTGCTACTTACAGGATGTGGGAACCCTGAAGAAATGGTTAAGATTACCCACACCCCCCTTTTTTGGTATTTTACTGGGGAGCTTTTGGCTTATTTGCTCACGAAACAAAGTTTATGCTTTCTTTCTCTTTGATGCTAGGCAGCAAGCACCTTTATCCACGAAGTCATCTGCTGGTCCTTTAGTTTAGCCCCATTTTCTTCCCAGAGTTTGAAGGTAAGGCCCCCTTTGCCTAAAACACTGTACACATCAGACACACAAGAGGTCAGGGAATGAGGATCTGAGCTGCCCTGGAGGCCTCCTTCTGGAGGGTAGCCTTCCACAGTATTGGAAGATGACACGTAAGCTGCCGGCTTGCCAAGGGAGAAAGGACCATGGCCACACCCAGCCGTGAAGCTCGTGAATGACAGACTGGATGGGCAAGCTACCCACAGTGGGGCACGAATGGCATTTTTTATGTGCGTGGGTGTTTTGCCTGCATGTTTGTTTGTGCACAATGCGTATGCACGGAAGCTAGAAAAGGGCATCAGAGCCCCTAGAACTGGAGTTATAAGCATCTGGGAATCAAACCCAGGTCCTCTGGAACGTTTGCCCAGCCCTTAACTGCTGAGCCATCTCTCCACCCCCAACAGTGGGAAGATGGCATTCTATATATTTATAATTGTGGCATCCTGTCTTAGGGATAACCAACTTGGATGTAAGACCTACTTAACAGGAGGGGATTCATGCCTGGTACTGTAAACCCAGCCAATGACCCATGGCTGGTGAGCTCATAGACCCTAGAGGAGGACCTGCTACTGCACTTCCTAAACTAGTATAAGTCCTAACTGCATTCTAAATATCTGTCCTTATGCCCAGAGATACATGCAGCTCCCATCATCAAAGAAGGTTCTTTTGCAACAGTTTGAGAATATTAGAGGCCCACAACTAGTCATAATGCAGAAAATAAGTGACCATGGGTGCCAAACCCTAACTGATACATCTGTAAAACAAGCCCACACACAAGGCTCAGAGAAAATTACAGAAGAAGGGGCAGAGCTACCGAGGTGCACAATCCACCTGACCCCAGATTGCACACTCTCTCTCTCTCTCTCTCTCTCTCTCTCTGTGTGTGTTTCTGTCTGTCTGTCTGTCTGTCTGTCTGTGTGTGTGTCTGTCTGACTGTCTATCTTTTCTTCATTCCTTCACCTTCCCAGGTGGATCCATCCCTAGAACCATGAAAGGACTCAGCACCATTTCATTCCCAATATTACATAAACTGGGTGTGATGTTACAAGGCCTCTAATTCTAGTACTTGGGAGCATAGTAACACTCCCATCTCTGCCTTGCCCCACCCCCATATATATATATATATGTAATTTTTAAATGTTTTTATCCAATAATATACATATTCTATATATTTCATAATTACTATGAATAATTTTGGATTGTCTTGAGAATTTCCCTGTCACATACTTTTAAAATCAATACGCTGTTTTATAGTAATTTTAGACCTATAGAAAATCTGACCATATTGTACTTAGAATCCTGGCATAAACATCCGCCTACACACTGTCTTTTGTTACTGTCCATCTCTCCCATTGGTATATGGTACATTGCATAGTTGACACAGTCATAAGCTAACGTCAGTGTTCTCAACCCCATGTTGGAGATGGACTTTGTGCATGTTGGGAGAACACACTCCACACAACCCATGCTTTACACAAGGCTCTCTCTACCTTCTATCTTCTGTGTCTTCTCCTCCTCCTCCTCCTCCTTCTCCTCCTTCTCCTTCCCCTTCTTTCCCTTCCCCTTCTTCCCCTTCCCCTTCTTCCCCTTCCCCTTCCTCCCCTTCCCCCTTTTCCCCTTTCCTTTCCCCTTCTCCTTTCTCCCATTCCCCTTCCCCTTCCCCCTTCTTCTTTCTCTTCTTTCTCTTCTTCCTCTTCTTCCTCTACTTCCTCTTCCTCCTCCTCCTCCTCCTCCTCCTCCTCCTCCTCCTCCTCCTCTTCTTCTTCTTCTTCTTCTTCTTCTTCTTCTTTTTTATTTTATTTTTTGTCATTCTGGAAATAATGAACCCAGAGTCTCATGCATGCACTGCAAGTGTGTGTGTGTGAAGTGGTGATGGTGTGTGGAGAGAGAGAGAGAGAGAGAGAGAGAGAGAGAGAGAGAGAGAGAGAG
>NW_021604577.1:13343573-13356144 GCF_004785775.1 Grammomys surdaster
AGAGAGAGAGAGAGAGAGAGAGAGAGAGAGAGAGAGAGAGAGAGAGACTACTAGACAGAGTATATATCTGCACCCCCGGTACTCACTTTTCTTTTGAAAAAGCATTTGTATAGGCAGCTCTGAATGGGATATCCATCAAATTCCTCCCCTCAGAGATCAGGAAACCCTGTGGAAGAGGAAGCAGGAATAAGAACCAGAGGGGATGGGGGACCCCAGAACAAAGCCTCTAATCAACTGAACAAAGCTCCTATGAACTCACAGAGAACGATTCAGCATGCACAGGGCCTGCACAGGGCCTGTACCAAGTCCTCTGAGCATTTACGATGGCCTCCAGTGTAGGGTTTTTATGGGATTCCTGAGAATCCCATCTGTGAATGAGTGAGTCTCTGGTTCATGTGCCCTCTCTTGGGTTCTTTTCTTTCTTTCTGTTGGTTTGTTCTGTCCAACTTCAATGTGATGGTCTCTGTTTTATCTTATTGTATTTTATACTGTTAAGTTTTTTTTTCCATCTCTTAGAAGCCTCTTTTCTAATGAGAGACAGAAGGGACTGAATCCGGATGGGAGGGGAGGTGGGGAGGAACCGGGAGGAGGAGAAACTGTTATCAGAATGTTGATGAGAACAGAATCTATTTTTAATAAAAAGGGGAAACTTTTGTGTGTAGGGGCAATTGTGTGCCAAAGTGTGGTGACAATCAGCGGGCAGTTACCTTGTGGAGGCTGGTTCTCTCCTTTCACCTTGTGGGTTCCAGAATCAAATCAGCTTGTCAGGACTGGAGATAAGCATCCTTACCTGCTTAGCCATCTCTCTGGCTATTATCTCTTATTGTTGTTACTGTTGTTGTTGTTACATATATTTTTAAATTATACAAGGTCTAATTATACAGCCTATGTTGGCCTGGAACTCAGTATGTATCCCAGGCTGGCCTCAAACTCAGAATCCTCCTGCCTTAGCCTGTGGAGTGCCAGGATTACAGGCATGTGCCACCTCGTCCAGCTTCTGTGGGGCTTGACAAATGCATGATGCCATTTCTCCTCCATTACAGTATCCAGCAACGGTTTCACCCCCGTAAACTTGTGCCTAGTTCATTTACTGCCTCCAACCACCTACTACAAGCCCCCGAATGCCATCGATTCTAACTTTCTCCATAGACTTTCGTTTTCCCAGAATGCCATGTGATTGGATGCACACCATTGGTAACCTTTCAAACTGATTTTCCATGTGTATTTAAGGTGGCTGTATGTCTTTTCGTGGCCTGCAGCTCACTTCATTTTAGTGTTCAGTGATAGTCCATTGTGTGGATGTTCCAGCTTGTTTTTTTTTTTTTCCCTACTTGTTGAGAAACAGCTTCCTTCCAGTTTGGCAGAGTTATATAAGGCTACTATTGCAGATGCTCCTGTGGCACAAGCTGGATGGTGTAGCACAGTTGTGTTCTACTCTGTAAAGCACTGCCAAATTATCTTCCCGTTCCCACCAGCTTCTGTGGTTCTATATCCTCTCCAGAATATTGTATAAGTTAACAAATTCTAGTCATTTTAATAGATTAGTGTAATTTCATTATTGTTTCAATTGGATGACATAATAATTTGCTAATTTTTAAATTGGGTTCTATTCTTGAGTTTTAGGAATTCTTTCTTTTTTGAGGAGGAGATTGGGGGAATTCTTATGTATCCCGGGGTTGCCACTAACTTCCTATATGACAGGGATGCCTTTGAACTTCTGATCCTCCTGCTTTCATCTCCAGGGTGCTGGGGTTGCCAAGTGTGTACCACTATGCCTGCTTTATGCAGTGCTGTTCTAGAGAGTAAACCTAGGGCTTCATGCACTGGCAATCATTCTACCAACTGGCCATAGAGCCAGCCTGGGTTTTAGGTCTCCTTCAGGTCTTCATATTAATCTATTAGTGGATTTGTTTTACAAATATTTCTTCTTGCTCTGCAGTTGATCTTTTCATTTTCTTGTCTTCCACGGAGGTCTTAATTTAAATTCAGTAGGTTTTGTTTCTTTTCCTGAATTGTTCTTTTGGAGTTGGATTTTTTTAAAAAAATATGACAGCTGAATGTGGAGGCATACCCTAGTTATCAGAGCACACAGGAGGCAGAGGCAGGAAGAGCATAAGTTCAAGCCCAGCGTGGTCTAGATAGTAAATCTCTTTGTCAAAAAACCCCAACTAGAAATGTGCATTGAATATGATGAAAGCACATTGTATACATGTAAAAATATCAATGAAACCTCTCATATTATACAGTGAATACTTGCTAACAGCAAACAAACAAAAAACAAGAAAGGGCTAGAGAGATGGCTCAGAAAGTAAAGGAGCCTACCACCAAGCTTGATAACTTAGTTCAATCTCCTGGACTCAGATAGGGAGAGAACTAATGCTTGCAATTTGTCCTCTGACATCTTACAGGCCCACACACAGTTTAATCATTAATTAATTAAACTGTAAGGTTTTTTTTAACATAAGAAATAAGTAAAACATGGAAATGAGCCTGTCATAGTAGCATTCCTGTGATCTCAGCACTCAGGGGGCAGAGAAAGAATTGGTGCAAATTTGAAGCCAGTCTGGTCTACGTGGGGTATCCTAGGCCAGCTATGGCTGTACAGTGAGAACCTGTCTCAAAAAAATAAGACAGGGGGACTGGAGAGACGTCTCTGTGTTGTGTTTGCTGTTCTTCCAGAAGACCCACATTTGGTTCACAGCACCTACCTTGGGCCTGATCATGGAGTCTGTAGCTCCAGTTCCAAAACATCTAACGCCCTCTTCTGGCCTCTGTGGCTGCTGCACTTATGGATACATCCCACACACAAACAGACAGAGACAAACAAAAATAAAATAAATTGGGGCTTAACATCTGTTTTTATTTAATTTTTTATTGATTCCTATGAATTTCACATCAATGTGAAATAGGACGTACCCCAATCCCACTCATCTTCCCATTCACTCATACCTGCCCTCTGTCCTTACGACCTCTCCCCCAGAAGAAAAAAATCTTTCTGTGGAATCTGTACGGTGTCATAGTGTGTCACTCTTTTGTCCACACATCTTTACTTGCAAATGTTCGTTGCAATGAGTCATTGGTCTGGTTTGAGGCCTCTGGTTTCTGTGACACCATCAGTACTGGATCCTCACTGGGGCACCTCTCTGATATCCTACTGTTGCCCAGTGTCATGGAGATCTCACAGCTTTGGATCTGTAGGGCCAGCCCCTTCAGGAGCTCCAGCAGTTCACAGATGTTGGGGAGAATCAACTCAAAGCCCTGGATCAGTACCTGAGTGGTAACTGAGTCAGTCAGTCTGCTAACTCTCCTGCACTGAACCACCAGGGCAAGCTCTCCAGCACTGCCCAGGCTAGCGCATCCAATGCCAAAGCCCATAGCCAGCAAGGGGCAGGGCCAGCTTTCCTGCTTTCTTGCCCTTGGGACTGGTTCACTCTCACCCACAACAGGGCCAGCTCTCTTGTGCTGCCCCGGTGAGGTTCAGTGCTCACTCTCTGCAGTGCTGCAGCGATGGTTTCATAACTACTAGCACTTGCTGCTGCTCGTGCAGGACACCAGGTTCAGTGCCCGCCAGTCACACTGTAACTCCATTTCCAGGGGATCCGATGTTTTCTTCTGGCCTCCTCAGGCACCAGGTATGTATGTGGTATGTTTTTAAATTAATTTTGTGAAAGGTGTAAGATTCGTTTCTCAATCTATGTTTTTGCCTGTGGACCTTGCCCAGTTTTGCAACATTATTTGTCAAAACAACAACGGTTCTTTCTCCACTGGGTTCTTGCTGCTCCACTGCCAAAGCTGAGCTGAGTCTGGGTGAGCGTCACTGTTTCTACCACTCCCCATCAAAGAAGCTTCTGCTTGCAGCAAATGGAGAGCATCACAGAAAACCACAACTGGACACAACGCAGAGATGAACAGATTGTGGGGACCCCAGCCCCAGTGGATATATATACATCATAACTCATGCAGCTACGACCCAGAAAAAAAATCTCTGAGGTGGGGAAGAAAGATTTTAAGAGTCAAAATATCAGGAAGTCTGCCATAAACCAGTCTGTCCTAGAATGACTGCATAATACCGATATATCAATCTGCATGTTAACGTGGAACCCGGTTCCGACCCTAGACAAAGAACACAGCCAACTGTTGACTGCTGATACAGATTTAACAGGTGGTATTTATGTATATTGGGCATACACACACACTTATATATATAGGTATGTAACAATAATAATTAAAGAAAAAGAGGCTATCAACTTGATGCACAGTAGCCAGGAGGAGTTGGAAGAAGGAAAAGGAGGGAAAGTGATTTTAAAAAAAAAGATATATTTATTTATTTCACGTATGTGAGTACACCATTGCTGTCTTCAGACACACCAGAAGAGGTCATCGGATCCCATTACAGATGGTTGTGAGCCACCATGTGGTTGCTGGGAATTGAACTCAGGACCTCTGGAAGAACATTTTAACTGCTGAGCCATCTCTCCAGCACCGAATGTAATTTTTTTTTCTTAAGATTTATTTTGCTTTCATTGTATATGTGTTTTGTTTGACATATGTATGTGCATTATGTGCATGCAGTGGCCACTGAGGCCAGAAAACAGTGCTGGATCCCTGTAACTGGAGTTACAGATGGTTGTGAGCTGCCATGCAGGTGTCAGGACCTGAGTTCTCTGCAAGACCAGCAAGTGCTCTTAACCACTGAGCCGTCATCCCTCCAGCCCTTCCTCTAAGATTCTTAAAACATTTCTAATGGCATGATCTAATGGATCACTGTTTTAAACAGGGTCTTACCATGTTGAGTATGGTTATCCTGGAACCTGGAATATAGATCAGGCTGGTCTCAAACTCATAGAGCTCTGTTTGCTTCTGCCTTCAAGTGCAAGGATTAAAGGCATGTGCTACTATACCCAGTTGGGCTCATGGTCTTCACCTCGTTGCATAGCCAAGCCATTTTATGTTTCTTTGCACATGTTCCTTACTTAAAATATAAGGTGAGGGCTGAAAAGAGGGCTTAGTGGGTAAAGGTGCTCGTTGCCAGGTCTGACAACCTGAATTCATTCCCTGAGACCCACATGGTAGGAGAGAACTGATTCCTGACAGTTGTCCTTCAATTACTACATGCACGATGCGGCATGGACATCCTCTCCTGCCCCATTAAAATAAATGTAATTTAATTGTAAAAAATGCAGCTGATGTGGTGGGGCATGGCTATAATTCCTGTACTCAGGAGGGAGAGGCAAGAGGATCACCCCAGTTTAAGCTAGCCTGGCCTATATACCTTGCTCCAGACCAGCCAGGGCTACATAAGATCCTGTTTCAAACAAAGAATACAGAATATAATAAACTAAAACACGAAGCACAGAAATGTATCTTAAATGGCATGCAGTTTCAATTTCCCCAGAAACAATTAATGAATAGTCCGTTGTCATTCGTCCGTTTTTTTCTTGGAAAACAGACTTTGAATGTCTAATGAAAGCCGTGGGACTCTCTAAGAAATCAATTCATGCTCTGATTTCAGGATACTAGAAATGTGTCTAGTCCATCCCAGAAACACCCCCAGGAGGCTGGAACATTTACCCATCAGTTCCAGTTGTCCTGATTCCCCTGCCCTTTCTGGTTGTATAGTTTGCAGAGTAGCCAGAGGAGCCAAGCAGGCTCTTTTGACTTTAGACAAGGCCCCAAGGAAGGGAAGCAGAGACTTGCAAAAAAACTTTCGTAAGGTGGGACCTACGGGTGAGACTCAGAAGTTTCCGTCACCATACTGAAGATATTACACTGTGGGGGTTTGAATAGGACTGCCCCTCATAGACTCATGTGTTTGAATGCTTGGCCCATGGGGAGTGGCACTATTAGGAGGTGTGGCCTTGTTGGAAGAAACATGTCACTGTCAGGGTGGGCTTTGAGGTCTCCTGTGCTCAGGCTACACCTAGTGTGGCACAGTCCTCCTTGCTGCCTGCAGATCAAGATGTCTGCTGCCACACTTCCTGTCATGATAATAATGGACTAAACCTCTGAAACTGTAACCCAGTCCCAACGAAATGTTTGCTTTTCTAAGAGTTGCTTTGGTCATGATATCTCTTCACAACAATAAAACCCTAAGACACACACAAAGGGATTAAAACAGAAGAATTTGTTCCACCAATTCTGACACTGGGGGTTGAGCACAATGCCTCAAACACGTGAAAGCGATAACTCTGCAACTGAACTGTACCCACTGGCACCCCAACACTGTATATTTTGTATCTTGTCTCGTGCATGATACTACGTTATGACAAGGTGGTGCGTGTTTGTAATCTCAGGCAGAAGGACTGTAAGTTAAGGGTCAAGCTGGGCTATGTAGCCAGACACTGTCCCTCTCAAGAAATTACATTTCCTACATCAGATTAGTTCACAGAACAGGGGTTTTAATGACTACTTAATATTTTACAGAATTTAATGCTAATTTGTAACTGTGATGTGATAAGTAAAAATTACTGTGTAATTCTATCTCTCCAGTTACTTCATGATTCTTTACAAACAGAATTACCTTTCTCTTGCTCTGTCTCTATTCTTTTTTGTACACCTCTACAGGTTTATGGGCCAGTGAACTCAGCTGGTAAAGGCATTTGTTGCACAGCCTGGAGACCTGAGTTGGATCGTCAGATCCCATGTAAAGATGGGAGGGGCAGCTAACCTTTCAGAGTTGTCCTCTGATCTCCACAAATGCAGTGCAGCATGCCTCCCCTCAATCAATCGTGCACACACAATAACAACAACAAAACCATAGCAACACGGTGGTGCACACCTTTGATCCCAGCACTTGGGAGGCAGAAATAGGCTATTTCTGTGAGTTCAAGGCCAGCCTGGTCTACAAAACAAGTTCCAGGACAGCTAGGGCTACACAGAGAAATCCTGTCTCCAAAAACCAAACCCTAAACCAAACCTTTCAAGCAACCAAAAATAAAAATGTTTATGTTTTCATCAGCAGTAGTAGTAGCTTTTCTGTTTGTTTAATTCCATTTTGCTTGATATCTTATGTTACTTTTCAATTACTTGAAGAGCTATCATGACCAAGGCAACGTATAAAAGAAAGCATTTAATTGAGAGCACATGTACAGCCCTAGAGGATTAGTCCACGATCATGGTGGGGGGCATAGCGGCAGCTATACAGGCATGGCACCAGGGCACTGCTGAGAGCTTACGTCCTGATCTGAAGGGAGGGAGGGAGGGGGGGGAGGAGGAAGGGAGGGGGAAGGGAGGGGAAGGGAGAGGGAGAGAGGGAGAGAAAGAGGAGAAAAGAGAGAGAGAGCAAGAGAGAGGAGGGATGGGGGGAGATTGAGCATGGGTTTTGAAACCCCAAAGCCTGCTCCCAATGACATACCTTCTCCAAAAAAGCTGCACTTCCTAATTCTTCCTAAAATAGTTCTAACAACTAGAGACCTAGAATTCAAATATATGAGGTTATGGGGCCATTGTCATTCAGACCACCACACTGAGCACAAATGATAATGGTTTCTATGGCAGCATGTTCATGTCTCATTGAACTGTGCTATACCGCTATGCTCTCCTTCCTTGCTCCCCCTCACCTGTCGCTGTATTTTTCTCTTTTTTCAAATAACCCTTTGCTTCCATATCATGTTTGTATGACATAACAATACATATAAAACAGTAGTTATACTATTAAATCTAGATTCCGTGAGATGAGATGTGCGGTGCTCGGCTTCTCCCTCCCTCCCTCCATTTAATTCTGAACTAGGCCTGTGGCCTCAGGCTTGCAGCACTGTGTCAGCATACCCGGGTGCCCCCTCCCCGTCCCTTTACACTGCTCCTCCCAACACCCCCCTTTACTCTTGTGTATCACATATGCTATGGATGTACTACGTTGTTGCCAAGTCTGAAACGGCTAACCGTAGTACCTATTAGCGCCCAAAGTGCATGCTGGCCTCCAGGCTCTCTCAGCATCTCAGATCCCAGCTACAGGGCCCATGGTGGCAGCCACCCCCTTAACTTCTCCAGCCAAAGCTTCTCTTCTCCCAGATTCTCATTCCTATACAGCCCCACCATTTTGGCCATGCTCCCTCTGGGCTTCCTTGAACATGCTGCCCCCTCTCTGTGAGCGCTCCCCTACCTTTCCCTTTCCTCTCCTGACCTGGTTTAGTCTACTGGCCACATTTAGTCTATTACTTCCTCCCCCCCAGCCCCCCCACCCCCCCACCCCGCTCTGGACCCTTCCAGATGCCTGTCTGTACTCTCATATCTACAGTAAAAATCTTTTCAGTCATATCTTGGAACAGTTATATTCTCACTTTATATATCTGGTGTCGAAAACCCCACTTTATAATTCTACCTGCCATAACATACATTAAAAAAAATCTGGATTTTTTTTTAATATGGGAAAACAGGTCATACTTGTCTTTCTGAGGATTACACTGTTAATAATTAATCCTTATCCTTCTAGGTTTCCCCATCAAATTAAGTGTAGTTTTCTATCTCCAAACAGTATCTTCTTAGAGAAAAAAAAAATCACTGGCTAGTTTATCTCTTATTCCAAAGGGAAGTCAGGCCCTGTGGATGTTGTCTTGTTCAGGGGGATGGACCTTCCAGGCTCCACTTTCAAATTGCTGGCGGTAACTTGAACACCTAACAGATTCCAAAGAATTATCCCAGAACGGTAGCCATTGAACTGAAAGAACTGCTTCCCTGTTAAGAAAATGTATTACTGCTGACTCAGCTTTGAAGAGGAAGTATTGGTGACAGTTTCCTGCTTCTAGTGGCAGCATGCTCACATGGCCTTCCTAAAAAGGCCCAGCAGCTACAGACGGGCAGCCCTGACTTGAGGACGTGGTATTTTATTCATCTAGCACTCTGACCAGACAGTCAACAAGCGCTCAGTGCACATAAGGACACAGACTATCCCGAATTGTGTTCCAAACAGTCAATGATTCAGGTCCCTATGGAACTACTTTTAAGAGTTTTAAAATTTAATACTGTACCTATAAAAATATACTTAGCCAGGCATAGTGGCACACACCATTAATCCCAGTTCTTGTGAGACAGATAGTGAATCTCTCTGAGTTTGAAGGCAGCCTGGTCTACAGAGTGAGGACAGCCTTGGATATATAGAGAAACCCTGTCTAAAACAAACCAAACCAACCAAACAAACAAACAAACACACACACACTAAAAGGGGGCTGGAGAGATGGCTCAGAAGTTAAAAATACCTTAAGAGAAGGACTGTTCTTACAAAGGACTTGGGATTCAGTTCCCAGTACCTGTATCAAGCAGCTTTCAACCACCTGAAATCTCAGTTCCAAGGGATCTGTACACATGATATGCATAGGCACATAGGTATACACGTAAGTAAAAATAAATCTTAAAAATATATTTAATAACTATTATTAACCAAAATAAATTCTAAATAGGCAGTTTCCCCTTAACATTTGCTAATGATGTTATCTCTAAACTGTAAAGCCAGTTTTGTGTCAGGGCTGGAGAAGTGGCTCAGTGGCTAAGATCTCAAACTTCAATCCCAGAGGACCCAGGTTCAATTCCCAGCACCCATGTCAGGCAGCTTGCAACCATATGTTACCCCAACCTTTAGAGAACCTGAGACCTCTGGCCTCCAAGGGCATCTGCACATAAGTATATTAAACACACACACAATTAAAAATAAATATTAAAGAACTCCAGTTCTGTGTTTACTGCTTTCAGTACTTCATCTTAATGAAACAGAAAACAGACCCTTCTTTTCTAACCCTGCTTCCTGAGGGTGACTATGTAGGAACAGTTACAGCAATGGCATGTTGGCACACATTTTTAGTCCCAGCTCGGGAGGCAGAGGAAGATTAAGTTTTGTTTGAGGTCAACCTGATCTATACAATGAATTTCAGGGCATTCAGAGATCCTGTCTCAAAAAATAAAACAAAACAAACAACAAAAAAGAACAACAAAAAACCCAAAACCAAGCCGGGCGGTGATGGCGTACACCTTTAGTCCTAGCACTTGGGAGGCAGAGGCAGGCAGATATCTGAGTTCGAGGCCAGCCTGGTCTACAGAGTGAGTTCCAGGACAGCCAGGGCTACACAGAGAAACCCTGTCTCGAAAAACCAAAAAGTCTGAATTGGGGCCTGTGTTCCAAAGGCACCGAAGCGTGCATCTTTGTAAACAACAACTGAAGCTGTGACACATACACACACAGAAATAGCACTCACTGCCCTGTATGAACTAAGACTTAGCACTTAAGACTGAGCTCAGGACAGACAGGACACAGCTGTTTCCAAAAGCACTGTTTTATTTATACAGAGTCCTAGCCAGTGAGTGGCAGGAGGAGTGGGAGAGTCTCCATCTTCAATCCAGGGCCTCGATGACAGTTGGTTGTTACCAAACACACAGGCACATGGCATCCTGGATGGTAAGCTGATAAGAGTGCTCAGTCTCTCTCTGCTAGAGCAACAAGGTGAGCGTCAATCTCTGCTTCTGTAAGAATCCTAGAAGGCAAAGAGTAAAAAACCACAACTGTTTACTTTAAAAATGTTTTATTATGAAAAATTTCACATACAAAAGATAGTACAACAAACTCAGAAGTATGGATCAACTAACTCCAGCAATTACCAATTTATAATCAATCCTTTAAACGTCTATATATCCACAACTCTTTCCAAAGATTTTACTGTAGGAACTCCCAGTCAATTTCATGTATATATGAAAGTGTTCTTTGATACCAGACCCAGAATTTAACTGTAGCTAAGGTTGAAAACATTTCAACTGAATTAATATGGAGCTAAGTTACATAAAATATGTCCAATTTAGTTTGAGTGTCAATGCCTTAAAAACTTAATATAACTTAAACCTGAATAAACTGAGGGATGAGAAAGTTAAACAAATTTTAAAAACTGTTGGTAGAAGGGCAGCTGAGAAGACAGCACAGTGAATGAACTGATTTCTGCACAAGCATGAGAACTTGAATTTTAATCCCATCATGGGGAAGCCATGATGGCCTGCCTGTAATCCCAGAGCTAGGAAGGCAGCTGGCGTAGCTAGATTAGGGGAGTCAGCAGGCACATGAGAGATACCCTTCAGTGTCTGAGGTAGAGAACACCGTCAAACCCTGACCTCTGCACGCACATGTGAATGCACACACACATATATTTGCAAAAAAACAAAAGTTGCTTGGATTCAGTAACTATCCATGAAAAACAGTTGTAACACTATTTATAATCTACTTACCAGAAGACACTCCATGTAGAACATGTATTTCCAATGTCCTATATGTTTGCCTTACAGCAGCAGTTTTCAACCTTCCCAACACTGCAACACTTTAATGCCTTCCTCATACTGTGACAACCCCCAATCCAAAATTACTTTTGTTACTACTTTACAACTAACTTTGCTACTGTTAAGAATCATAGTGTAAACATCTGTGTTTTCTGAGGGTCTTAGAAGACCCTTATGAAAGGGTCATTCAACCCCCAAAAGAGTGGAAGTCATTAATTCCAGTACTTGAAAGGCAGAGGCAAGGAGGATTTCTGTGAGTTTGAGACTAGCCTGGTCTACACAGCTAGTTCTAGGACAGCCAAGGTTACACAAAGAAACTGTTTCAACAAACAAACAAACACACAAACAAAACAATAAAAAATAAATTTTTATTTTGAGATAGGCTTCATTATGTTCTCAGGGCTGACCTTGAACCTATAATCCTGCCTCAACTGCCCAACAGCTGGGACTGCAGGCCTGTGTACAATGCACAGACACAATAGTTTCTTGCTCAATTTTACAATAAAATGCAAATAACATTTAGATGCAGTAAAAAGGTTTCATAAGAGACCAGAAAGAAGTACCCATTGAGATTTCAGTGCTTAAAAAAGGGAACAGTTCACCCAGTTCTGGGGACTAAGGTCAGCCTGGGCTCAAAAAGAAACAAACCAACAAGAAAGGGAAACTTCTTGTACAGAAAAAATTATTAGGCTAGATACAAGTGCTGTTTTCTTCAGTCAGTGGGGTTTTTTTGTGTTTCTATCACCTGCAGGCAACCAAGCAAGCAACTCAGCAGTGGGGAAAAGAACTACGACAGAAGTTTGTGTGGGAACAAGCTGTAATCCAAGCACGTGGGAGACTGAGGGAGGAAGAGCCAAAGTTCAAGTCCAGTTTGGCCTACTTCCCAAAACAGTGTCACAAAACAAACCAAATTAAACAACAACAAAAGAAAAACCCACAAACATGCCACTGAAAAACTCTTCAAGGTCTGACACTTAGTTTACCAATCCCCAACAACATGACACGGATAGAGTGTAAGGGGAGACACACTAAACAGCCCAAACACCTCAGCAGTTCTTTGTAGCTGTGGATTTCTATGAGTTTCACTAATTACAAAGCATCCTAGTCCATGGCAGACAAAGCACCTGACAAGTTGCTAGGCGGATGAGCTGACTGATATAAGCACCAGGACACACTTGGGTGTTGGAAAGAGTGTATCAGCATTTTACACTGCCTGCGACGCTCCCTGACCCAGTGGATAAGCAACCTTCCACCTGAAAGTCACTACTATTGGCTTTAAACAGGAGGAGGAGGAGGAGGAGGAGGAGGAGGAGGAGGAGGAGGA
>NW_021604577.1:13356244-13358812 GCF_004785775.1 Grammomys surdaster
AGAGAAGAAGAAGAAGAAGAAGAAGAAGAAGAAGAAGAAGAAGAAGAAGAAGAAGAAGAAGAAGAGAAGAAGAAGGAGGAGGAGGAGGAGGAGGAGGAGGAGGAGGAGGAGGAGAAGAAGGAGAAGAAGAAGAAGAAAGACCGAAGTCCATCTCACTTTCTGTCTACTCATGTGCTGTAGTGTCAGGGATCAAATCCAGGGCAACGTGCATCCCAGGCCAGCACCGCACTACCAAGCTGCATTGCTCATTATACTTCTTGTACAAAGGCTATTTGTGTGTGTGTGTGTGCGTGCGTGTGTCGGCTCTCGTGTTATATATAAAGTTACTTGGAAGAGGGAGAAAGGCTGCTTCTGTTTTAAGAAAGCTCAAATAAAGTTGTTTGTTTTTACAGTGCTAGGGATTGAACCCATGACTTTACAACATGTAAGTTGAGAACTTTTCTACAGAGCTACCCTTTAGTCATTTGTTATTTTTTGAAATAGGGTTTTTGTTATATGAGCCAGGGTGCCCCTTGAATTTATGATCCCCCTGCCTCAGCCTCCCCAGTGCCAGAATTGTTAAGTATTTGCAAGAAGTTTTGAAATAGATCCTCAGATACTGGGGAAAACAAGAGAGAATCACATTTCTTCACATCATCATACGTAAATATAACACAAAGGAACCCTAATATCTCTAGCTTTCTAGTCTAGAATTTAGCACATGGCTGAAAATGTAACTCACCTGAATTTAGGATTTTCAACTGTAACTACTCCAACTTCTATTTCTGAAGGTTTGAAATCAATCGACAGAACGGTAGACAGGCATGTAATCGCAGTCTAAAAAGAACATCAACATTAAAACATATTGCTCTCCAGTCACCACTGCCCCCCCCCCACCGCCCCCTGCCCCAAGCTTACTAGTAACACTACAAGATACTTGCTTCTGTGCTTAGTGACACAGTCCTACAGGCATGTCACTAACAAACTCCTGACATAATCTGCCTCTATTAAATGGTCACAAGGTAAAGGAGTTTATCAAACAAAATAGATGGAGTACATAGAACTTCATCTGCAGCCCAGTGTGGTGGCGCACACCTCTAACCCAGCACTCGGGAGGCAGAGGCGGGCAGACCTCTGAGTTCGAGGCTGGCCTAGTCTAAGAATGAGTTACAGGACAGCCAGGGCTACGCAAAGAACAAAACAAACAAAATCAATCAATCAGCCAATAAATAGATAAAAATTGACTTGCTTGATGATCAATATAAGCAAAGTATGTTTAGCACCCACTGCAAAAGAGATTAAAGATTTGGTCATTCAGAATGATGACTACCTTAAAATGTGTACAGTTATGACAATTTAAGAATGCTTTAAATGGCCCGGCAGTGGAGGTGCACACCTTTAATCCCAGCACTTGGGAGGCAGAGGCAGGTGGATTTCTGAGTTCGAGGCCAGCCTGGTCTACACAGAGAAACCCTGTCTCGAAAAACAAACAAAAAAAAGAATGCTTTAAATGGTTTTATATCTGATGTGATTACTGTAACTATAAATTTAAGAAACATTTAAAGAAGGTATACCATTCTACCTTCTAGATTCGAACTAACATATTTTATATTTTCTTTGAGTATAAGATAAATTATTAAACAATTAAAAGTTTGTCTGTTTTGAGAAAGGGCCTTGCTTTACAGCCTTGACTATTCTGGAACTCACTACGTAGCCCAGGTTGGCCTCAAACTTACAATGATCCTTTCGCCTGTCTCCCCCATGCTGGGATTACATGTGTACACCATCATATCCAGTTTTTAAAAAAAAAAAAAGTGTATGTAGGTGTCAACGTCAAGGACAATCTCGGGAGACAGGGTTTCTCACTGGCTGGAACTAAGCATGGCTGGGCTGGTCAGCAAAGCTCCGACCACAAGCATGTGTCATGGTAAGTAGGTTTTGTTTTCAATGTAGGTTCTAGGGTCTGACCTGAGATCTTTGAGCTCACTAGATGAGCACTTACTGAGCCCTTTCCAGCCCTCTGTCCACATACTCTTTTACTAGGAAACAATCTGCTCTCCAAGAACTTGGCTTGTGGCTGCTTTTATTTGGAACCATGAAAATAATTATTACTGGATCAGCAAGACAGCTCAGTGGGTAAAGGTGCTTACTGTCAAAGCTAACTGGGGTTCAATCTCACAAACCCTAACGTAGAAAAGAACTGCCTCCTGCAAATTGGTCCTCACTCCTATGAGTGTCTGCAGATGCAGACACACACAAACAAATGTTAACAAACCTATATCACCAAATCTTAGTGTTTTTCCTTTTGTTATCGAGAAAGTTTAACCCACTTTGAGTCTATCAATCATAGTAACCACACCAGTCTGAGTCTAGTCTTCTCATTTTCCTATTTTGTTTGTTCAAGTTTCATATGCATTATATAGAAATAAAGTGAATAAAAGCAGCCCCCCCCCCCGTGAGCTGAATGGCATCAATTCTACGGTTAAACTAACAAACCTGAACCTTGAGACATCATTAAGAAGCAGCTCCCACAGCCCGTCAACACACAATACACGACACGCACTAGTCCCTGGCTGCTGGACAATGACA
>NW_021604577.1:13358822-13360587 GCF_004785775.1 Grammomys surdaster
CCTGGCTGTTGGACAATGACACGCACTAGTCCCTGGCTGTTGGACAAGGTCCACTCGTGCCTTCCTTCCGGCCCACTTACTTCCACTGTCTGTTCAAATGTCCAATCAAATTTCTTCTTCACTTTTTTTTCAAGGAAGCTGGTTGACTCTGTTTGTTTAACTCCTGCTGCGGTGGCTTTAAAGCCACAGTAGTAGCCTGCAGGGTCACACTTGTACACTTGCGGGCCTTGTTCTTCATCTATACCAATTAAAATCATACCTAAAAAGAAAGGGTTCAATTAAATATGTTATGCTGTCCTACAAAAATGTCCCTTTCATGGTGTTATCATATACTTGCTGTTAATCATTATTTGGTCACTAATTTTAGGCTTGTTTGTTTTCCCAAAACCGTTAAAATGTAGTTTTATTACCAATGACAAATTAGATAACAGGTATATTTCTGTTTTGAAAAAGGATCTACCAAGTTGCTGATATTTTAAACAAGTTCAGCTTCTTACTGAACTTGTTAAGAGGTTTAGTCAAAAAAAAAAAAAAAAAAAAACCCAAAGCCCACGCCATCCTCCATCTCCTCAGATCCCTTTCTTTGCTGTAACAATCAAACTTCATTTTTACAATAATTTTTGAATACAGAGGACAGATCAGAAAGAGAAGGGACAGAAGAAATAAATAAATGAGATAGGAAATAATGGCAACAAAACAACGAGAAAATGACAGAGGGAGGGAATAGATACTCTGAAGCAAAGCTCGACCGCTTAATTAGACGGCCAGGGAGAGTGGACTGAGACTCTACCGGAGAAGCTGAGGACGCCTGGAGAACAGAAATGACTCAAAGGTGTCTGAGAGACGGGAGGAAGGGCTAGGACACCAGGTGAACGACTAGCATAGAAGTAAGGTAGTAAGGGAAGCCCTCAAGGGGTGACATTAACCAGACAGCAAAGAGGAAGAGAAGGCCCAAGAACAAAGCATGGTATGTGACATTTAAGGGACCAATGGAGGAGCACGAACAGAAGAGACTGAGCAGACGAGAGCACTAGGTGCCAGCATACCTGTAAGCTAGCACTTGGAGGCTGAGGCAAGGGAATCACAAGTCTGAGGGGAGCCCGAGCTACTCAGTAAGGGTAAGGGAGGGTAGGTATGAAATTAGGGATAGAGAGATGGCTCAGCAGTTAAAGAACACTGTCTGTTCTTTCAGAGGATTGGGGTTCGAATCCCAGCAATAGCTTACAACCATCTCAACCCTAGTTCTAAGGACTCGATACCCTCTTCTAGCCTCCACAGGCACCAGTCACATGTGTGGTGCACAGAAATACATGTAGGCAAACATCACATATTATGAAAATAAGAAGTCAAAGGAGAAGTAGTGTTTCAGAGGTCAACAGAGTCACCTGCTGAAATGAAACATCCCAGTCAGGTCTCAGAGCTAGGCCTGCAACATTGTGGCATAGCACTTGCCTAACAAACCCAGCAATGGCTGTGAACCCCAGCACCTCAAATAAAGAAAGACTGGGAGCCCGGAACATTTAATTTTCATTAATCAGTGATGTCAAAAACAAATATGACACCAGGTGCACGCCTTTACCCCAAGCACACGGAAGGCAGAGACAGGCTTATCTCTGAGTTCAAGATCAGCCTTATCTGTGGAGTGAGTTCCAGGACAACCAGGGCTACACAGAGAAACCCTGTCTCAAAAGAGAGAGGAAAAAAAATAAAAAATAAAAAAAAAATAAAAAAAATAAAAAAAATAAAAAAAAAAAAGAGAGAGGAG
>NW_021604577.1:13360687-13376505 GCF_004785775.1 Grammomys surdaster
GAAGCTGTAATTGCAAACTACATACTCAGAACTCAAGTGTGGCCTCAGTTTCTTTATATATGTTCTCGAAAGACAGTTACAACTCGATTCCTTAGAAGACTTCTGAGCATACTTACAACAACCAAGTGGCCTCATTTCAGCATTCTGTGTGTAGACTTGAGAAATATCAGCAATTCTTTTACACAGCATATCCACAGGAATCTCATAGCCGTATTTGTATTTCCAATTAGCTGCCTCATAGCGTGCCCTCTGTACCTGGGATCTGCTGTCAGCTTGAAGGATAAACAAAAGCCCAAAGAGTTACCACTTTAGGAACAGAATGCACCTGAAAGCCTGTTTCTCCACCACAGATATCTATGTTTATTTCAAATACACGTCATAGAAGGACCAGGGGCTCTCTATGGCTTTTCTGTGGTAACACACACTGAGTGACTTGGCGTGGCGTATGTGAACAACCAAGAGATGGAACATTTAGTAAACTTTATACCACATTGCTCTTTTATACCAAGCCTCTCACCAGTGGTCAAAATAGTTTCTACAAGAATTTAGTAACCTGGGCCGGCAGGATGTCTCAGCAGATAAAGGGGCTTGCCACCAAACCTGATGGCTTTGAGATTGAGCCCCAGGACTCAGTGTGGAAGGAGAGAAACAACTCCCATAAGCTGTCCTCTGATGTCTACACATGCTTCATGACACATTATGTGCACAAATAAATGTAATGAGAAGAAAGTCTAATACTGGCCAGGAGCTAGTGGCACACGACTTTAATGCACTTAGGAGGCAGAGCAGGTAGATCTCTGAGTTCAAGGCCAACCTGGTCTACCAAGAGAGTTCCAGGACAGCCTACAGGGCTACACAGAGAAACCCTGTTTTGAGAGAGAGAGAGAAAAAAAATAAGTCTAATAATTCAAAGAATATACTTTTTTAAAAAGTTTCAAGAGAAATGCTATTTTTAAAGATTTACTTTATGTGGACCATATGTGTGCCAAGTGCCCCAGAAGCTAGGGGAGATAACAGACAAGGGGATTATGAGGTGCTATGTGGGTGCTGGGGTTGAACTTGGGTCCTCTGGCAGCAGCAAGGGATATTAATTCCTGAACTGTCTTTCTAGCCTCCTAAATAACACACTTTAAGGAGAGAGAATAACTTCTTCATCTTTACGTTTTAGACATGAATTTTCCTTTGAATTTAGAAAATTGAAAGCCAAAGTAAACTCTATAGAAACCCTCACTCACTTCTAACTAGTGTCATAACTAGATCTGAAAAAGAGTAATTATTTAGGTCCATTTAAATTACTAATCGAATCTGAAATACTGTATCTATAAGGGGTCCAGATTCCCTACTGGCAACTCTATTATATTTATGATTTCAAAATAGTCCACAAGTCAGAAATGGCTAGTCTACTCTGGAATCCCAGCACTCAGTAGACTGAGGCAGGACAGTTATTGACTCTGAAGCTAGACTGAACTAGACGGCAAGACATTGTCTAAAACCACAACCAACCAGGCAGGCATGGTTGCAAATACCTTTAATGCCAGCATTCAGGAGGCAGAGGCAGACAGACAGACTGGTCTACACAGTGGAGTTCTAGACCCTACCTCAAACAAACAAGCAAACCCCAAACCAAAAAGCCCGTAAGTCAAGTAAATAACTATAATCAGGCAACCGAACAACTAAGTGACCTATCAACCAACTTCACGACAGTCTTAAATATCTTATCGGGGGTGGACAGAGAGCCCAGCAGGTAAAGTCCTGTGCAAACACAAGAACCTAAGCTTGAATCCCTAGGAGCCATGTAAAAGCTAGGCATACACCTGTAACCCTGGGACCTGTAATCCTGGGATGAACTTGTGTGTGTGTGTGTGTGTGTGTGTGTGTGTGTGTGTACACTCTGGCTGGAAATAGGAAGATGATCCTGGGGGCTTGCTAGCCAGACAGTCTAGTTGAAACAGGGATGCAGATTTGGGGAGAGAAATTATCTTAAAAAATAAGGAGGGTGATAGCAGAAGACATCAGATGTTAACCTCCGGCCTCCACAAGCACAAGTGAACATACTGTACAAACACAAACTAATACTAACCTGAGAAGATAGCGAGTGAATCTACTAGTAACACCTCCAATCAGGTACTACGGGATCTTTAAATCAGAAAACATAGGGCTGGCAAGTCAGGGTGTCTGCTAAGTCTGACAACCTGAGTCCCATCCTTAGAAGCCACATGGTAGAGAAAGCCAACTTCCACAGGTTGCTGACCTCACACATGCCCTGACAAAGTGCACCCCTCCCACATACACCATCAATAAATACAAAAAACAAATACACAACACAAATACAAAGTCATGTGGCAGGAAGTACTGGCAGGCTGCTCCCCCAGGACGATGCTGTTTGCAGTCACCTGTCATTCCTGTCATCACACAGCCGATGTTTTCCGTTATCTTGAATAAGTGAGTCACTGTGCTGGAATCCAGTAGTTTGTCCTAAAGAACAAAGTAAACCATCGTCATGTCATTTTAAAGTCCACAGCCTCTGTAGACTTATAAAACCCACCAGCATGGAACTGCAACAATCAGCTGTGAGACAGGAGTTATGAGATGTACGTGTTCTGTTCATTAATAGTTAAAGCCGATCTTTCAAAAGGGGGTAGAGGAGGATGTTTTTTCTAGATGTTTTCTGTAGATTAAAGGTCCCAGAAAACAAAGGACTTAGAAATCTCATCCCATTTATTGTGATTATATAGTACAAACTCAGCCAGACAAGCTGCAGCTGCTCAGTGTTCCTCGTGTGATCAGTAAAGAGGCGGAGTCAAGCCAAGACTGGTGCTAATGCGAACGGGTAGTAATATAACTGTTCAAAACCACAGAACACGCCTACGTTTGATTGTGTGCACTGAGTCCCTGGGCAGACGGATTTACTTACGGGTACTTTCTTCTGTGTGACAATAACTGCGCAGTCCTTTCCTCTAACAGCAACAGATGTGAGTCCACCCTGGTTAATAGCCTTAAAAGCATATTCTGGAAAAACAAAACAGATTTTGTTTTGTTTTGTTTTGTTTTGTTTTGTTTTGTTTTGTTTTTAAAAGGTGGAATAGGGCCCGGGGACTTTGCTCAGTTAGTAGAGTGCTGGCTTGGTATGCACAAAATACTGGATCAATCTGAGCATGGTGACTAGAATGTTAGTTAGCATTTGGCAAGAGGAAACAGGAGAGTCAGAAATTCAAGGTCATCTTTGTACAGGGAGTTTGAGGCCAGCCTGAGATACAAGAGACCCTGTCTTTTTTTTTTTTTTAAAAAAAAAAGGAAAATCATTTTCCTTCCATTTTTGAAACAGGATATCATTATATAGCTCTGGCTGGCCTGGACCTCCTGAGTGCTGGGATTAAAAAGCATGTACCATCATGTCTAGCTAACGTGGGATAATTTATCATAGATTCTTACAAGGAAATTAATAAACTGTCATTAAAAGAATCAGGTTAAGCTATAGGAATGTGGAATGCCAACCAAGAGAAATAAAATCAAAATAATAATAAAAATGTCAATAAACCAGTCAAACCAGTCATTTCTTCCAGTTTTATTTTACTGAATTTTCATTAGGTTCAAGTGTCAAATTTTGACATGAATTTTACTCTAATTTTATCACAGCAAATCTTAATATGTCTTATCATTTTCAAAATTGTTTTTTAGGCACTGTTTCACCACACCTGCGTTTCCTATGTCAAAACTGGTGCTCTAAAGATTTAGTACTTCTGTTGATTTTTGGTCAGTAACTTACCACATGCAGTTTTAATATTTGTAATTAGATTTCATATTGACATTGTGTACCAGTTGAAGTTTAATCCCAGCATGGTCCAGGCCAGCCAGGGCTACATGATAAGATCTTGTCTCAAGAATGAAAAGAAAACATCACAATTTTTGTAACTTACAATTAACTTAGGGCTTTCCAGTTTATTACAAACTTCAGAGTGTGTACTTGTGACTACTGTCACTGAACTCTCTGGTCTGGAAGACTGGTGTTAAGATGGGAGGGAGCAAACACAAACAACTCTGGTGTCCCCGTGTCCTTGATAGGATCTGAAATACAGCTATCACTTTCTGTGTTAATACAGAAAATACAGAAGATAATTTTTGTTTTCCTTTTTTGAAACATGGTTTCTCTGTGTAGCCCTGGTTGTCCTGGCACTAGCTCTGCAGACCAGGCTGGCCTTGAACTCAGAGACATCTGTTTTCCTCTGCCTCCAAAGTGCTGGGATTTAAGGTATGTGCCACCATCACCCAGCTCAGAAAAATTTTTTTAAAAAATTATTTATAATCCCAGTTATGACCTAAATTTTGCTACATAGTAGACAGCTTCGACTTAACTTTAAGTGATATTCTGGACACTGTTTCTGAGGACTAGCCAGAGGCTTTGTAAATGATCAGGATAAGAAACACATGCATTCAATGTTCCTCCATGGGTTCTGTTTCAGTCCCTGAGTCCAGGTTCCTTGTTTGAGATCCTGCCCTGACTTCCCGAAATGATGGACTGTATGTAATCATGAAATGAAAAACATATAGGTTTTCCTTTTCCCTCCCTGAGCTGTTTCCGGTCACAGTGTTTTGTCACAGCAATGGGAACCTAACTAGAGTACCTACTGACTTGAGTTCAATCCCCAGAACTGACATCAGAATGTAGAAGGAAAGAATCAACTCCACAGAGCTGTTCTCTGAATACCACCTGCTGCATTGTAGCACACATACTCACAAAGTAATAATAATAACAACAACAACAAAACAGAAATTATAGAATTGAAAAACATAGTATCTAAAATACAAAAACTGACCAACAGCCCTGGCCTGTATTTCTAGTACTAAGGTTGAGGTAGAAGGCCCATGTGTTCAAGGATATCCTGATCTACAATAAATAACAAGACTGTGTTTCAAACAATAAAACAATGATCCAGAAAAATTTATCAAGTGAACTTTAGTGCAGACTGGAGGTGAATGAATGAATAAATAAATAAATAAATAAATGGTGCTAAGAGAGATGGCTCGGCAGTTAAGAGAGTTTACTGCTCTTCCAGAGGACCCAAGTTCGGTCCCAGCACCCATATCAGGATGTTTACAGCTTCCCTTAACTCCAGTCCCAGGGGCTCTACTGCCCTCTTCTGTACTCCATGGGCACCTCATATGCACATACTCAGACACATACACATAATTAAACTAATAAAATTCTTCAAAAAAGGGAAAACAGAGTAAAGATCCAAGTGAATTTTGTGCGTGTGTATGTGTGTATATACCCCAGTTGAAATCACAGAGATCCGCCTGGCATAGGCATCAATACACCTGATCCTACTTACTTTGTTTTTTGAGGTCCAGCCCTTGATGCTGTCATTTCCTACATATTAAAAAAATGGTCGAGGCCAGCCTGGTCTACAGAGTGAGTTCCAGGACAGCCAGGGCTACACAGAGAAACCCTGTCTCGAAAAGCCAACCAAACAAACAAAAAATGGCCGCGTGTGGTGACATGCCTATAATCTTAGCCCTGGGGAGGCTAAGGCAAGGGGACTGCCTCTAGTTCAAAGCCAGTCTCAGATACAATGAAACTGTCTCAAAACAATCACTAAGCCCCTTCACCGTGGCTCAGCAGATAAAAAACTTGGGACCAAGCCTGATGACAATGAGTTTGACTCCCAATTCCATATGGTAGGAGAGAAGTAACTCCTGCAGTTTTTCTCCGACCTCCACACAATCCCTCTCCAAACTGAAAAACAAAAACCAGGCTAGGAAGATGGCTCAGCAGGAAAGAGATTGCTGGGAGCCAACCTATCCCTAGGTTCAGTGAGAGCTTCTGTCTCAAAGGAATAGGGTAGACATTCAAAGAGGAAGACATCTGATGTCTTCTAACGCTGGAGTGTGCATCCAGCACATACTCTACCATGCACACACATCATACAAAACCAAACAAACTGTCAACCACAGCAGTTTTATAAAAACAAGCTATTACGATGAAAATCGCTGGGATGGAAAGATGGTGCAGAGGTTGAGAGCACTTGTTGCTCTTTCGGAGGATCTGGACTTGATTCTCAGCACCGATGGAACCTCACAACGGCTGTGCTCCAGTCCCAAGGGATTCCTGCACGTTTCTGACATCTACAGGCACCCAGAAGCACACAGTACACATGAACACATGCATGGAAACACTCGTATACATAAAATAAAAACAAATCTTTTTGTTTGGCTGGTGTTTTGAGACCAGGTTTCTCTCCGTGTAGCCTTGGCTATCCTAGAACTCAACCCTGTAGACCAGGTGGGCCTCGAGAGATCTACCTGCCTTACATCCCAAGAGCTGAGATTAAAAAGGCATGCACCACCACAAGCAGACAAAAACCAAATCTTACATTTCCTACCATTTCTTCAACTTTTAATTTCTGAAACATTAGAGTGGAAGCAGGCCGACTATAAAAAGTACTATGTCTACTACATCAAAAGCTCAGGACAAGCAAACAATACCAGGTAATGAATGGCTCAGTGTAAGCAGCTCACACTATAATGCCAGCAAACAGCAGAGAAGCACCTCCTCCTCTTTTGGACACACATCAGACTTTATAAAGCACGTACAAGTAATTCTGAGGTGCTACTAATAGCAATACAATGTAAGACTTTCCACTCACACTTTTGTTTAAAATGCTATATTGAATCTGGGCATATAAATATAATTTCGTCTTTCTAGATAAACATTAGTTGGAAAATTAAAATGAAAGATCCAAACAAACCTGTAAAGTTTGGTTATTAAAAACAAAAACGAGAGATGCCGGTTTGGTCTACAAAGTGAGTTCCAAAATAGCAAGGGCTGTTATAGAGAAACCCTGTCTAGAAAAACCACACAAAAAAAACAAACAACAAAAAACTTAAAACAAATAAACAAACAAGAAAAGAGGAGAACAGAAAAGGAAAGGAAAGAAAGAAGAGAAAAGAGATGAGGAACTGGAGCGACGGCTCAGCAGGTAATAGTATTTACTGCTCTTGCAGGGGACTCAAGTTCAGTTCCCATGAACTATATCGGGTAGCTGAACAATCAACTGAATTTTCAGTTTCAGAGGAATCCAATGCACACACTTGTACTAAAGTGCAAATACTCCCATGCAGACCTACACACACATACATATAATTAGAAAGAAAATAAACCTTTAAAAAACAACAAAACCCAAGAGATATTCTGCTGTTTCCCTAAATTTGAAGGCTACATAATCGTTTCACATAACGATTCACTAATATTTGTTTTCTAAAACAGGTATCTTCAAAAGTAGGGTCACTAGCAATCTTGGAATCTGGCCTCGATTCCATATGAGACTTAACATGTAACAGTGCTGAGCCTGTAACTTTTTGGTGTAGACATATATGTGTGTACACACATATAATTAATAGTGTCCTCCTTCTTCCTCTGTGCTCCACCCCATCTTCTTCTCAGGTGCTAGACCCACTGAGCTACACCCCAAACCTTAAAATTAAACTTTAAACCAATGTGCTCTATTAATTCTTAAAACATACCTATACAAATGCAATGTGTAAAGAAAGAAAGAACTTTTTATAGCCAGAAAGATGCTCATCGAGTAAAGGCACCCACAGCCAGACAGGACAACTTGGGTTAACATTCCCAAGACCCACATAGTGGAGAGAACCAACTCTCCTGAGTTGCCCTTTGACAAGACATACACATATATACACATACGCACATGAACACACAAACACATACACAGACAACAAATACAATGTAATTTTCAAAAACAGAATTTTAAACCTACATGCGCTACAATTCCTAACACATGCTTATACACAAACACAGCCCGCACACACACATTAAGAAAACAATTTCGGGCTGGAGAGTTGGCTTAGTGGTTAAGAGCACCGACTGCTCTTCTAGAGGTCCTGAGTTCAATTCCCAGCAACCACATGGTGGCTCACAACCATCTGTAATGGGATCTGATGACCTCTTCTGCGGTGTCTGAAGATAGCAATGATGTATTCATATAAATATAATAAATAAATAAATCTTAAAAAAAAAAAAAGAAAACAATTTCAGAGGCCAGAGAGATGGTTCAAGGGTTAAGAGTATATTGCTCTTGCAGAGAACCTGAATTCAGACAGGCAGGCAGACAGACAGACAGACAGACACACACACACACAAACACACTCACACTTGGGGAATTTCAGGGCCAGACTGCTGGTACAGTGGGTAAAGGTACCTGCTAACAAGCAGGACAGACACCCTGAGCTGATTTCCAGGGTGTACATGGGAGGAGAGAACTCCTGAGGGCTGTCCTCTGACTTCTGCATATACAAAATAGATATAATGTAATTTCTTTTATTATTATTTTAAGGTCTAAAGGAAAAGCAAAAGAAAAAAAATTCAATAGTTACCAAAGTATTGTTTCTTTAAAAGTCTACCAATTGGCACTGTTAAAATTACAGATCACGTTTATAACTGTGTTTGGTAGTATAATTTAAATTTATTCCTCGATCACTGATAGACTATGGATTTTGGTGTCGGGAATGAAATGCTTACACTATGGCAAATGAGGAACACGCTGTTAACCCTTACTTCCCTAGTCTCCACTCCTGTTTGTTATATTACTCTACAGCTACCTAGGTTAACAATGTGCATTTTATAGTTTTTAGATTCTGTGTCTTTGGGGGACTAAAGTTTAGTCTAATACACAGCAATTACAATATCGTGGAGAGACAAATATACTTCACTAGCAAACTAAGAAGAATGGACCCAAAGAAAGGGATTCCTTATCTACAGAGGGACTAATTTAACACATTTTTTTTTAAGTCAAAGATTCAAACAGGCATCCTGTTATACCAAATATTCAATATTTAACAGCACACAATAAGCAATATATGCATTGCCTAATTTAAACCTCAAAAAATTTTGCAAGCAGAAATTGAGCAAAGATTCTATGCTGGCCAGGCCAGCTGGTATGGAGCACAGCAGGTTTGTTAATCCAGGGAGGACGGCTGCAGGGCCTGAACTCTAAAGCACTAAACTGCTTGCTCACACTATATTCTTTCAGTTTCTCTTTCTCAGCGATGCCTAACTCACGTCCTGAGTAAAAGAGGGAAAGCAACAACTCAAACAACAATCTAATATAGAAAGCATATAGGTGAGAAGACCTCCATTTAAAGACCAACTCTAGGATTTCCAACCAAGACAGTATGACTCTCCTTGTCAAGACACTGAGATAAGAGACTTCAAAATAAAATTATCATGGACAAGATGTATGTCAGGCTCTCCTGACACTAAGTTTTCTATGGCAAGAGTTTAACAGTTTGTCCTATAAGCCTAAACTAAAGCCTGCCACGACTTCAATTTACCACAATGAATTGTTTCACAGAGTAACTGATGCCAAGTTCAGGTTTCTGTTCATTAAAGCTGTTCCTTTAGCAAAGACTAGATTGAGAGCCAGCTTTTAAACTAAGAATCATTCTTACAGATGGGGGTTAAAATCGGGCTGCCAGCTTCAAGGAGAGTTCATTACTGTTCTTTTATTTCTCAGTTTAGAACTTTGCAAATTCTTGCAAACCTCCACTCTTCTCTTTTTATTCGTTTGGTTCCCTGTCACTTCCTTTAAGCTTAAGTAGGGACGAGTGACATGTATCTCTTTTCTAGAACCAGCCATGTAGGGCTTTACACACTTGTACAGAATTGACCACCAAGCAAGTAATCTACCTATACTGCAAAGGAGGGTGAGTGTGTGTGTGTGGCAAGCGTGTGCATTTTAGTTGGATGGTTAAGGAACCACTCTCAGCGAAGGGAAGACTCAGGCTCCAGGTAGAATGAAGCTAAGCAGTGGTTCTCAACAAGTGGGTCGCGACCCCGGGTACAAAAACCTTTTCACAAGGTCGCCTAAGAAAAAAAACATCGGAAAACACAGATATTTACATTACAGTTCACAGCAATAGAAAAATTACAGTTCTGAAGTAGCAACGAAAATAAATTTATGATTGAGGGTCACCACAACATGAGGAACTGAATTTAAGGGGCGTAGCATTAGGAAGATTGCGAATCACTGAGCTAAAGGGAACTCCGGAAGCCACAGTCAGGCATTACAGTGCAATACCCTAATTCTTTGTGTCTGGATAGTAGGAAGCTCCTGAAGAGAGCCAGGCTTTTGGTTTCAGCCTCAAAGCCCGACTGGAGACGGAGATGGGATCACGAGAGTGAACCCGACCTCGATCCTTTTGCTTTCCTGGCTCAGGCCCTTCTTCAAGCCCCAAACTATACTTGGGCCGCGTCTGCTCGCTCCAGGCCGAAGCATGACAGAGCAATTCGGATGTCCCACAGGCGGCCCTGAGTCACTCACCTACTTGGTAGAGTCGGCCCTCGGGAGAGAAAATAGTAATGTGACGGTCAAAACCGGCGCTGGAACCACGGGACATGGCGTTCCCGCTATTTCAAACACAGTCTGCACCCCGTAGCACACACACACCAAGCACACAAGTCCCTCCCGGAAGTTATGGCTACTGCTTCCGGAGCACCGCCGAGCTGCTTCCGCTCTGGTAAGGTTCGGGCAGGGGTTCCAGAGGGGAAGCTCCAAAGCACCGCCTCCAAGTGGGCGGGGCCTCGAGCGCACAGGCTGCGGTCCGGCATGCTTCTGGGTGGCGGCTCTGGGTCCCAGCCATTCGTGCGTGCTGGAGAACAAATTGGCCAAAAGAGGAAGTTTTCAAGGGACGCGCAGTTGTGATTTGCCTACTTGTGACTTCAGGAGACAGAATGATCAGCACGTCCGTAGTCAGTTTTGGCGCCTGTACTTGCTAGCTTGTCTTACTGGAGTTCTGGCTTTGTTCTTCCTAACCATCATTTTACCGGCCGCTTCTGTCTACGTTTCAGGGCAGAGAGGAATGGCTGCTGCCGCAGACACCCTTAAATGTAGGACGGGAAAGAGGGCTAGTGGAAGAAACCACTGGAAATAACAAAAGTTTTCTTCTAGTCTGGCAAAACTTTCCTTTGGATAGCGGCCCAGGGTTTTTCGTTGATATTGGTTTGGTTTGGTTTGGTTTTTTTTGTGAAGTTGAAATACAAGTAATGGGAACTTGAGGTTAAGCAGTCTTAATTGACAATGAACAAGATCATTGCTGGTGGCTGGATACAGGAGAGTAATTCCAAGTCAATGAAGTAGCTCCTGGAAAACTGGGGGTTTTTCAAATTGTAAAATTCTGCATATTGTGCACCCCAGGGCACAACCCCTATTTAGTGAATATAAAAGTCGAGGCATAATATTTTCCCCTAAATAAAAAAAAGTTTTGTTCACACCAATATTTAAGAATTTACTGATGTAATATTGAAATATTCAAATCTGTGGTATTCTCTCTAAAAGCACTTATTTTAAAGCAAAACATTGAAGAGATTCTAAACATGGAAGTTTTAATTTCTCGAGTAATTTTTTTCTTCTTTTAAAAAGTGAAGTAATTAAAAAAAAAAAAAGTATAAGCCAGTGTGGTGGGGCACATCTTTTATCCAAGCACTTGGAAGGCAGAGGCAGATTTCTGGGTTCAAAGCTAGCCAGATCTACAGAATGAGTTTCAGGACACAATAAGGCTACACAGGAAGAAGAAAGGTATCTTGGGGTGGGGTGGACGCAAGTTAAGAAAGTAGTCCATGTAAACAGCCACTCTGGAACACCCGGTACTTTCCAGCTCCAATTCCCAAGTGTGCTGATAAGCTGCCATCCCTCAGTTCTAGTTGAGGTCCTTACGTCAGGATTAACTCCTGACCTTTTACATACTTTTCTGTCTCCCAGCCAGGTGTCCCGTAACCCCCAGAGTTTGCCTGAACAGTCACGGAGGAGTTCTCTGTAAGACTGCTAGGGGATGCCCTCCGTTAGAACCTCTGTTTCCAGATGTCTCATATCTGGGTCTCATACTGCACTCTCCTTTGAAGCTGAATTTTCCCTAGTTGCCTCCGTCATAGTAAACTGACATTTCATAACCCCCAAAAAGGCAAAATCAGAATTCCTCATCTCTTCCTTCCAATTCCTGCTTTATATTTAGAGCCCACACCTTACAGCAGTCACTCTTCAGCATTTCCTCTCTCTGCTCCTGGTGTCTTAGTTGGCTCCTTATATAACTTATAAAACTATAGTTTTAGTCACCTTATGGTAGGATGTGCTCTAATGCAGGTACCGGGCTCTTGGTGTATAAAACCCGGATGTTTTACCGGGTCTTGAGTAATGGCACCAAGAAACGGACACCTGGGTGGGTGTTGTAAGACTCTCATTCCTCATCCTCACACGAGCAACAGCAACAACTAGACACAGCACCTTCTTCACCTTGATTGTGGGCCTTACTTCATCATTAGGGCCTGGTATTTTCACTGTGTACCAGCAAGGGAGGGAACTTGCCAGCCTTAACTAGGCCTGGACCCGAGACATTGGGGTCTACTTGGTCAGAGACTTGGAGGCCATCACACAGCTTGGCCAGTTTCTTGTCCTGTTTCTTGCTGATGCTAAGCTCCTGCAGCACCTCACTGTCCATGTGAGATATGGCCACAGCCTTACCCCCATCCCAGTGCCGCCAGTGCCACCAGTGCCCCAGGATGCACATGGACAGAGAACCTGGAGCAGGGGGTGGATTTAGGTCTCACGATGCCTGAGAAGCATCTCCAGGCTCATCTGTAGCTCTGCTCTTCCTGTGGCACTCGTGCTGGCCCCTGTGCAGGACTTCCCACACTGCCTGGTTCAGGGTGTCTCCACAGTCTTTGATGTTCATGGGTGCTCACACCCAGAAAGCCAGAAAAAAAACCTTTACTTGCTTCTTACTGTCCTTCCATTCTTACTCTAAGCACCAAGAAGACAAAATTCCACAACATTGCTCACTGACACAGCTTACCTTGGACAGTACCTAGCATATATAAGACAATATTTGCTGAATGAGTATATTAATCCTTTGGAGCATATGAATTAAGAATATATCCCTTGGGACTAGAGAGATATAGCTCAGTCCCTTGGGGCTGGAGAGATAGCTCAGTGGTTAAGAGCACTTGCTCTTCCAGAGGTCCTGGTAGTTTTATACACAGCGCATATGTCAGGCAGCTCACAACCACCTGTAACTACAGCTTCAGGGTATAGGGCCTCCAAGGGTGCCCCACACAGATATGGTATATTCATGTAAATGTACACTTTAAAAAAAAGTATTCTATTTAAAGTTGAATTTAAACTCCACTTACAGTAGTTCCCAGATATGTGGTCTAATACAAGCTGGATTCTCTAACTTTGCAAAGTAAGATCCACTTTATGGGAGTAAAGATTAAATAAGAGAAATACTAGGCGTATAATGCTAAGCACCTAGCATATAACGAGTACTTAGCGAATGAGGACTGTACATAGTGCTGCTTCCCATGTTGTTATTTAATGCTGCTGATTATTCCTATGGCACGACTCTCCTGGTTTTTATTCTCTCCTACTGTTCAGATTTAGAGTCCTTTTGACCTACCCTGGAACAATAGTTTCTTGTTGACCAGTCAATTCCCAGTATCAATTTTTTTTTTTTTTTAGAGCAACATCTCAAGTAGCTTCTCTGCCTAGATTCCTTTGGGGTCCCCGCCATCTGCTAAAGGAAGACTGACATCCAGGTGGGGAGCATGGCTGTTAACAAGCTGGCCTCTTCTGCCTCAGCCTCCATTGCCTGGTCACCCTGGAGCTTCCCTTTACTGTGAGGACCGCCTACGCCCATCTCTGCTTACTGAAGCCTTACTCTACAAGTTTTCCTCTGTACTTCTCATGGCCACTGTAGAAAAATCCATATTTTTATTGGCTTGAATTCTCAAGAGAATTTATTTTTAAAAGCATAAGGGGAGTGTGTTTAACCGTATTCAGCTCACAATAAAGACAGTGGGTGACTAGAATCATCCGTGCTCTAGATGTTGGACTGCTGACAGTGTTGGTGGAAGGAAAGCAGAGGAACTTTGTCTCGGAAGAATTAGAACGGAGCAGCTCTGAAATCATCTGCTACCTGCTTGGTGACGTGTCTGTGGTCAGAAGTGCACAAGATAGGAACTCAGGATGCTCCACTCAGGATCACAACCAGTTGAGCCATTTGTGCTGAGCTAACTCTCTGTACTAAGCAGTTATCTGCACAGGTTTTGTGTGAATGGCAATTGTTGAAATCTTGACTCCTTGAAGCCAGCTGATACTGCCACCTCATTTTCTCAATTTCAGCCATTGCACAGTTAAAGAAGGGATCCACTTGGCCTATGGGCACTTTTGTAATCTACACACTGCTTCCAGCAAAGTCTATTTATTTTCAGGGTGCCAAGGAGCAGTAGGTAAATACTCCACTGCTGAACTACGCCTCCAGTCCAGGCAGGCCATCTGTGAGTGAGTTATTGGCAACTGTGTGGTTTTACTTAAAGACTTGAATGTCTAGGCTTCAGCACTTTGGCAGAGCAGAGCCTGGATATCACCCTAGCCTCTACTACACCTAGAACAACACTTGCTCATAATAGGACTGTTAACACTAAATTGAAAACTACAGCGAGAAAGGTAACAACACAGAAATGTTTTCATAGCCATAACCCTTTGACGCCCAAGTAGACATGACTAGATTCTCATTACTTTGTAATGGTGGGAGGGTGCAAATTACACACCCTACAGGCCATGAGATGTCACAGATTCAAACAAATCTTGATCTCTTGTTGGGTGGCTGCGTTTAACTAGGTTGAGAAAGAAGCATATTTTGGGGATGATATATTTTAGCATTTAATTTTCAGTACTGACACTGAAAGCTGGGATTAGAACGCAGCTGAGACAAGGCAGGAGCCACACGTTTTCCTCAGTGTCGTAAACAGGGGGCCTAGGATGAAGTAAGCCTTAGCTCATTCAGAGAATATACATTCTTACTACTTGAGCTAATTGTGTTTATTTTTTCCTTATTTGAAGAGACTTGTGACTAAATGAGAAATCCACATTTGAGATTTTTCCACACAGTCAAATGCATTCCTCTGGGAAATCTTTCAGAAAGATGAAACTTTGCTGGTTCCATTGCAAAGGGAAATCCCCTGGAATACGTGCCCTGGGCAGCAGCTAACCCACTCAGCCAAGTGGACTTCCCCTGGCTCAGGAGCTGTCACCGAAGTCTAGGCTCCTGCAGCTTTAGCACAAGCCCATGGGGCAAACCTGCTGCCTCTGTGGAAAGTTTGCCCTTCCTCTCCACAAGGCCACCAAGTCAGACTTTTTGAAATGACTTTCTGGGTTTTTGAAAATTTTTAGAAATGAGTTGGCATCTCGTGAGTCTAGGAAAATTTTCGGCAGGGCCTCTGTTTGACAAAGCCCACACACTCTCCCTGGGGATAGAAGAAGGTGGAAGGTAGGGGTTACCCACAAGGCAAAGGTACAAGGTGGAAGCATGGCTTTTCCAGTGACATGCCGAATCACATGGTGTTCAAAGGCAAGGTAAGAATTCTGTTCTTATGGGGGACATAACTCAGTGAAGACTGATTTGTCTATCATGTGCAAGACCCCAAATTCTGTTCCTGCCACCCTGCCCCCACCCTTGCCTACCCCCATACACAAAAAGTCCATAACTTAAAATGCTCTCCGGGTAGTTTCACTGAGGCTGTGAATAGAGAAAAAAAAATGAGGTCTGTGGTTCTGTGTGATATTCGTGGGTGTTAAAACACCAGGCTTTCTGAATTTGAATACTACAGTAGAGAATCTTGGGAGAGTTGGGATTCTTTGATGTGAAGGAGTCCTTAAAGTAGGATCTCAGGACGCAACAACCCTGTCAAAGCAGGGAGAGAGAGAGAGAGAGAGAGAGAGAGAGAGAGAGAGAGAGAGAGAGAGAGAGAG
>NW_021604577.1:13376515-13396446 GCF_004785775.1 Grammomys surdaster
GAGAGAGAGAGAGAGAGAGAGAGAGAGAGAGAGAGAGAGAGAGAGAGGTGGGACTCTGCCCAGCTCCCTAGCCAGACTTTCACCAAACACCAATCACGTCTCCCTAGACAATTGCCTGAAGACAGGACCCTGAGTCTTCTCACTAAAACAAAACAAAACAACAAAAACTCAACTCTTTCCCTGGCTCATGTCTGTCCAGCAGATCTTCCTGCAGCTCAGTGGCTATGTTTGAATAGCCAGCAGTCTAGTGACCCTGACAAAGCGTGTAAAGGAGAAAAGGCAGTTTGTCTGTACTCTAGTCCCATAATCTATGAACAAAGGAGAGGGACAAATGAGACACCAGATGTGGGGAGGGACAAATGAGACACCAGATGTGGGGAGGGACAAATGAGACACCAGATGTGGGCTGGGATATGATTTCTGAAACAGGTGAATTTCATACTTTATGACAAAATCATGTGTATCAATGTTTTGTCTGCATGTATGCTTGTGCACTAAGTACATACAGTGTTCAAGGAGGCCAGAAAAAAGTCATTGGATTCCCTGGGACTGGAGTCACAAGAGGGTCATGAACTGTCACTTGGGTGCTGGGAATCAAACCCAGGATCCCTGGAAGAAAAGCTAGTGCCATCTCTCCAGCTTCAACTTCATTATATTTTTCCTCGTAGAGCCTTCACACTTCTACCTGACAGGATTCTAATAAAGCCGCGTGAAGTGGAAACTTAAGGATTCTTTGGAAAGTCAGTTGTATCGGGCGGTGTTTTGCTGGGGCAAACATGTGAAGGAGTGCTTCCTGAAGCAGATACAGGTGAAAGGATGCTCTGCTAAAGCAAGCATGTGAAAAGACACATGATGAAGGGTTCTTCGCTAATGACACGCATGTATTGGTCTGCCCTACGTTTCGTAGTTGAGCTGCATTTGTTGGGACTCCATAGAGAGAAACACACCAAAAAACTTCTGGTGAGATGTTGGCACCTTCTTGCGGCTTCCTTGAACTATGGCTGATTGGCAGAATGACGTCAGTTGATACAGATTCACAGAGATTTGATAAGTTTTGATAAGACAGACTCCTGAGCTGAGGCATGACCTGTGGGAGGACATGTGATGACTGGAGGGGGTATGAATAGGACACAACGGGCTGGATGGGGCTTGCCGGCAGAGATAGCTCTGCAACGCTTCTTGGTATTATATCTCCGCTGATCTTAGCTTTATTGAGAGAGACACAGCAAGGAGCTGCTCCTGGTGTTCCTGTTGGCCCTGTTCTCTCCTGCAAACTAGTGCCAACATGGCTGAGGCCTAGCTGTTCCTGCTAGGTCGTGCTACCACTGCCACTATCCTGACACTACTGAACTGGAGTGCTGGTGAATCCGTGAAGTGTTCGCAAGTGGATCGAGCTGCCGCCGCTGACCTGAGAACTGATTTCCTGACAACACAGATGAGATTTGCTCCAAAGAACCATTCCCAAACAGGTCCATTCCCCATATCCTACTGTGTTTTTTTTCCCCACTACCTCTGATGGGTGGTGGGCTAGAAGAGAGATTAAAGGATTTAAGAACCATCAGTAAAAGTAGACGTTGAAAACATTAAGGCTCCAGCAGTGCTTCTCGGCTCCCCTTGTCCATGGCGTGCAGTGCGGCGCTCTCACCCTGATGCTGTGTCTATTAACCCAGCAGACACGTGTATTGTTACTTCCCCTCCATGTCATCTCCTTCCTCATCAACCAATATAACTCTGTGCCTGGATTCTCTCCGCAACTACCAACAATGATAAATGCTGTTCTCTGATTTGAAAGGGAACTGTATCGGCTCAATCACACAGGCATTTAACTATGGTCATTCACTGACTCCTCCTACACAGCCAAGACCCGCCGTTTTGCAGCTCACCCTTGAGTTTTAGCTAATAGCTTCACTGTAGTCATCTTAGACTTGTGATGTCTCTCTTGTTTTTCCAGACTGCCTTAACTTAAGACCCAGTGCTCAGCTGAAGTTTCTGGAAGCCAAAGAGATTGTGAATTCCTTGAGAAGCCTCATTGGTCTGCCCAGATGCTGGAAGACCCCAGCTGGTTTAGTCTTAGCCATTGGTGGCTTGTGACACACTGCTTTCCCTTAGACATGCTAACATGGGAAGTTTTTCAGAGCTCCAGAGGACAGTGAACAGTTCTGTAAAAAGCAAGCCAGGGAAGTCAGAGACAAAGCCGTGGGCTGTGAGCACAAGGCTGGGAAACAGTGTTTGAATCTGAACCTTCCCACAGGCTACCACCTACTAACCACAACTGTGGTCCCTTCTCTCAAATGGGAACATTCTATCTCTACTTTAAAGGCAAAGTTAAAATCAAATTAATTACTACAATGAAAATAAAACCAGGTATTACTAGATTTGAACTCAGTTTCTCTGCTTGGGAAGGGTGTTGGTGAACAAGCATCAGTATGCTCTATTCCCAGTAAACCGGGAACCAAGAACTGCACAGACCTGAGTGCGCTTGCTGGTACTCAGAAGTGAAAGCAGCCACTTCTTACCCACCCTGTCCCATACAGTTCCCTGCACCCATGAATGGGCAGGGTTGTGGAACTGCAAACATCAATCGGTTACTGAGACTGTCACAGCTGTGGTGGGTCCTTGCACCTTGGAGTCTTTTAGACTTTCCCTTGTTCATCCCAGACCTTGTTTCCTGTCTGGGGTGTGTGGGTGGGGGACCACCAGGAGTGTCAAGAACAGAGAGGAAATAAAACTCCGCAGCCTTGCCTTCAGCCTAGGGACACTTCCTCTTCTTTGAGGTTTCCGAATTGGCCTCTTCTAATTCCTATTTTCTTGCCACAAAAGTGACATAGCTGGGCTCAAAGAACCATATCCTCTCGGGGTGATTGGAGAGAGGGAGAATGCATTAAACAAGCATTTTCATTCACTGACTTAGAAACAAGGCTGTGTTGCTTGGCTTTGTTTTGTTTTTCCCCTCCCACTTTGGTTTGGTTTCTTTTGAGACAGGTTCTCTAGTCCAGGCTGGCCTAGATCTTGCTATATCACCAATGCTGGTTTTGAACTTTTCCCGCCTCTACCTCCTGAGTGCTGACTTAGGAACTGGTGGTGGTACATGCCTTTAATCCCAGCACTTGGGAGGCAGAGGCAGGCGGATTTCTGAGTTCAAGGCCAGCCTGGTCTACAGAGTGAGTTCCAAGACATCCAGGGCTACACAGAGAAACTCTGTCTCGAAAAACAAAAACAAAAAAAACAAAAAAAAAAATACAGTTGTTGGCAGGAAAGGCGGAGAACACTCTAGTTTTTTCCTCTAGCTACTCTGAATTGACTTTTGTTTCACAGTGGGGAAATAAAACATGTTTGAAAAACCACCCAGAGACAGCAGATCTAAACATGAAAACATGGGAACAATGACAGACTCTGGAATTCTGTCTTATAACACCCCGTCTTCCACAGCACCATGCACCTGTACAGATGCCTACCAAAGAAATCCAATTCATTTCAGCTCTGGGTGGTGGAGGGCTGTTAAATAGAATGATTATGGAAGATAGTATTAAGATGTTAATTTTATGAAGATAGAGTCTCATGTAGCCAAGGTTGGCCACAGATTTGCTATGTAGATGAGGCTGGCCATGAACTGGTGATTCTCCTGTCTCCACCAAGTGCTGTGACTAATGGGTGTGCCAATATGCCAGGCTCTAAGAGAACATCATTTCTTGATCAGTGAGACATCAGACACAATAGATTAAGTTTCTGGCCACCCAGCTCACATACAAAATACCGAAGAGCCAGGGAAATTCACTCAAAGGAGAAGTGGCCAAGAGTGGTAAAAATCAGGAAGACATTTTCAAACAACTTCTCCATAGCAACTCAGCACTGCTAACTGAACCGTGTCTATGGGCGAGGAACTGGCCTACCTGCTCTGAGAGATTTAAAGTGAACCGAGTAGGGTCCCACTTCGTTCGCAGGGTGGGGTCGGGGTTGGGGGGAAGATGAAGCATGATGAAAGAGAGGCTAATTTGACAGGGCATTTCAGAGCACTGCAGGCCGGCAAGGATGTGAGTTTATATGCAGATGTGCCAGAAGCTGCCCCACTAGAGGGCAGGGTTGGGAGGACAAGGATTAGTGTAGCAGGTGTGGCAGATGTCAGAGCTGGGAGTTTGTGAGGGTGGGGTGGGGGAGGGTTCAGAAGCGGAGGAAGAAAATAGCTTGCAAAATGCTTGTGTAAGCGAACATACACACACACACACACACACACACACACACACACACACTGAGGCAAGAGACTAGATAAAAGAGCAAGGGGAGGGGGTTATGCTCTAGCTGGAAAGCAACAGGGAGACCTTGAATTGAAACCTTTTGGGTTTTCATTTGGGTAGTAGGTCCTGCATCTGAGCAGCGACTTCGCCCCGCCTTTCTGTTTCCTCAGTCCTTGTCTGCTTGTCTAATATATCACCTATATTAAATCCTACCTATGTTCTCTTGTCAGACTACCTATGTCAGAGTATTTTATTAATGATGATTTTGAGACAGCCGCACACAGTTGTCCAAGCTGGTCTCAAACTTGCTATGTGGACAAGGATGGCCTTGAACTCTGATTCTCCTGCCTCTACCTCCCTAGTGCTAAGATTACAGGAATACTCAACCACCGTTGGCTTTTTGTTTGCTTGTTGGACAGGGTCTCCTATAGTCTCTGATGAAAAATGACCTTGAACTTCCTGCTATTTATTCCTTCTACTTCTGAGTGCTAGGCTTATAGGTGCGAGCTATCCTACCTGGTGATATGGTGTCGGGACTTGCACCCAGGGCTCTGCACGTGCTAGGCTGAGCTACAACCGCAGCTCAGCTCTTTGATGTTTTTGAGCAGCAGAGTAAGGAGCATGCTGGATTTATGCTTTGGACAGATACGTGAGGTAGTAGGTCAGAAGGTCAGGGTGAACTCTTGCTGGGCATGTGAACCAGGGCTACTGTTAACTGTCCAAGTGAAGGCTTTACGAGGCCTAAAGTAAGGAAGCAGAAAAACAACTTCTTCCAGATGTTAGCTTCCCACCACCCTGTCATTAGTCACAAGCAGGGTTATTTGTAATAGGCCTGGAACCTCTCCAAATGCTCATCAATATGGAGTGAGAAGTTGGGGAAAGGGCGGACCTGTGTTTCTGGAGCAAGTGTGAGACAGATTTTAACAGGAAACATGGAGTGTTGCTTTCCCATTCTTCTTTTCAGCTCCTCTCTTTATAGTTGCCGTCTCTCAGCAGTTCTTAACCTGTGGGTCTCCACCCCTTTGGGGGGGGGGCGTCACACATCAGATGTCCCGCATATCAGATTTTACATTCAGTTCATAACAGCAGCAATATTACAGTTATGAAGTAGCAATGAAATGCTTCTGTGGTTGGGGGTGACCACAACATTAAAGGGTTGCAGCATTAGAAAGGTTGAGAACCACTGCTCTAGAATGTTCCGTTACATCTCTGCTCCCCTTAGATAACACAATCCTACGGTCGCTTTAACAAAAATCACAATTCAGAAGTTAAGAGTATGAAATTCTGTAAAAGAAATTCCAAACAGGTGCGGGCAGATAGCTCAGCCAGGGACGTGTTTGCCTCAGCAGCACAGGGTCCAGAATATTATCTCCAGAACCAACATAAAAATGCCCGACAAGTACTTGCAATCCCAGTCACAGGACAGGAAGAAATAGGGTGATTCTTGAGGCTCATTGGTCAGGCCACTTAGCTGAGCTCTGGGCCAATGAAGGACCCTGTAACAAAGGAGTTATACAGCGTTCCTGAGGATGACAGCTGAGGTTGTTTTCTCTGTCTCTCTCATACACACTACACAACTGTAATTCTAAAATGTAGTTAATAAAATCTCGGAGCTCACTGAGGCCCTTTCAACCCAAATTATAAACTGCAGTGTTGGCATCGCCAGGGATGCTCTTCCTGAGGTGGAGCTCATTTTCCTGTGGTGCGGGGGACTGAACCCGGGCTATGCACACACTCTAGTATGCAGTTATATTTCCAGCTAGAATCAGCTTTTGACGTTAGATCCCTGTGTCATCCCAGCCCATTTAAGTTTGGGACACATTGCTACACCCAGCCCACTTTCCTCAGGAACAGGAGATGAAGGCTCAACCAGCTAGCTGATTTTAAAGTTAAGACAGAAAAGAAGGGAAAGAACCTTCAGGAGTTAAGATGACAAGAGGGTTTTTCAAAGCAGAGTGCTGTTCAACGCCATAACCTCACGGCCTTCCCAGAACCACCATGGTATGAGATAGAGCAGTGAAGACAGCAGAAATCCGCTACTAGGATTGAAAAGACAGACACTGTAGCAAGCGAGGAGAATGGTTATATATATATATATATATATATATATCTTTTTTAAACTTGGAAATCCGGATGGCTCAGTAGGTAAAGGTTCCTGCTTCCAAACCCGATGACCTACACTCAGTGCCTGGAACCAACTGCTCCAAACATTGGACCGTCTTCCATATGTTCAAGAGCACACAAGTAAATAAAAAATGAAGGTAGAAGAAAAGTTTGAGATCCTGAAACTAGTGCTATTTAAAGTAATAAAAAAAAACCCACAAAATACAACAAAACAAAACAAAACAAACATCCAAAAGCTAGAGAGGTGGCTTGGCAGTTAAGAGCACTTGTTGCTCTTTGAGAGGATCCAAGTTCCCAGCAGCTACACTGTGCCGCTTACAGCTGCCTGTTACTCCAGCTTGAGAATCCAATGCCCCCTTCCAGCCTCTGTGGATGTCTGCATACATGTGGCCCGTTTATTTGTTAAAAAAAATGTGTGTATACACACACACACACACACACACACACACACACAGAGAGAGAGAGAGAGAGAGAGAGAGAGAGAGAGAGAGAGAGAGACAGACAGACAGACAGACAGACTCAGGTATAATGGAGCATGGCTGTTATCCCGCCATCTGGGAAGTAGAGGTAGAAGCAGACAGATCATAGTGGTTTGAGGCAAGCCTCGGCTTTGAGAGACCCTGCTGAAAAACCAGAAGTCAAAGATAGGACAGAGAAAGAGAGGGGCCCTTACACAGAGGGCCAAGAATCACTAGGGTAAGAGGCCAAGACTCTGGTGATTCTGGAAGTGAAAGAAAAATAATCTCTTGACATTTGCGAAGTACAAAATGTTCAGTAATGACTTTCTCATCTAAACTTCCCTTTGTGCCTTGATTAACAGCAACAAAAGCCACGTGATCGGCTCTGAATAACAAAAAGCTCCTTATGTTCTTTAGAAGTTCTCTTCGCAAACACAGGCTGGCCAGAGTTTTCTCTTCGAGCCGGAGATCAGAGGGCCTGACTCGGAAAGGATCTGTTTCATCAAGGATGTGACCACTCCTGCCGGAATAGACTAAGTGCCAAAGGATGCCGACTTTCCCTTTAGACCGGTTCTGGGAACAGTTTCTTCTGAACTCAGGCAAGCCCTGAGTAGGAGTTTGACAATGTAGCCACAAGAGAAGCAGTTACATTATATGGAGTGCCCTAGTTTAAGTCAGTCAACTCTTGTTTTGAGACAGGGTCTCATGTCAAGAAACTAGCTAAGGCAGGCCTTGAACTAAGTAACTAAAGATGACCTTGAACTCCTGAGCCTTCTTCCTCCAGCTCCAAGTGTCAGGGTTATAGGCATGCACCACCACATCTGTCTCCCAGTCAACCCTATGAATATACATCATTATTAGTATAGGACAATGAATATGAAGAACAGCTGGGCAGTAGTAGCACACACCTTTAATCCCACTTGGGAGGCAGAGGCAGGCAGATCTCTGAGTTCAAGACCAGTCTGATCTACAGAGCGAGTTCCAGGACAGTTAGAGCTACGCAGAGAAAACCTATCCCCCTAAAAAATATCAATACTAATATTAACAATAATGTATATAAAAAATATGCCAGAAGACTGAACAAGGACAATGTCTATACATGTATATACGTATGCTAGCTTCATGTACATAGCGCATTCTGGGCTATAGAGTAGAGATGGAGACCCTGTCTCAAAAAGAAAAGGGACCTTGAATTCTACAGCAAGGCCACTAAAGAGGAAGAAAGATCTAAGAATAATTTCTTTTTTTTGCAAAGATCCACTGATACAGATTTTACGCAACAAGTGACGCCAGTGTTGGTCCTTGTGCTCGGATGGGGAGGTGTCCTGGGACTCAGTGGCTCAGGAATCACACAGTTCTGAGGTAGAACAGTGTCCCCCCAGTGGAAGGGTATCATGAGCCCAGGAACCACAGAGCTCTGAGAGGAAGCCTCCTCAGCAGAGGCGTTGCAGCCCCCAGGGGGGGGCCATAGTTTACAAAGGGCTATCCTGAGGAACTGAGGAGCCTCAGCCCTGGATCATGCACACCCCTCCCCCCCCTCACTTCTTCCCTTCTCTTGCTTCTTCTTCAGATGAGATGGGTCACACCAGGTAGTGACTCCCATGAAAGAGATTATTTATAGTCCAGGGAGAGGAGGGACAAATCCAGGAGTGGCTACCTAACTTTTTAAAGTGTGTGTGTAACTTTCTAGGGTTGATTTCCAGGGTGAGGGTTGGTGTGAGTTAAAGTCCTGAGTTTAATTGATGGGATTGGTGGGTTTTCCTGTTCAGGGATTGGTGGGTTTTGTTCAGACTTTTCACCTAAAATTAGCATAATCTGGGGAGGGTCATGTTGAGGGGCTGGAGATGACTTTTGGAGATGACAGTTACAGCGGCTGGAAATGCGGTTATGACAGTTAGGGAGGTCTGTGGGAGGGGCCTGGCTGCCGGAGCTCCTCCCACAGGGACCTGGCCATTTTCCTGCCTCGAGGGTTTACAAAGTTTACAAAGGGAGTCCACAGTGGGGCAAGCCAGCCTTCCCTGTCTCTTAAGCAGCCTGAATAACCAACAATGAGGCACTTACTTTTTCGGAGACTGGCTGCCATATCCACCTAGATGAAGCTGTTTCGTGGAGGTGGATGCTTTGTCCCAACCCCTCAGCCTAGGACTCAACTGGGCCCCAGACACGCCAAAAGGATAGAATTGTCTGGAATTCCATTGGCACCTAGTGGACACAGACATTCTATTCTTATGTAGTCATAGACACTCTGAGAGAACTCTGGTAACGGCCTTTAAATATTTAGATGGCGGCTGAACTTGATCCCTAATAATGTTCTGCTCAGTTGAGAGTTGATGAAGTTACCTGACATGACATCTTGAATTTATTTCTCTAACATATTAGAGATTAAGTTGCTACCAGTGACTTCTTAGGCATTTGCTTCTTGGAATAGATTTTAAACAGCACTGAAAAGATGACTGGCATATTAACTTTAGCTTAGTTGAAAAGATCTTTTCTTGCCAGAGTTACCAAAAACATTTCAGGTGTTACCTACTAATTATAATAAACTATCATAGTTATCTTTTTTTGTGCTCATGTGGGCGTGCATGTACAGGTATAGGCCAGAGGGCAACCTCCAGCGTTGTTCCTCAGAAGCCATCCACCTTGAACTGTCAGACAGGCTCTTTCTATGTCCTAACGCTCTCCTGATAGGCAGGGTGACCCGTGAGACTGTCTCGGCTCCCCCAGTGCTGTCTTTCTAAGCATATGCCACTAAGCTTAGCCTTTGCATATGAGTACTGGGATCAAATTCAGTTTCTCGAGTCCTTGGAGAGCACTTTGCCAAATGAATCATCTCCCCAGCCCCTTTCATGGCAATTTTAATTATTCAATCTAAGTGGGCATGGCAGCTCATGCCTGCAACCTAGCACTTGGGAGTTCAGGCAAACGAGGGGCTGCAAAGCTCCTGACCAGATAGGTGTGCATTGCGAGACACCACTTGATATCCTCCCCAACAAGTACAAAAACCTAGCCATCGCCAACAAGAACACCTAAAACCCTTCATACAGGCATGGTATCACACACCTTTAATCCCAGGACTTGGGAGGCAGAGGTAGGAAAACTGAGTTGGAGGCCAGCCTGCTCTACGTAGTGAGTTTCTGGCCAGCCAGGGCTGTAAAGTGAGACACTGCCTTAAGGAAGTAAAACAAAGGCTTCAGTCAGTCCACCTGAATATATCCCCCGAGGGCACTCTGGTAACAAACTATTGTTAGCTGTCAACAGTGACTGGATAACTGCCACTGTGTCTATTTCCAGGCCCAGTTGAAACAGGGTTGTGTGTGTAGCCTGTGAATTCTAAGCTGACAAAGGACAGGTAAGATACCACATAGAGGCTGGGCATGATGGTTCATGGCTTTAATCCCAGCATTCAGGAGGCAGAGGTGGGCAGATTTGTGAGTTCAAGGGCAGCCTGTTCTATAAAGTAAGTTCCAGGACAGCCAGGCCTAATATACAGAGAAACCCTGACTCAAAAAACCAAACAAAAAACCAACCAATCAACCAACCAACCAACCAACCAACCAACCAACCAACCAACCAAAAGATAGGGACCACTCAGCTATGTGCCAATTACTTTGACAGACGCCTACATACCATATTCCTTGTCTCTGTTCCTGCTTTAAAATTAAGGTATGAGGAGCTGGGTCCAGTGACAGATTAGTCTCAGACATTGCGGGGCCAGTGCAGGAGTATTGCTTGAGTGTAGTAGAAGCTCTGGGCTAGCCTGGACAACCTAGCAAGCCCTCCATCTTTATTCTGATGACCAACTGAGGGCAAGCTGTGAGTGTGGTAGAGGCCCTGCACTCACTGTTAACTTATTGGGCTAGGGCTGGGTAGAATGCCTGCTTTGCATCCGTGAAGCCCAGGTCCCATCTCCTGCACTGCACACGGCAGGACTGTCTGTAAACTCAGCATTCAGGAAGTAAAAGCGGGAGGCCGGAGGCCGAAGGGCTACAAACAAGGTAAACAAGACCATACAAAGCTAAAAAGCAATTTGATGCTCCAAACCAACTAAACCAAACAGTGTTACTAAAATCTTTTTATTTCCTGGACAGAGGTCATGCCGGAAATTAGCATGGATAGAAGAGCTAGCCCCAGCCAGGAAGCCAGGAGTTCCCCCCACCCCCATACAACTCAGCAGGGCGCTTTTCTCTGGAGGCACAGCCACTTGGTTGGCACTTCACAGGAGGTTCTCTGCACCAGGTCTTCATCGTAAGGAATGTGCCAGGAGTCTCCAGTTGTCTGCACCACCGTGTCATAGCTGAGAATATGCTGATGAATTAGAGAGTGAAATGGTGAACGGCGGAGGTCACCAACCCCTCCCCATCTCTTCTGCTTCTCTGGAAGAGGATTGTGCTTTGTTTGACACTGGATTTCCTCCTCCCTCCCCCCCTCCCTCCCTCCCTCCCTCCCCCCCCCCCCCCCTCCCTTGGTATATCTGTGTGAGTGGTGTACGCATGCATAGGCCTTGCACGCACAGAAGCCAGAGGCAGACAATGTGTCCTTTTCTACCATTTCCACATTATTCCTTTGAATCAGGGACTGAACCTGGAGCTTGTGTTTTTCTTGCTAGGCTGGCAGCTAGCAAATCCCACTCATCTTCCTGTCTCGACTACAGTGCTGAGATCATAGGCATGTACGAGGACATACTGGGCTTGTTATGTGGGTGCAGGGATCTGAACTCAGCAAGCACTAACCACTGAGCCATCTCTCCAGCCCCCACAACAGTAAACAAAATAAAAATGTAAAGGGGGGGTTCATTTTAAGGTTAAGAGCTCCTATAGGAGTGTCACATTTATAAGTTACAGGATTGTTTCATTGTGTTTGTAGGTTTTATAAATGGAAAAGAGAAAATTAAATATAGAAAGTAGAAAAATAGCCCTCTCATAAGATTATCTGGAAGTAAATCTCAGATAAGTACTTCTAAAAAAAATAGCATTTATTCTGTAATTCTTTTTTTTGTTTTTTTTTGTTTTTTTGTTTTGTTTTTGCTTGTTTTTTTTCGAGACAGGGTTTCTCTGTGTAGCCTTGGCTGTCCTGGAACTCACTCTGTAGACCAGGCTGGCCTCAAACTCAGAAATCTGCCTGCCTCTGCCTCCCAAGTGCTGGGATTAAAGGCATGCGCCACCACTGCCCGACATTCTGTAATTCTATGATCAATGCTATTAACAGTAACCAGACAGGCATGGTGGCATAGTACCCAGTTATCCCAGCACAGGAGACTGGGATAGGAGGACCTAGAGGCCAGCCTGGGCTATATAGAGAGTTTTAGGACAGCCAGAGATACATAGTGAGGGCTTGTCTGATTAAAATACATGTATGTAGGCATGCATATATGTGTATTAGAATAATCAACAATTCCTTAGCCTCATCAAACTTCTACATTTGTATTTTCTCCATTATTGTATATATGCATACCTATATTTTATAGTTTGCTTGTTAAACAAGAAGTAGCATAAGATTAGTCCTTTGTGAGAGACTGGACTATCTGACACTCCTTTTGAATCTAGAGCCTCCTTTCTCATCTCTATTTTTATTGAACTTCTGTTTTTCCTTTTTGTTGTTGTTTATGAGGAAATCAGGTCAGTTGATTTGAATCATTTCCCATAATGCGATCCTGATTTTGCTGATTTAATAATTGCTATGATACCACGGGATACTCTTTTCTATAAATTTATTCCACATCTTAGCCTATTTTAAAATTAATAAACTTATTTGTATGTGCTACGTATTTTGAAATACGCATACACTGTGGAATGGTTACTCAAGCTATTTAATGTGAGTTACCAACTTTCTGTTTTTTTCACAATGAGAAGACTTAGAATCTACTCGCTTAGTAGTCTTCACACACACACACACACACTCACACACACAGACACACACTTAAAAACACAAATGTAATTTAAATTAAGAAATTGGAAAAGTTGATAGAAAGAAAAGTAGAGAGGATAGGAAATTCCAAGCTGTTTCAAGGGAACAGATTGATGGGAGCACGTGAGTGTGAGCGCCTAGGTGAGTGTGAGTGCCTAGGTGAGTGTGAGCACCTAGGTGAGTGTTAGCGCCTAGGTGAGTGTGAGCACCTAGGTGAGTGTGAGCGCCTAGGTGAGTGTGAGCACCTAGGTGTGGGTAAAGGTGCAGTGACACCTGAGTGTGAGCGTCTAGGTGAGTGTGAGCGTCTAGGTGAGTGTGAGTGCCTAGGTGAGTGTGAGCATCTAGGTGAGTGTGAGCGCCTAGGTGAGTGTGAGTGTCTAGGTGAGTGTGAGTGTCTAGGTGTGGGTGAAGGTGCAGTGACACGTGAGTGTGAGTGTCTAGGTGTGGGTGAAGGTGCAGTTTTAGGGACAATCACCACACACCACAGGTTTTAATATGTCAATCAATTTTCGGCTGGCCTACAAATACTTTTGCCCTGACAGACCCTGTTTCTAGGAACTGGCTAACTACCAAATGCCAAACTAAAACAAGTAGTTAGAACTTTCAGCTTGTGACATCTAAAAAAACTCTGGCATACTCGCTTCCTTAGACACGTCTGTTAGCACCACTGGGAGCAGAGACCCCATACCTGGAAAGTTAGTTTTGATTTCTGAAACCCTTTAATGATTGCCAGCTGATGGCCCTGCTGCCACTTGAAGAACAGGCGCTTTGTCCGGGCGTCAGGCAGGCAGGCCTTGTGGTCCCGAAACAGGTCTTTGGTGATAAACTTGCAGTGATTGCCCGAGTTCAGTGTGGCGTACAGAAGGAAAGGATCGTCCTCTGAGCTGTAGCAGACACAGGGGAGAACTCGGTCAGACACTCCAGCAGGCAGAGGAGGCTCTCCGCCATCCTCATACTTATATTCTGACTTTCCGTGGAGGCTTTTCTTGACAGATGGGATCTGAGTGACCCTCAGAAAGCACTTGGAGTCCTTAGTTGGTGATGCTCTCTAAAATGCAGTGGCAAGCTGAAGGTACATAAAAACTTTCAGGCCAGCCTGAACGGGATAGAGTTGTAATCATCTCAAAACAAAAACAAAAACAAAGAACCTAAAAATCCACAGGAGTTTTAAATGGAAGAAGAGGGTGGAATGTTAGAGCAGGTTGCATTTACGGGGGATTGTGGGGATTCACCACACTGCTCTGGTTTTTTTTGCTTAAAAGGTTTGTTTGATACATTAGTAGAGAATCCAAGTTAACATTAAACGTATAAATATCTAAATCCAGAGGCACAGGAAACCAGCGGATCTTTACAAGAGAGCTTAGAACTTCAGCAGACACATTAAGCACAGGCCGATGTACAGGTCTCAGAGCAGGGAGCAAGACCCACTCCCACGAGACTCCTGGGTTATAGCACATGTTTTATCCGGGTCCTTTCTATAAGACAAATAACAACGGTGACAGTAATGAACATACAGGCTCTCCATGAACCTGGTGCTGGATTTTATGTGTTACAACCATTTACCCTTCACAACAACCTCATGAAGATTATATACGAAGTAAAAACTGTTCCGGGTGGTCAACAGCCAGTCTGTGATCGGACCCGAGCCTACACTCCTAATGGTTAGCAACCCTGCATGAGGATCAAGGCTCGCTCTCGAAGCAATGGAAATCTCTCCTTTAGGCTTAAAAAAGTGGTTTGGTTGGTGATCCGAATAAGGAGTTGCCTCCTGCCTCAAGAGCCATTTTACCTTTATAAGAATAAATTCTTAGTGTGATTCTGAAAACCCTTGAGGTTCTCATTTCTGAACTAAGCTTAGGGCTAAGGCACACACCCTGCACAGTGACAGCTAGGGATGCTTGCAAATAAACGTGTGCCAGTCAAGTGTGAAAACCTATGTGTACCAGCTAAGTGTGAAGGCCTGAGGGCACACTGAGGGTTTGAGTGTGCGGTCCAGGACCCCCCACCTTCCTGCAGAGCTGCTTTCTGCTTATGAACTGCATATTGCCTTACTAATCCTGCTTTCCATGTTCCCTTGGCTTCCTGGGAAGAAGAAACTCAAGAGCAACTTTCTCTCTAGTAGAATAAATGCAGGCCCCCAGTGAGGTCCTCTGTAATACAGTCCTTCTCTTTGAACTCCTGATCTTCCTGCTTCTACCTCACAGGGCTAAGATTACAGACTGGTACCAGCACAGCTAGCTTTACGTGGGGCTGAGGTGGAACTCAGAGCTTCCTGCGTGCCAGGAGAGTTTCTCCCAACTGAACTGCAGCTCCAGCCCAAAGGACTATTTTCCCCTTGGCTGTTTTAACCCGCTCACACTGGCCTCTTCTTCACCAGTGTCCAGCTAGTTCCTATGCTAGGACATTTGAATCCCTGCTGTCCCGGTATGAGGGAGGAGCACTGTAAGGTAAGGAATCCTTCCCACACCAATGATCACTACAAGGCAATGATTGGCTACAAGGAGGCCGGCCGCTGGCTTGTTCCGTCAGGACTGAAAGGTAGGGCTGACCGTGTTCACATTGGTCAGTGTCTGCTCATCGATCAACTTGGGAGTTTGTGGTGTGTACCCTGACTGGCAGATCCACTCCAGACCCACTTTCCCCTCCCCTCATGTGTGCTGACTTCTTCTCCTGCATGGCTGTTCTACTGTGGATGTTGGACTCTGTAAGCTACCTTCATCTCTTTGTTTTTGTTTTAAACATGGCTGCATTACTCAGAGGCATGCATCTCTAAATGACAAAGTGGTTAACTTGTGAGCAGATGACTGGGATCCAGTCTACCTCGCCTGTCCCCTCCATACTTACATGTTATCGGCAAAAAAACAGTGGGCTTGCTTTTGCACCTTCTCCATCTCTTCCTTCCTCCACTGGGAATTCGGTCTCAGCATGTGCTTCCGGCCCAGGACCAGCAACTGGAGATTCTGCTGGGCTAGCTGAGAAACTACCGCCAGGAGCTAAAAAACACAAAGAGTCAAACAAAGAGGTTCAAATAACTGGGCAGGTTCTTCGAGCAAGTTCCTTAGGGTGAATTTCTTCCTAACCAGAATACATCGAATAGCTTTTAATAATTTTCTGTTTTTTAAAGCTTGAGGAAAATTATAGGTTAATGCCTTCTTCGTTGCTGTTTAACAGCAGCTCTCAAGTAGCACAGGCTGGCTTCCAGCTAAGTCAAGGGTGGCCTTGAACATCTGGCCCTTGTACCTCCATATACTGAGGTCTGGAATTATTGGCTTGTGCCACCATGGCCAGCTTACGAATTCCTAACCCCTGCCCCAGTCATGCTATACTGGCTCCGAGTGTGGATTTCTACAGACAGACAGACTAATCAGCTGTTTTTAAACTGAACCCACTAGAGTTTCCTGGGATAGTGATGGGACACAAAAGTCATTACCCTAATTTGAAGCAAAAACTATTTATTTTTTTAAACGATTTTTTTTTGTTTGTTTTGGTTTTCAAGTCAGGACTTCTCTGTGTAGTCCCGGTTGTCTCAGAACTGGCTCTGTAGACCAGGCTGGTCTCGAACCCTGCCTCTACCTCCCAAGTGCTGGGACTAAAGGAGTGCGTCACCACTGCCCGGCTAAGAGTTATTATTATTATTACTGGTGGGGGATTTGCCACAGCACACACTTAGAGGACAGAGGAAGGCTTTGTGGGCTCGGTCCTCTCCTTCCAACATTATGTGGAACCTGGGGCTTGAACTTGGGTTGCCAAGGTGGTGTTTAGTCGAGTGTGGTAACACCTTGTCTATCATCCCAATACTCTAGAGGCTGAGGCAGGACAATCACTAGTTTGAAGTCAGCCTGAACTCACAGCAAGATCCTGTCTGAAACAAAACTCTCAAACACGACAGAAGAAGAAAGGCTGGACGAGGCCTTGTTCCTAATCAGCAGTGAAGCTCACAAACTGAAGCGCTCTGTCCTTGTTTAGACCGTCTACTGGTACATTTATACTGTCTCTACTGTCTACTGGTACATTTATACTGTCTCTGCTGTCTACTGGTATATTTATACGGCCTCTACTGTCTACTGGTATATTTATACTGTCTCTACTGTCTACTGGTATATTTATACTGTCTCTACTGTCTACTGGTACATTTATACTGTCTCTACTGTCTACTGGTACATTTATACTGTCTCTACTGTCTACTGGTATATTTATACTGTCTCTGCTGTCTACTGGTACATTTATATTGTCTCTACTGTCTACTGGTACATTTATACTGTCTCTACTGTCTACTGGTATATTTATACTGTCTCTACTGTCTACTGGTACATTTATACTGTTTCTGCTGTCTACTGGTACATTTATACTGTCTCTACTGTGTATTGGTATACTTATACTGTCTATTGGTTTATTTTATGTTTACCCTGGAGTTTTGTTCATCCTACTCTACTGCAAATATGATTTTACAAGGTAGTTGGTTTCATTGCCCCCTAACTACCAGTTCAGAATGAAAACAAATGAATATTTGTCTGCTGAATGAGTTACTATACAAGCAAAGAAGAACACCAGGACCAGAGTGGAGATTCCCACGGAAAGTTTTTAATTTGTAAAATGCAGCTTTGTAGGGCACCGGGATGACTGAGCGGGTAAAGGTACTTGCTATGCAGCCTGCTGGCCCGAGTGCAGTCCCCAGATCCCACATGATGGTGGACGGAGAGGAGCGATCCCACAAAGTCGTCTTCTGATCTCCACGTGTGTGCTGTGGCAAATTCCCCACCGGTAATAACGACACCAATTCTTTAAAAATTGTTTAAAAATATAGTTTTTTGCTTCAAAATTCTGTGCACATTCAGTAGTTATTTTTTTTAGTTTTCTTTATGTGGAAAGTATATGGATGATACCACAGTGTACAAAAATTTAAAGACATACTGTTTATAGTGAGAGATTGATAAATCTTTTCTAACTCGCCTATTAAGCCTAGGAAAATATAAGATCTGTCTGTACATACACTTGATGGTTAATAAACATGTTCTGATTAGCTAAAGAATGCGGCCAGCATCAGGAACCAGGCATGTCGGCCCATGCCTGCAGCCCCAGCACTCAGCGGACAGAGGCCGTTCAAGTCCAGACTGGAATATGTGAGTGTCAGGACAGCCTGGGCTATACGGAAAGACCCTACAGCACAAGAGCAACAGTAATGGTGATGATAAACCAAAAGTATGATTCAGAAATTCAACACTTTAAAAGATATTACAAGTGTCCGCCTTCCAGAATGCACTTATTGTGTGTGTGTGTGTGTGTGTGCGCGCACGCATGTGTTTGTATGTATACATGTTCATGTGTGTGAATGTACGTGGTGTTTTAGAGGCAGTCTTGCTAGGAAACTCTTGCTGGCCTGGTACTACCAACCTCAGCTGGAAATAAGACTAAGAGTCCTGGGATCGTAGGTTTTATACGGTTCCTGGGGTTGGTTAGTTAGTTATCCTGAGATGGGATCTTGATAAGTTATCCAGGTAGAATTTAAACTCACCATCCCCTTGGCTCAACCTCCCAGGTAGTGCAACTACAGGCATGTGCTGCCATGCTGAAGTCTATTTATTTACCCTTTTTTTCTTTGACATGTTTTGTGTGTACGCCTATGCGTGTGTTTGTGTGCACACGAGACACAGTGCCTCTGGTCTGTGCTAAGGACAGAGGACAACTTGCAAGAGGTGTACCACGTGGGCTGCAGGAACTGGACTCAGGTTTTTAGGTGTAGGTGGTAGTTTCCGGGTCCTGCATTTATTTAAAGTGATGCTGAAATTATACACTATTTTCCATGAACATAGATTCAAAGTGGACATTAGACCCATTAGTAGGGATGACAATTACCTTTAAAAGTTTGAATATGAATTACCATAAATTCTTGCAAATATATTAAGAATGTTGAAGTCCAGAATGGTGCTGCAGATCAATAACCCACAGTATTTTAGAAACTGAGGCAGGAGGTTCTCAAATTCCAGGACAGCCGGCCTCAGAAACTTAGTGAGAACGTGTCTAATGTGACATAAGGCCATGTTGGCTTGGTGGTGGGCCACTGTGGAGCACCACTTTGGCTTGGTGGTGAAGGACCTATAGAGCACCACAAGCTCTGTAGTTCAATCCTCAGTACCACAATCAAACAACACAACCCCACACTGCTTGATTCTGGTTTTTCTAAAGAAAAACACAACCAAGTCTTCACAGCCATACCCTGACTCAGAGAAACTGCCCCCAAATTCACAAAATTAGAGATTAATAAGGAAGACGAGAAAAACCATAGCTTCAATTACCCTGGGGCACCATCTTGTGGTGGAGAGGTCTCTAAATGACAATATTATGAAAGTAGAAGACAGTTATTTATTTATTTATTTACTTATTTATTTATTTATTTATTTATTTTTATAATTTTAAAGATGACTAGGTGGAATAAAGGAAACCTGAAAACTGTCTGGCTATGAAGTCTCTGCGCTAAACTGCAAGCTGGACTTAATAGGCTGGTTCAAAGTCATGGGTATACTCAGAGTAGCAATGAAAAAGAAGTTAACTTAATTGTATGCTTGATCAAAAATAAAACTGAACTGGGTATGATGGTACATGTCTGTAATCCAAGTACTCAGGAAGCTGAGGCAAGTATTGCTAGTTCTGGGCCAGCCTGGGCTATACAGACAGACCATGTCTTTTTTTTTTTTTTTTCGAGACAGGGTTTCTCTGTGGAGCCCTGGCTGTCCTGGAACTCACTCTGTAGACCAGGCTGGCCTCGAACTCAGAAATCCGCCTGCCTCTGCCTCCCAAGTGCTGGGACTAAAGGCGTGCGCCACCACCGCCCGGCAACAGACCATGTCTTAAAACCAAAACAAACCGAATCAACCTGGGACTGGAGTTGTAGCCGCGCATAGTAATTAATTACCATTCATAGCTGAATAGAGCTGTGTGTAGTGTTAACTACAGGCTGTATTGTAATAGTGCAGGGAGGGGGGAAGACAAAAACCTTAACCAACTGGGAGGAAGGACATGGCACACACACAAGTGACACAAAAGTAGAAAAGGGACCATATGGGGAGGAGGGCTGCAGAGGAGGAGGGATGCAGGGGAGGAGGGATGCAGGGGAGGAGGGCTGCAGAGGAGGAGGGCTGCAGAGGAGGAGGGTTGCAGAGAAGGAGGGTTGCAGAGGAGGAGGGATGTAGAAGAGGAGGGATGCAGAGGAGGAGGG
>NW_021604577.1:13396456-13397643 GCF_004785775.1 Grammomys surdaster
TGCAGAGGAGGAGGGATGTAGAAGAGGAGGGATGCAGAGGAGGAGGGATGCAGAGGAGGCAACGAGGGGAATGAATATGAGCGAAGTACAATTTCCTGCATGTACAGAAATGTCATAAAGAAACCATTACTCTGTATACTTACTAAAATGAATAAATTAAGAAAAAAGACTGTGAGGGCTGGGGAGGTTATAAGGTGAGGCAGCTAAGTGCACTCGCTGCTTTTCCTGAGGACCTGGATTGGGTGCCCAGCACTGATGACAGGTAGCTCACAACAACGGTTAGATCTAGGAGATCCAGTGCTTCCAGGTACCTGCGCTCATATGAGCAGGCACACAGACACACAGACTCATAGACAGACACACTTATACCTACTAGATGGAGATAGATAGATAGATAGATAGATAGATAGATAGATAGATAGATAGATAGATAGACAGACATTTTAAAAACACTTTGGTTACTCTCAATGTTGCTACAGAGCTGAAGCTGGACTTGAACTCTTCCTGCTTCTGCCTTCCCAATGCTAAGTTACAGACCTGACCACTAGGCCTAGCTTGGTGTCTGCCTTATTTATTCCAGACTTGAAGCTGAAGAAGCTGCCAATCCAAAAGTGCCAATGTATGCAACAATAAAAGCACATCAAAGGCTGGTTCTCTCTGGGCAACCCACTCCCCCAGAGGCCATCGACCCAGAGGATTGGCAGACGGTGATGATGAAGCTAGGTGAATTCTGATTTGAGTTGTAAGTCGTTAAGAAGGCTACACAAGCTGGGTGTGGTGGCTCACACTGGGAGGCAGAGACAGATGGAACTCTGGGAGTTCTAGGACCGTTAGGGCTATACAGGGAGACATGTCTCAAAACCAACACCAGCAACAAAAAACCCAACCAACCAACCAACCCACCAAACATAAAAACCCCAAACAAAACAACAACAACAACAACAACAACAACAACGCCCATAGAGGCTTGATGAGCTGAGGTTTTAACAATTCTGTATGTTAAAAACAAAACAACCCAATTTTACATTTACTAAAAGTAACAAAAAGGGGTTTTGTTTTCTATGTTCCCTACTACCTCACCATGGTCTGTACACATTGGAGGTGCTAAGTCTTTAAGTCAAGGAGAGTAAGAACAAGCCAAAGGCCAGCCTCGGTGCAAGCATCCCCTGTAAGAATAAGCCGAAGGC
>NW_021604577.1:13397653-13400873 GCF_004785775.1 Grammomys surdaster
AAGCATCCCCTGTAAGAATAAGCCGAAGGCCAGCCTTGGTGCAAGCATCCCCTGTAAGAACAAGCTGAAGGCCAGCCTCGGTGCAAGCATCCCCTAGTGTGGCTTCCACCTTGATTTGTTTCCCTCCTGTAGAAATGGATACTAATTTTTAAAAACTCATAAATCGCAAAACTACTTTTGGCATAAAATAGTTTCTGACTGTAGGCAAAAAGACAACTGGCAGGGCTCCTTCCTGTGTAGAGGCCACTGTGAGTCAGGATGCTCAGGAATAGAAAGCAGGAGCTGGGTGACACACACTCAAGTCAAGTTCAGGTCAAGACACTGGGTATACTAAATACTAAATACCAAACGTACCTCCTGTCCATGTTCCTTTAATGTCTTTAAAAAAATAAATTTATTAAGTTGAGCTGTGTCGACACTTGCTTTTAATCCCATCGCTCTGGAGGCAGAGGCAGGAGCATCTCTGAGTTCAAGGCCAGCCTACAGACTGAGTTCCTGGTCAGCCAGGGCTATACAGAGAAACCCTGCCTTAAAAAACAAAACAAAACAAAACAAAAGAAAAAAATAATTTTATGAGATTTGTGTGTGTGTTTATGCATGCATGGGTGTATGTTGGGGGACAGCTTTTGGGAGAGAGCTATCTCCTTCCACCGTGTGGGTCCCAGGCATGGAATGCAGGTCATCAGGCTTGGTGGTGAGTGTCTTTCCCCACTGAGCGATCTTATAGGCCTCCCAGAACTTCCTTTTACCCCTCTCTACAGGTTCTGTTACATCCGGGGGTTGTAAGGACTGCAGATCTTCAAAACCTCTCAAGCCTTTGGGATCTGATATCTGCAGAAAATTACATCAGATCCTCAGCCAGATGACAATTATACATCCCACATACAATATTCATTATTCAGCCAGGCGTGTGGTAGGCACTTGTAATCTCAGCACTGAGAAGTACAGGCAGAAAGACCTTGACATCTAGGCTAGTCTGAGTTACTTTGTTTGGTTTTTATGTTTTTGTTTGTTTGTTTGTTTTTTAAAAAAGGATTTCATAAGGTGAGGTGGCATAAGCCTGTATTCCCAGCAACTGGGAGACAGAGACAGGCGGATCTCAAATTTGAGGCTAGCCTGTGCTACAAAGTGAGTTTGAAACTAGCCTAGCTTATGTATGAAGACTCTGCCTCAAAACAAAATAAAAATTAGGATCTTAAAAAAAAAAAAAAGCGGCCGGGCGGTGGTGGCACACGCCTTTAATCCCAGTACTTGGGAGGCAGAGGCAGGCGGATTTCTGAGTTCGAGGCCAGTCTGGTCTACAGAGTGAGTTCCAGGACAGCCAGGGCTATACAGAGAAACCCTGTCTCAAAAAACAAAAAACAAAACAAAACAAAAAAAAGCTTCATAAATGCAATTGCTTGGTAACTTTCTTCTCTGGTGTTTGTCTTCCTCGCCTCCCCAGGCCCCTGGTCCTGGATGGACTAGGTTCTTATGCATGTGATGAGGCAAGTTCTTTACTACTGACATATATGCCTAGGGCTCCTCTTAAAACACTTGAGACAGGGGCTTGGCTGGGTAGGGCAGCCTTGAATTCATCCTAGGTGAGGATTGAGTTTTCCATCTTTCTCCCTTAGCCTCAAGTAGATGGGATTACAGCCCCTTGCCTGTGTAACCAGGCCTCACTCCTTTCTTCTCTTGCAGTTAAAGAAACATGGCTTGGCTCACAGAACTTTCTGAATTCAGGTTTTGCTGGTTGTTATCCCTGCCCCGGTATCATGGACTATAGCCTCCAACATGCTATGATTTCTACAGATTGGTGGCTGGATGTAGAAACCAGTTTGGATGTACAGCATTTGTCTGTGAGGCATGCCGGTATGTATGTGTGTGTTTGCATGTGTCTGTGTATGTCAAAGCCTGCTCGTGATTGGGGAAAGCCAGTTCATTCATCAGCATTACCGAGAACTTTCTTGGTAAGCTCCTAGGCAGAAACTGTTGGGTACACAGATACGAAGACAACTGTCTCCTAACCTTAGGGCATTGCTGCTAAATGACTAATACAGTATAATAGCTGCTGGGGGGGGCACAGGGACGGTCACTTCAGTCACACTCAAGGAGCAAGTGACATAGCCAGGCTGAGTTTCCAGATGAACTGCCCAGACAAGGAATGGGGGTTTTCACAGACAAGGAGCAGCATGCTCAAAAGATTGTCAGCATGTTGGATTCTAAACCCGAGAGTCAGATTTAGCTCAGGCAGAGGTTCGGGAGGGTGACATGGACAACGCCTAGGATGAGGGGCACAGATCACAGGCCTCAGTCAGAAGGGTCTGTTCTTGCCTGAAAGCAGTCGGGGAGATGAGAGGATTTAAACCAGACTATCACTGTAGATGGCAAAACTCTGGACTGTGCCACAGGGCGCACGAGTGAGCGAGCGCACGCGAACACGCGTGTTCGTATGTTAATAGGAGGCTCCTGCAGCAACCCAGGCAGGAAACAAGGAGACCACTGGCAGGCAGCACAGATGGAGAAGGGTGCCCTCGGAGCTGCAAACGCAGAACTGGACAGTCACTAACTGAAGGCAGAAAATAAAAAGGAGAACAAATTAAGCAAGTCTTGGATGAGTGGATAGATTGTGGTTCCCAGGCAGGGTCTTGAGAGACAGAACCTTTGATATCCCGGGGTTGGAGGTGTCTTGTAAACAGCCAATAGAGAGCTTTAGATCTGAGATCCCATGAGGATTGTGGTGGGAGAAGGTAGATGACCTGTCATGGAACAGGATAAGGCCCTAAGAGGGATGACCGTAGAGGGTCCAACCAGAGGGACACTGGAAGGTGTGTGTGTGTGCGTGTGTGTAATTTTCAGGGAGGAAGAGTCTAAGTGTTAGTGACGTAGGGGCACCATGTAAGGGTGTGATCTTCGAATGCACATAACCAATTCCATGGTTCCATGGCAACGGTACTGAGTTTAGTTGTTTTTCTAGACTCCTATATAAGATTCAGATTGTCTCTGTTTTTAATTTTCAGCACAGTACACGCAGATTTATTAGCTCTGTTTTGCTAAGCAAACAGTTCTACTCTTCATTCAGACCAAGTGGTGTGGCCTCTTCAAAACCCAACCCCCACCACAACACATGTTCAAGCACCTCCCCCCTCACATAACCCCACCCTCACACAGAGACCACCCACACACTCTCACCCCCCACAATCACATTCTCCTCCTCTTCTCTCTCTCTCTCTCTCTC
>NW_021604577.1:13410873-13437293 GCF_004785775.1 Grammomys surdaster
AGAGAGAGAGAGAGAGAGAGGGAGAGGGAGAGGGAGAGGGAGAGGGAGAGGGAGAGGGAGAGGGAGAGGGAGAGGGAGAGGGAGAGGGAGAGGGAGAGGGAGAGAGAGAGAGAGAGAGAGAGAGAGAGAGATCCACCATGCTGGGAGAAAGAGAACCAAGATGTCATGAGAGATGCAGGACAGAGAACATAGTCGCTGTGTGGGAGCTGGGAGAACACAGCCCGAGAGAGGTGCATGACTGGGCCTAGGGCAGCAAAGATGGAATATGGATTTTAGTAAGTGAATCGGGAATATTGGAGGGGAGTGGATTAGCCATGTAGAGGTTAGGAAGTGGCCCAGCCATTGAGCTGTTTTAGGCATGTCAAAATATAAAGTGTGTGTGTGCGTGTGTGTATTTCATTCGGGAACCCAGAACATTGACAGAGGTGGGCCCAAAGTTGAGGAGGGCCGCCACCAGGATCATTTTGTAGCTTAATTTGGTACTGCTACAGTCTATAAGCCAGCAACTGGGGAGGCTGAAACGGGGAATGTAAGTTCAAGGCTGCCCGGGCAGCGGAGTGATTCCAAGTCCAGCTATGGCAAATTAGAAAGACCTGTTCAAAATTACGGAAACAAGAGGCTTGGGGATACTGCTCAATGGAGACTTGCCTAGCACGGGAGAGGCTCTGTCTAGTTCTACGCTCAGTCCTGGAGGCGGGGTATCCCCCCTCCAGGGAGAGGGAGAGCAACGCCATCTCACAGAAGTGAGCTGATGGTGGAGTCGAGTAGGTGACGTCATGTATCACTTTAGTAGGGATCTAGGAAACACAGTATTTGGAAAAATTAGTTTCCAAAGCAGATTTGAATCCACGTATCCTTGGGCCTGATTGCTAATGAATGTGAAACGCGGGGCTGGGGAGTGTGTGGCTGGAGAACGTTCCATAGTTACACAACTCTAAAGCTTCCCGTCTGATCTTAACTGTAACAACATGCAAGTAAACACACCTCTCAACTTTTCCAACCGTGTGTGCACGAAGCGCTGCTGTCTTCCAATACTTGCTGCGCTCTAATAATGAGCACCAAACCGACATCAAAGCTTTCCTAGATGAATTCAGTTATTTTCTACATTGGCTGTGTCTGTGTAAGTACTGTTAACAGGTGCTTTAGCCACGAGAGAAACCTGGGCTTTAAGGAATTTAAGAGCTGAGCAGCCACTGATGGTAGCAGAACCCAAAGGTCTACTTTCCACGCCTCTCTATTGGTAGAGGAACCCAATGGCCTACTTTCCACATTTCTTTCCCTAACCAATAAGTGAAATTCGATGTAGAAAGTACAGACAGGCAGGCTTCTGCTTCTTCTTTTGGAGAGGTATGGGAATTTTCGAGACAGGGTCATGAAGGCTAGCCTAAACTCACTAAGTATCTAGGGGTGACTTTGATTCCAGTGCCTCCTGCTTCTACTTCCCAAGGAGAGCACACAAACACAAACACACACACACACACACACACACACACACTTTGCCACAGTGTGCCTGTGGAGGTCAGAGGCCACTGTATGGGAGTCAGTTCTCTCTTTCCACCATGTAGGTCCTAGGGATCAAACTCATGTGAAGAGGGTGAGAGGCAAGTGTCTTTACCTGCTGAGCCATCTTGTAGGCCTGAAACTTGTTTCTTTCTAAAAAAAATAAAATGTAAGGTAATTCCTGTTTACTGGCTACAAATCAAGATGAGGAACTATTGCAAAATTGGGGAAAAACGTGTTGTGATCATTGTGAAGGAAAACAAAAAGGTGCGTAGTGTCTATGGAATGACAGGACACAGGAAAAAACCTTTAAGACTGCTAAAGATAAGTTATAAGTGAATTTTAAAGCGGCTTAGCAGAAGTCATCTGAGGAAAGTCAAAGGCTGGTTTCTCCACACAGTGCATACGCTCCTGTTTTTTTGGGGCGGTTCGGTGGATTATGGGATGAGAGTAAAGTTTGAGATACAGGATATGGTCTTGTTATATAGCCCAGGCTGACCTTCAATTCCCCAGACAGCCAACGATAGCCCAAACTCCTATTCTTCCTGCCTCTACCTCCCAAGGGTTGTGACCACTGGTCAGTACTACCCTGCCTAGCTTTAAAAGGTAAAGGCGCTTGACACCAAGCCTGGGGACTAGGGCTGGGACCCAAGACCCCCTTTTTTCTTGCACATATACTGTGCTCACAATAAATACATGCTAAAAAATTAAATTGTTTACAATCCTCTATCTTTTTACATGATTCTTAAACATATACTAACAGGATTCCTTGGGACTCACATGTGGCTGAATCTGTATCCCATGGGATTTCTTTTTTATATGTTTGCTTTGTCTTGAGATGGGTTTTGCTGTGCGATCTAGGTTGACCATGACTTTAAGATTCTCTTGCTGCCACCTCTCCAGTGGCTGGGATTTCACAAATGAGCCCTGATCTGCTCTGTGTATCTTCCATGACTCTTCCAATGGCATCCTAAAAGCAATTAACTGCACAAAGGAAATCTAACTTGCTTTAAATTCTGAACAATGCAAATGGACTCACTACATCGTATTTTTTCCTTTTAATCTGTCTTCTCCCAGGATTACCTGGCACACTTCATGTGTAATTTCCCCTAAACACAACAAAACCAAACAGGTACAAAACCATGTAGCTCTTTGATGTATAAAAAAAAACCCTGCAGTTGGCGTCTCTGGAGGAACCACACCCACTTTCAACCACTGGATGTTTATCAGGACATACGAGTTGAGAGGCGTGAAAATAAAAGTGGAAAGTTCCCTGTAACCAAAACAAATATATCACATACTTAAATGATCCTTGGTGATATTTTTGTCTGGTATACCTCTGGGGTTGTACTTGCTTATACAACCCACCAATGAAAGAAGCTAGCATATATTCTCCTCAGATGTGGTTATAGGATGTTCCAAGGAAGTAAAACTTTATTTTTGTATGAGTGATAAACTTATAGGGTTCAAAAACCTAAAAGAAACCAGAGTATTTGATAAAAAGTTTCTTTCCTACTCTCTCTCTAGACACCCAGCTCCTTACCTCAAAGGCAGATGGCGCTCTTCATTTCCCAGGTAGCCTTCTAGCAAGATGTGTACAAGCATGTGTGTGAATGTGCATGTGGGGAGAGGCAGGGGCGAGTGCATTCTTTTCCCAAATGGTAGCATTCTGTGTGCCTCTTCTATATAGACTCTCGGGTACCTGTCCCATTCTGTCAGGGTTACAAAATGTTTCTTCTTATAGCTATTCCTTGACTAAACTTTCCAGCTTTCTTGAGAACTGTGGAAGAGTTTGAGGTAAGCAGATTTGTAATTATACTACAGCTATCTCTTCCTATTTTTACTGTACCTCCCAATGCTGTCTTACGGGAATCCTATCTTGGGAAGAGGTGGTTACCATGTGCTTTCATAAGTAGAATGCAGGGAATCTACTTAGCACAAAACTGGCATTCAATAAGTACTTGATATTTAGTGAGTGAACCCTACATATTTAGTGAGTGAACCCTACAGCAAAATCCCAAATATTTAGGGAGAACAGAACAGATTGTCACTTAGGCACAGAGGCTGAGACAAAAAGATTATCCAGGAATTTGAGGCCACCCTGGCTACGCAGTGGATTCTGGGATGGCCTGGGTAATAAGAGACCTCTTCTCAAAGAACTATAACAGGAGCCGATGTGATGGTTCAGCAGTTAAAGGTGCTTGCTGCCAAGCCTGATGATATGGGTTTGAGACCCAGGACTCACGTGGTGGAAGGACAAAACTAGTTTCCACGAGTTGACCTCTGACTACATATGTGTTGTGGCATGCTCCACCCCCATAAATAAATAAGCAAATAAACAAATAAATCTACAACAAGCGGACAAACCGAGCATACTCCTAATGAGTCCCTTCCCGTGATGTCAATGTTTACTTGATTGGCCTCATAACTATAGACCTGTAAAGAAGTAGCTGAGACATACGGCATTGATTATCCTGCCCACATCACAATTAATGATGTCCTCAGGTAGTCAGTCTTCTTGAGAAAAATACAAGGACATAGCATTTGTTCACGGTGTAATCATCCTTCCAATTATTCCGCTCCAAATAGAAAATGAACATGTAATGTGGTTTCTGGGGAAAGGGGGGTGTGAGAGGTGCGCTGGTTAGTTTTTGTCAACCTGATACAATCTAGAGTCATCTGAGAAGAGGGAGCCTCAATGGAGGAAAGGCCTTCATCAGCCTTGTCTGTCGGCAAGCCTGGCAAGCATTTATCTAACTGATGATTGATGTGGATGGGCCTGACAGATGGGCAGTACCACCCTGGGCATGTGCTCTAGGGTGTGGAGGAAACCAAAACTGAACAGGCCACGAAGAACAAGCCATTAGGCAGCATTACTCAACAGGCTCTGCTTCAGTTCCTGCCTCCAGGTTCCTGCCCTGGCTTCTCAGTGGACTGTGATATGTAAGCCAAATAAACCCCTTTCTCCATAGTTGCGTTTTGTCATGGTCTTTATTACAACTAGACAGGAGGTCAAATAATGGCTGAAGAAAAAATGGAATGGAAATAGAATTTAACTTTGTGTTTAAAATATCCAGAGGGTCCAGAGAAATTAACCAAGAGAGATTATTTCAAATGAACCTTACTCCCTAGAGACCCAACCACTAGCCATCCTCAAATCGCACATGAACTGCTGTTTTTCATATAAGTACTGCCATCTACAGGACACGCAGGAATTAGGCTGTTCAGGCACAGTGTGGGAGGGAGTGAAATGAAAAGCCTGGCACAGGACAGCCCTAAGTCCTCATGGCCATTTACTAATTTATCTTAACAGTATTTATTTTTCTGTTTCCCCCTAGGGGGTATTACTATATAGCTCAGGACTCCCGATCCTCCTGCCTTTGTCTTTTACACTTGTTTAAAAATATCTACATTTAGAGGCTAGCCTGGGCTACATTGTAAGACCATCTCAAAACCCAAACCAAACCAAGCCCCCACTTTCCTGTAATTCCAGCACATAGGAGGCAGAGGCAGCAAGGGTGCTGTGGTTCTAACGCCAGCCTGGTCTATTACTATGAGCTGCATGCCAGCTAGAACAACACAAGACCTTGCCTCTAAAAACAAACAAAAATCCCAAAGCCAAAATCCAGACAAAAGCATTCAAGGTTACATTGTATCTTCTTACCCTCAGCAAGGGAAGACAGTAACAGACAACAGACTGGTTACTATCAGTAAAAAGAAATACTGCAAAGCCAGCACTTAGGGTCCTAAGTTGTACCAGGAAATGAGATGCTGGGAGAAGTCTAGCGGGACTCTGCTCAGGGAGAGAGGATGGAGAAGAGGGAAGAGCGTGAAGCTCACAGACAGGGTGGGCTCACAGGGCCATACTACAGGAACCTGTAGGACACATCCCAGGTCACATAACTAAGAGGAATCCATTAAAATTACTCCTTAGAACGTGTTAAGTGAGATTACCTTCTATAGTTAAGTATTTATTTAAGGAAAATCTTTCCTGGGCTGTTGGCTCATACCTAGACTTTCAGAACTCAACAGGCCAAGGGAGAGACAGCTTGCTGAGAGTTCATGGAGAGACAGCTTGCTGCGAGTTCATGGACAGTCTGAGCTGAGGCTCAGCCTCCATTTAAAACAAAACAGAAGCAAACAGAAGTCAGCTCAGTACTTCGAAGGAGTCTGGATGTACAAGGTGTGAAGATAGCACGAAGCGTTTGCATTTCCCTGTTTCCTAAGGAGCTTTGTTCTGTCCTCCCCACGATTCCTAACTCCGCCTCCACAGTGCTGGTTACAATCCCTGCGTCTGGGAACAGTCTGCTCGTTTAGGTCCCTTAAGTGCTGAATTCCTCCAAATTTGCTCAGCCTTTGTGAAAATGAGAGGGAAGAGGGGCTGTCTCACTACCCATATTACATGTATGACAGTAAACACTGATGATGTAGGTGCAAAGTCTAACATCCAAAAAAAAAGAGCGTCCCTCCCACATAGAGACATGAAGTACACCTCAACAACGAACACTGTGGAGTCTTCTAACACTGCATCTGTACAGGCCACTGGCTTCGTTCTAGTACAACAGGCTCTACAGCAAATGGGCTTAGTAAGGAAAGTAAACTTGGAAAGTTTATAAAAGGGGGCAAATGTCACCGAAACTCATGACATTGGAAAGTGATGTTCTATTCTAATGATGTAGTCACTGCACAGTGATGATTTCCTAATACAGACTGCAGAACAGATAGACACACACATAGTATACTGTAGGGAGAGAAAACAGCCCCTCTCCCAGCACCAGGGAGAGGTTTCCTTCCGGTAAGAGCCAAGCACCTGGTAAACTGATACTATATCGACAATTTCATTTCTCAGAAAGCAGCTCAAACAACAAAGAGAATGTCTGCTCAGGGAATGTGAGGACTGACAGGGAGGAAGCTGGGGGTGCTGAGGAACAGGAGAGCTTTAAAAGAAGTCTGGTTGTTAGCTCGGCCTTTGCAACGGTAAAGGAAGGAACTTGGTAATGGAGAATCCTAGACCCAGGAGGATAAGTTTACAGTACTCCAAGACAGGATGTGCTCAATCTGTTTTTGTTTTAAGATCTTGTAAGTTATCACACTCATTTATTTTTGTACATATGCACGTCTGTGGAGCGAGGGGTGTGGTCATCCGTGCCACGGTGTGCGTATGGAGAGTCAGTGTTCTTCTTCTACCATGTGGGACCTGGGTCAGAACTCAGGTCATCAGGCTTGGCAGCAAATGATTTTACCTGCTGAGCCATCTTGCTAGCCTGGGGAATGAGTGTAATTTGTAATTCCAAGAACTCCAAACAGATGGAAAGCGAAGCATTAAATATAAAATTAGGGAGTTGGATTGTTCAGAACACTCGCTGCTCTTGTATACGACTCAGGTTCAATTCCTGGTACCCACATGGTAACTTCTCACAACTACCTGTATCTCCAGTCCCAGGAGACCTGATGCCTTCTTCTGGCCTCTGTGGGTACCAGACATGAACTTAGTGTACAGACATACATGCAGGCAAACACCCATACACATAAAATAATAACTCAAAAATATTTTTTAAAAAACCTTCCTACTAATGGGGCTGGAGAGACGGCACAGCGGTTAAGAGCACTGACCGCTCTTCTAAAGGTCCTGAGTTCAATTCCCAGCAACCACATGGTAGCTCACAATCATCGGTAGTGGGATCTGATGCCCTCTTCTGGTGTGTCTGAAGACAGCTACAGTGTACTCACATACATAAAGTTAATTAATTAATTAAAAAACCTTTCTAGTTTCCTCCATTCACCCAAATCTAAACAAACAACAACCAAAGCTGGCATGTGGCTTAGTTGAAGAATGCTTGCCTAGCATACACGAAGCCCTTGGGCTGGATGCTCAGATCACATAAAAACTTGGTATAGTGGTCCATGCTTATGCCAATCTCACTAGGTGGAGACAGGAATGTCACAAGTTCAAGGCCATCCTCACCCACTTAGTGAGTTCAAGGACAGCTTGAGCTACCTGAGATCCTGACTCAAAAACCAAATCATAACTACCCAACTAACAAACAACTAACAAGGTAACTAACAAAATACTGTATTTTGGTAAGGGGAAAAAGGAAGCAACTAAAGAAGAAAAAAGTAGAGAGAAACTTACCCAAACACAAATGCAAAGTGTGGCAAAACCTCACTGCAACATCAGGAGACTGATGCTCTCTTACGTATTTGTTCCTACTCCTCTTGACCATTAAAAAAAAAATCTTAAAAAAAAAAATGTTCCTTGTAGTCAGAACTGCCAGTTAAGTTCTAAGTCTAGAGGAGAGCCCAAAGATAGAGAGCCTCAGAGCCAGATGTGATGTGTCGCTCACACCTGCAGTCAGAGCATACCTACTACTCCTATACTAGGACACTGAGGCAGAATTGCACAGGAGTTCAAGTCCAGTCTGAGCTGTAAGGGTACACCCTGTCTTTACAAAGCGGGGTGGGGTGGGGACAGTAGGATAAGAACTTTGTCTCGGGAAAAGAAGTTAAGAGTGCAGAATTGACCGGGCAGCATGGTACATGCCTTTTAATCCCAGCATTCAGGAGACAGAAACAGGCAGTTCTCTGAGTTCAAAGCCAGCCTGAACACAGTGAGTTTCAGCATAGCCAGGGCTACACTGAGAAACCCCTATTTACAAAAACCAATAACCAAAATAAACAGATAGATAGATAGATAGATAGATAGATAGATAGATAGATAGATAGATAGGTAAGTAGGTGTTGGGAGCCGACTCCTAGCAGAAAGTGGCTATCATCTTTGCAGCCATCTTGGACCATATACCCTGACAAGAGACTTGTTTTCAATAGCCTGCAACAGCTGAGCACACTCTGATAAACATCTTGTTTTTCTCACATATCTTGTTTTGCTGTTTAGTGCCACCAGCAGCAAGGTATATGTGGTTTCCACACTGCTAGCTAGGTGCACGTGGTATCCATGCTGCTAGGTGCACGTGGTATATCCATGCTGCAAGGCACATGACATAGTGCCTTCAACTGTGCTTGTCCACAAGGGCAAGGCACGTGGTAAAGGGTATAAATACCCAGGATTTCCTTTCAATAAAAGAGAGAGACTTGATCAGACCCTCTGTCTTGTCTCCATTCTTCGAGTTTCTCGCCCCTCCATCCCCACTCTCTCTCTTGCTAGACCCTGACCCTCGGACTGGAGCAGCAGAATGGGCCATTACAGGTAGGTAGGTAGGTAGATAGATAGATAGATAGATAGATAGATGTCCGTATGTCCAGAATTGGAAAGATGCACTGTCTGGTCTTGGCAGAACTGTAATAACTATTTTGTGAACAACACAGTGGTCTTCGAGAACTGTCTCAGTTAGGGTTTTACTGCTGTGAACAGACACCATGACCAAGGCAATTCTTATAATGGCAACATTTAGTTGAGGCTGGCTTACAGGTTCAGAGGTTCAGTCCATTATCATCAAGGTGGGAACATGGCAGCGTCCAGGCAGGCATGGTGCAGGAGGAGCTGAGAGTTCTACATCTTCACCTGAAGGCTGCTAGTGGAAGGCTGGCTGCCAGGCAGCTATGATGGGGTCTTAAAGCCCACGTCCACAGTGACACATTTCCTCTAACAAGACTAAACTTACTCCAACAAAGCCACATCTCCAAATACTGTCACTCTCTGGGCCAAGCATGTTCAAACCATGACAAGAGCCTTATGAGGCAAGCTAAGTTGGGCTGAAGGTACCAGGTGATTTACAGAAATTAGGCAGGGCTACAACCACTGGTGGAGCGGGGCAATGTGCCTTCATTCTCTCAATTCTTAAGGTAATTACAGTTGGTTTTATGTCCTATGGTTGTTGAGTTTTGCTCTAAAGTATTAAGCCAAATCTGTAGTCCCATTAGCTGTCAGCACCCCCATCCTAGCCAGTTTGAGACAGGGTCTCATGTGGACCAGGCTGGCCTCAAACTCACTCTCTAGCCATGGATGGCTTTAAACTTCCGATCCTTCTGTCTCCACCTCCCAAGTACTGGGAGCACGGTGTGTGCTGACTAGGTGTGGTTTTATACAGTACTGGGGATGGTCACAGTGTGTGCTGACTAGGTGTGGTTTTATACAGTACTGGGGATGGTCACAGTGTGTGCTGACTAGGTGTGGTTTTATACAGTACCGGGGACTCACAGCTTCCAGCACAGTAGGCAAGCAGTTTGCTAACAGAACCACATCTACAACACCTTAGATGCTCATTTTTAATTAATTAATCAATTAATTTTAGTTTTTCGAGACAGGGTTTCTCTACGTAGCCTCGGCTGTCCTGGAACCTGCTCTGTAGACCCTGCCAGTCTCTACCGCATAGAGATCCATCTGCCTCTGCTTCCTGAGTGCTGAGGTTAAAGGCGTGTACAGCCATTACTCATTAGGCCAATTTTTAAGCTACGCTTTCCAAAAACTGGAATCTGAATGACACTTTTAGAAGTTTAGACCTTCTAGCTATTTCTTGCTTGAACATGCTTCTTTCCCCATGGATGTCGATGGCATTTGCTTTTAGTCAGAGCCTCCGATAACGGCATACTTTAATCTATCACTGGAGCTGGCGGACAGGCCTTAAATCAGCGATATCTTTTACTTGGGTTTAGAGAAGACCTTCTATTATTAAGAAATTATGATGAAAGTAAATGTCCAGTGTTACCCTGAGGTTGGAAATGGTGGACAAAGACTGAAGGGATCCCCGCACCCGGGTCATCTGGCTCACAACTGTCTGTCACTCCAGCTCCAGGGGATCCAATGCCAGTGTCCTCTGAGGGGACCCACACTCACCTGCACCTACTCATAAGCAGGCACACACTCCTACACATAATTAGAAATAATGATAAAAATAAATCTTAAAAAGAAATGGAAATATTGGTTACATGTGGTGAGATGACTTTTGTTTTTTCACATTTTCCAAAATAAAAATATATTACTTTTATAAATTAGAAAGCTTTAAAATGTATCAATAACATCAAGTATTGGCCTATACCTTAGCTTCTGAAATGTGGATAACGAAATCCTTAGCCACCATAAAAAATTTAATGGTGCATGCCTGTAATCCCAGCACTCAGGAGGAGGGAACAGGACGAGGGACATAAAGTCACCCTTGGCAGCAGTGTGGGCTACGTCAGACCCCATCTCAGAAGGAAGCAAAACAACAAACACATCCACGTGTGGGTTTGCATTTGCCACGGCGCACGTGTGGAAGTTCAGGGAGCTTGCAGGAGTGGTTCTCTCTTTTACCATGTGGTTCCAGGTATTGAACTCAGGTCATCAGCCTCAGTGACAAGTGCTTTACCCACTCAGCCATCTTGCCAGCCCCCAAAACATATATTTATTAAGCCAGGCAGGATGGTACACATCTGTAATCTCAACACATTGGAGGCAGAGCAGAAGGACATGCTGGGTTAAAAAGTTCCAGGCTAACCTGGGCTACCTAGTAAAGCAAGGTCTCAGAGAATGGAACACACACACCATAGATATGTATATGTGGGGATATATGTATGTTTGTATACGTGTAGTTAACATCCAAAGTCTGTGAGCTGCACCCTGCTGTGGTACTGAACTGTTTGGTTCTTATCTCTATGGTTAATATTAAAATCATACACAAGATAAACCATGATAAGGACTAGTATTTAAAGATACTCCAGGCTGTGGGTGTGTGTGCAGGTGTGGAGGACGACCTGGCTAATGTCTGAAGCCTGGCATCCTCTCACAAAGTAATTCATATAGGCCAGGATTAAATTACAAGTAAAACAACAAAGAGCCAAATGTTAGGGGATGCTTTTACTGCAGTCCCATGTCCCAGTGATAACCAGGTAACAGACATCGAAATAAAATGGCCAAAATGAATCCTGCAAAGTAATGGAGTCTTTGGTGTGCTCATGTTTCATAGCCACGGGACTGGTGTATGCCCTTAAGGTTTTCACTCTTAAGTTATTTTGGTAAAAGTTTGAAACATTTAAAACATTATGTAGGGCTGGAGAGATGGCTCAGCGGTTAAGAGCACTGACTGCTCTTCTAGAGGTCACGAGTTCAAATCCCAGCAACCACATGGTGGCTCACAACCATCTGCAATGAGATCTGATGCCCTCATATGGGTGTCTGGAGACAGCTACAGTGTACTCACATATAATAAATAAATAATCTAAAAACAAACAAACAAACAAAAAAAAAACATTATGTATATTTTGTGGGATTATTTTGGTTTATTTGAAGAGAGACTGTTGTTTCCACTTATTCTCCAACCAGTAAGTTAGTAAGATTGCCTATTCTCTCTTTCCTGAACAGGTCAGAAGAAGTTCAAGAGGGCTTCCCTGCATACGATAACCTGTGCCAGGAGAGTGGGGCTAGAGGATGAAATATTAACTAAACCATGAAAGCTCAGTAATATGAACAAGACCAGCACAGCTACATACCAGATCACAGGCCAGCGTGGACAAGACAGTCCACATAGTCCCTAGAAGCAGAGCTACAGGAAGTCAGTGCCTACCGAGAGAGGGACAGTCAGTGAAGGACTGGCTTCCATTGAGGTTGCCCAATCCTAAGCGACAGCCGTGGACACTATGTATAAGCAAACCTAAATGAACTCTATGCTTCTTATTACATGTACATCATATCATTGTGACATTAGTGGCACTGAATTACCCAGGCTTGTCTGACCCCTTCAGAGCCTCTCCTTCCAACACGACATCTTCCCATTCCTTTCGGTCAGTTGTCACACAACCCATTCACTCCAACCTAGTAACAGTGTTATGGATGACATAGATTGCCCCCCGCCCCCGGCCTGAGCCACAAGGGCTCACCGGAGAAATCCCTTTCCCTCAACAATGTATTCCTATTCAATCTTATGAATGATGTGTCACTCACAAACCAATGGATCTTAGAGAATTAGATCACTTGGAAGATACACCAGAACTGGGTGTGCCTCTACACTTCCCAGTCTCTAAGCACTGGCCTTCCAACCTTACCCTCTTGCTACTATGCCCAACTGCAACTTTTGAGTACGCTGTAGCTGTCTTCAGACACACCAGAAGAGGGCATCAGATCCCATCACAGGTGGTTGTGAGCCACTGTGTACTTGCTGGTAACCAAACTCATGACCTGTGGGAGAGCAGTCAGTGCTCTTAACCTCTGAGCCATCTCTCCAGCCCCCAACTACAACTTTTAAATTTTTAGATGTATTCATTTTCCAAAACTACCCAGAAAAGAAAACTGAATTATTGAAAACAAATAAACAAAACCAAAACTAAACAAGTATAGCCTTAAGAACAGAAATGCCTTCAATCTACTGGCTTTCATTATTTGGGGCTGGGAGAAAATCTCAGCCCTCATAACACCCACTTATTTTCAAAGAAAAACGCTATTTTAAAATAAATGTCACCACAAAACTAATAACTACTGAAGCATTAGTACTATAATAATTAAGAATAATTTACATAGCTTCCAAAACAGGAATCCATTTACTGGTAATGATGGAATCACTACTTCCTGACGACAGAAACTTTTGTTGTTGTTAAAATTAGTGTTATTTGCATAGTGGCCTCTACCTGTGACATTCCCAGGAGGATGTTTTAATATATTGTCATAGAAGCAGGGTACACACCATGGTGATTCACAGTCAGTCCTACCACACCCCAAATGCTTATCACACAGACACAGTAAGATGGAGAATCAATTAGGCATTATGAGGTTGCCAGAAAGATAACAGACACGGGAACCAGGCAACAAAACATGACACCTGATCACCCAGACGTTTTAACTATTACGAAAGGTGTGCCTTTCTGGAAAATTTGGAAAGAAAGGACTAGGAAATCAAATTCAATGCAGAAGTTTTGCTTAGTTCCGTATTGTTTTCTATTTAACACCCTTGATAGTTTTGCTCAGTCTCACCTGGTTGACGGTTGGTCTTCATGCACAAACTGGTAACTGTCAGAATAATCCTAAGAGGTGCAGGCTAGTCTAGCAGTCACATGGCAAGAGATAACTCAGGTGTGCCAAGCACCAGGAGTGGGTGGCATGGCAGGTGACTGAGAGCTGTAGTCAGCCCAACGGGGTTCAGCCTAGGGCGATCTGACTTCTCTGTTTCCATGTCATGAAAGATGAATGGTCAGGAAAAACCCCAAGAACTACACCTCATGTTCCTCAGTCAACCTGGATGGGCGCCCACTCATCCTTGCTGTGAGGAACCAGATAACTATTTTACCTTTAAAAACTTTTTTTTCTAAGATGTATTTATTTTATTTCTATGGGTGCACTGTAGCTGTCTTCAGACACACCAGAAGAGGGCACCAAATCCCATTACAGATGGTTGTGAGCCACCTTGTGGCTGCTGGGAATTAAACTCAGGACCTTTTGAAGAACAGTCAGTGCTCTTAACTACTGAGCCATCTCTCCACCCACCACTATTTTGCCTTTTATCCTTTCAATTTTTGTGCTTTTCCTGAGACAAGGTCTTACTCTGTAGCCAAGGCTGGCTCTGCACTATCATCCTCTGACCTTAGCCTCTTGCTACTATGCCCAACTGCAACTTTTTAAAATTTTAGATGTATTTATTTCATGTGTATGAGGGCTTTGCCTGCATGTGTGTAGGCTCAACACATGAGTGCCTGGCACTAAGAAGAGGTTGTCAGATCTCCTGGAGCTGGACTTACAGATGGCTGTGAGCCACCATGTGGGGTTGCTAGGAACCGAACCTGGGCCTTCTGCAAGAGCAACAAATGCTCTAACCACTGAGCCATCTTTCTAGTCCCAGGTGTTAACTATTTTAAAAATAAGGAGTTACTTTCCCAGCATGCAATGCGCTTATAGATTACATAACTCTTGCTGGGAATATATAGCCTGGGTTGTAAAGCATCTGCCTAGGCTTTAGGGTATTTTATTCACCAGCACTACAAACAAACAAGCCATCTAGGCTGGCCAGTCTTACGTCAACTTAACACAAGCTACAGTTCTGGCATGGGGGAACCTCTATTGAGAAAACGCCTCTATAAAATCAGGCTATAGTCAGGCCTATGGAGCATTTTCTTAACTAGTGTTTGATGGGGGAGGCCCCGCCCACTGTGGGTGGTCCCATCCCTGGGCTGCTAAGACCTAGAGGTTCTCTAAGAAAGCAGACTGAACAAGCCATGGGGAGCAAGCCAGTAAGCAGCATGCCGCCATGGCCTCTGCTTCAGCTACTGCTACCAGGTTCCTGCCTTGTGTGAGTGTCTGTCCTGACTTCCTTCAGTGATGGATTGTGATGTGGAAGTGTACACAGACTCTTCTTCTTGTCATTATTTCCTAGAAACAATTTAAGTTGCATTAGGGATTATAATAAGCTAGCAGTTCGGTCTGAGATGTTTATAGGGCGTATGGAAACACTATGCCACTTTATTTTACTTACTCATTTTTATGTGTGTGGGTGTTTTACCTACATATGTGTCTGTGTACCACTTGTGTGCCTGTTGCCTGTGGGGGCCAGAAGAGGAAGGTAGATTCTCTGAGACTAGAGTTACAGATGTGTGTGCTGGGAATTGAATCTGGGTCCCCTGGGAGAGCAGTCAGAGCTCTTAATCCCCGAGCCATTTCTCCAGCCCCTACATTACTTTACATAAAGGTCTTCAGCACATGTAAATCTGTTATCTAGGATGTCAGAGGATGACTATATCTACACACATGTGTACACGAGTGTGTCTGGAGGACAGAGGACAATCTCATGAGTCATTCCTCAGGATGACTACACACACATGCATCACTCATGTGTACTCGCGCTGTGTGTGTGTGTTTATAAGACTGTGTGTGCATACTTGCACACATGTGACAGTCACAAGACAATAAAATTTGGCATTCCTCAAGCACAGTCTGTCTTATGTTTTTTGTTGTTGTTTTTTGACAGGGTCTCACTATGTAGCCCTGGCTAGCCTGGAATTCATTATGTAGATCAGGCTAGCCTTGACTCCTGGGGAGCCATCAACTTCTGCCTCCCCGTACTGGGATTAAACATGTAACAGACCCCATCTTGCTTTGTTGTTGTTACATTCCAGTTTGTCTTTAAGACGAGAGTCTCTTACTAGCCTGGACTGTTCCAAGCTAGTTAGCGACCAAGTCCTGGGGACTTCCCTGTCTTTGCCTCCCTGGAGCTGGGATTAGAAGAATGTACCACTATACCTAGCTCTTAAAACTTGTGTTCTGAGAGTGAACCAAGGTCTCATGCTGGTACAGCAAGTGCTTTACCAACGACCCCATCTCTTCAGCCCTACGCCATCCCTTCAGCCCAACCCTCTCTTTTTTTTAACTTTTAACTTTCAATAGGGTCTACAGAGTTACTCACTCTGTAGCTAAGATAGGCACAGACATGTGCTATCAGGCCTAGTTTCAAAATTAATGTTTTGTTTTTGTTTGGGACGGGGTTTCATGTAGCCCAGGCTGGCCTCAAACTCATTTTTAAAGTTAATGGCGTCGAATTCCTGATCCAATTGCCCCCACCTTTCAAATTCTAGAATTATTTGCCAAGTGCCATGACAAACAACTTAAAGTTAAATCTTTTAAAATCTTTTTATTGTTTTTATTAGAATTATTCATTTTACTTTATATGTGAGTGTTTTGTCTGTCTGTATGTATGTATGTGCACCGTGTGCATGCCTGGTGCTTATGGAGGTCACGAAAGTGCATTGGATCCCCTAGACCTGGAGAACTGGAGTTACAGATAGCTGTGAGCCACTGAATAGGTGCTAGGAAATGAATCTGGGTCCCCTGAAAGAACAGCAAGAGCTCTTAACTGCTGATCCATCTCTCCAGCCACCCTTTTAAAGTCATTTATTCATTTAGTGTATGTGTGTGTGTGTGTGTGTGTGTGTGTGCATTTGTGTGTGCAAGTCAGGGAACGACTTCTGGGAGTCAGTTCATTCCTTCCACTACATGGTTTTGAATCTTGAAATCAGAAATGATAATAAAAAAAAAATGGTTCATTTTGAGTGAGTCAGACTTTGTGGGTTAGGGTTTAATTTAAAAATAACTGAGTACCTGCTGTCCTTTAAATTTTTGCCAGGAAAACCAGGAAGGAGGATGGAAAAGAAAAAAGTCATGTGTGATGGATGGCACACAACTTTACTCCGAGCACTTGAGAGGCAGAGGCAGTCGGATCTCTATGAGTTGGAGGTCAGCCTGGTTTACACAGTGAGTTCCAGGACAGTCAGAGTGACAGTAAGAACCAGTCTCCAAAGCAAACAAACAAACAAACAAACAAACACACACACACCACCAAAAAGCCCAATGAATGAATGAATTGTAATGAAGAAATAAAATACTGCCGGGTGGTGGTGGCGCATGTCTTTAATCACAGCACTTGGGAGGCAGAGGCAGGCGGATCTCTGAGTTCAAGGCCAGCCTGGTCTACAGGGTGAGTTCCAGGACAGCCAGGGCTGCACAGAGAAACCCTGTCTCGGAAAAAATAAATAAATAAATAAATAAATAAATAAAATACTATCAAGGAAGTGGAGACCATCAGATAAAATGGCTGCTTTTTCAAAGGACTTAGGTTCAACTCCCAACACTCACACGTGAGTAACAACCTCCAGTTCCAGGGGATCTGAAACCTTCTTCAGGCCTCCCACAAATGTGGTGGTTGTGCACAGATATACTCGCAGGCAAAACACCCACACACATTACAAAAAAAGTCAACTACCTTTCAGAGTCTAACAGGAAGAAACATCTACTGCTAAACAGCTGATCAAAACAAAACTTAGTTATCATGTCCAGTGACCTATCATTCCAGTCCTCTGTAATACACAAAATTTCAAACCACATCAGAAACAACAATTTTTGACTCTAGACTTCAATACAGAAAAAGAAAGAAAATACTGAAACATTTCTCCAAACAAATTAAAGATATAAAAAGAAAATCCCTGACAGAGAAGCGATATCTCCTTGAAAGTTTGGGGATGGAGAAACAAGGCAGGCTTTTGGGAAAGCCTCCGTTAACCAGACCGTGGTGAGGCCATTACACCACAGAGTAGTTCAAAGAAGATGTACTAGAAAGTCCGAGTTGGTATTTAGCATTTGCTGTTGTGAACACAGCAGGAGCTGAGCTTCCTCAGTTCCAGTAACTGAAACAGTTTCAAGCACAGTTGGTGACAGTTCAGCATTACTACAGCTTGTAGTGAGGGGCCCAGGGTTATGGAAGCCATGAGCATAGCTTACTGTACCTTAGCTGCTTCATGCCCTGAAACATTAACAAGAGCTTATGTAAATCAATAGAGAAATAAAATAACTTGAGTGGAGGAAAAAAAATATGAGAAATCACTGCCGAGTAAACGCTCTAACAAATGACCTTTAATGGCTAATACCTTGCCTCCATTTTCCCCTCACTGTAGTAAAAGCAACTAAGAGATAGTTATCAGAATGAATTCTGCAGCATTTCTACCCGGACGGCTTTCCATTCACTGTGGCAAGCAAGCTGCAGGCATGAAAGCCTTTAGTGCTGATGTCTGCCCGTAATTCTTTTGAATTACATTATAAATTTCCATTCTGCTGAAGCCATTTTAACCAATTCTCCGTTTGTTGCAGAAATAGGTGCAGAGCTGGGAACAGCTAGCCAGATTAACTAAAATGGTGCGAAAACCCCCCCCCCCCCCATTAGAGAGGCTTAGGAACACAGGCAATCCAAAGTGCAGGCTGCAGAAGCAGCGGGAACAAAAGCATTAGGACAGATGCCCGGCAGGTGTGCAGGGCACAGAGGCTCATGGGAGAAGCTGTGGCTTAAGAACCTTTCCATTTCTTCTGTTTGCCAAGTGAAAGGCTGCGTGTTGTTCCTGTCTCTTCAAAGCAGCCTCATGTCACTAAGCATTAACGGACACTTGGTGACTATGAAGAAAAACTCATTTTTTACAAATCAAAGTTGTGAAAACATGAGTCAAGTATGAGTCATAGAGACTTAGAATTCCCTCCCCGGTTATTCTAAGAAAACGAATCAACAAAAGCATCACATACAACTGCAACAAAGGACCTAGATTTAATTTAAAAAACCAAAAAAACAAAAAAACAAAAAAACCCCAGCAGAATCCAAGCAGAGACAGTCTACACTGCTAGGTTAAAACTCATTTCTAGCTTGACTATTGTAACAAGACATCAACATTCTCAGTGCTGCGGCCAGAAGCTACTCAGAGACACTCCTCGTTCTGCTGAGCACATGGTAAGACTGCCTTTCCTGCCCTGCTGAAATCACAGGACTGGGCAATTTACAAATCCACTTTAGCTGTTGATAAAACATAGCAGAGGGGCTTAGTGGGAGAAGGCACTTGCTGTCAAACTATGTTAAGTTTAGCTTAGCTGCAGAAGCAGGTAGACTCCACAGAGAGACAACCCACTTGTCCTTTGACCTTACATAGACACCACAGCATGTTCACATGCACATATTCAACACGCACACACTTGTACACACATGCACATGCTAGTAATCAACTTTGCAAGAGACGTTGGAGCAGAAGTGTTACAAGCCAATATAGTCATCACGGCTTCTCTTCCCCTGTTACCTACACTATTACTGTTCCAGTTACTCTGCTTCTGGAATGAGGACAGCAGTAGAGATGGCTTAAATGAGTAGCTATTTTTAAAAAGCTAGTATAGCCTAACCTATCTTCACTAATAGAATTGGGTTCTGTTTCTCTGGAATAGAATCTCCATACAAAATCGTTTTTTCTTTTGCGCATGTATAGATGTGTGTGCATGCATATGTGTATTCGTATGCAAATACATGTATATGCACGTGGTATGTATGTACATGTGTATGTGGTGTATGCATGTGTGTGGTATATTCATATGTGAGGGTGTGTGTGTATAGAGTATGTATGCATATGAGGATGTGCATGTGTGTATGAGTATGTATATCCATGTATGTGTGGTATGTGTGTAGGAGGAGCTAAGGTGGGAGGAGTTAGGAGAGGAAGAGGAGGAGTAATCAGAAGAGGAAAAGGAAGAGGAGGAGCTAGGAGACAGGAGAGGAGAACGAGAGAGATGTAGGAGGATGGAGAACCACACAGATATGGAGAGCAGTCGTGGGGAACAACTTACAAACTTATAATTAGGTTAGCTAATTGAGATACAACTCTCTTTGTATGGGCATCTTGTTATTAATCATTATCAAACATATAAAGCCTTTGATTAATCTATAAGAATTAGAGTCTCATTCTCTTACTGGGCCCGCATGGATGGCGGAATGGTCTGGGCAGTGCCCTGCCTGGCGGAGACAGCGTGGAAGATTGGCAGAGCCATCTCTCACGCTGGCATCTAGTGGGTGGCAGGGCTGGTGTTTCTGGCAGGCCAGTTCTAGCTGCAGCATGCATACGGCCTCAGGTCGAGAGACATGGCGGTTGGGCTAGGCAGAGCCACTGCAGCTTAGACAGTCAGATTAACAAGTGGCTGATTTTAAATAATTACTACAACATATAAGGATGTGTATATGTTGTATGCATGTGTGAGAACATGTGTGAATGTATTGTGTGTATGCATGTATGTAAATACATATGTTTGTATGCATGTGTATGTATGTGAGAAATATGTATATGCATGTCTGTATGCTCATGTATTTGTATGTGTATACATATGTGTGTGTGGTGTGCATGTGTGAGGGTGTGGTATGTGTATATGTGTGAATGTGTGTGTATGTGCATGTATGTGTGTATGAATGTATGCTTGTGGTGTTACAGGTATGTGCACACATGTACACATGATATATGTAAGTATGAGGATGTGCTTGCCTGGCAGGTATACATTCTCTATTTAGGTAAATCAGGAGTTCTACAAACAATTCTACAAACAATTTATCCATCTGACACGACTGTGATGTGGTCACACAAAAGAGAATTCAGTGATAGAGGGGATGCGGAAGGCGCGGTTGCCATGACTACTCTATATGGATGAAACCGGGAGCTGCAGCTGAACAATCACAAAAGCAACAGCAGTAATAGCTGATATTCCATGCTCGCCATGTGTGCTAGGCAGTGAGAAATGGGTTTTGTTGTTGTTGTTTAATATTTATTTTTATTTTTTTAACTTTGTACTGATTCTTTGTGAAGTTCACATTATGTACCACAACCCCCTCCCCTCCCCATCCCTTTGTATCTGGCCTCTGCCCTTGCAACCCCACTATAAAAAAATAAAAATAAATAAAAAAAACAAAAGAAAACAAAAAAATCGTGTTGTGGAAGCTGTAGTGTGTCCCAGTGTGTCCCACAGCACACACTCTGTTCACACTTCTTTACTTGCAAATGTTCACTGCAATGCTCATTGGTCTGGTTCAGGATCTAGTACTGACTGCAATTCTTAATCAGCTATTATTTGTAGGAGGAGCTAAGGTGGGAGGAGTTAGGAGAGGAAGAGGAAAAGGAAGAGGAGGAGCTGGGGAGGGCAGAGATGTAGGAGGATGGTCAAACCCCGACTTCAATCGAGAGACAATGCCCCCAGCTGCCCCCAGCTGCCCCCAGCTTCGTAATCCAACACCCTGCGAGGTCAAATTAGCAATTCAACTATCTGGAAGCCGCAGCCTGATGTCATGTAATCCATGAATGAATGATGTGTTTATTGCTATGCTTATTTCTTTGGTAATTTGCAATTTATTATTTGTGTTCATTGTGTATATTGTTAGAGGCAATGCATAGGAAATGTGGCAATATCTTGTTGTAGCAATAGCCTTAGCATTTGTGCTTGTGATTGCTTGCTATGCATCATTAAAAAGTAACAGAAGGGCTGGAGAGATGGCTCAGCGGTTAAGAGCACTGACTGCTCTTCCAGAGGTCCTGAGTTCAAATCCCAGCAACCACATGGCGGCTCACAACCACCCATAATGAGATTTGATGCCCTCTTCTGGTGTGTCTGAAGACAGCTACAGTGTACTCATAAATAAAATAAATAAATCTTTAAAAAAAAAAAAGTAACTGAATTCCAAAACCTCTGTCTCTTGACGTACTCTCTCCTCCCTCTCGTGGAGCTGAAAATCACAGTCAAATCCAGTGGAGCAGGACCGGTCGCTCCTCTCCCCTAGGGGAATCTAACCCCTTATCAATAGCCTGCTCGAAACAGATAAGAGTCCCTACTCTCAACAAGTATAAAGTTAAAATATAGGGATTATTTGCTTTTAGGAAAGATTTATAAACAGATTTGTCTGAATCATGTGGGGATTATCGTCCTCAGTTTGAAACTTAGGGAAAATTGTCACTGGCTCTAGAGTAAAGAGTACAGTGTACAAGTGGAAGCTGCTCTGGAGTACAGAGCCAAACAGATAGATGGTATAAGTAAAAAACTGTTCTAGGCAGAGGGCCAAACAGAAAGATAGTGTAAATCAGATGTATTCAGATGATATAAAGTTATATTGCCTCACAGGAGACTCGGGTTCTGTCTAACGTGGGCCCCATGGGAATTCTGGGTTCAGTTCCTGCTTGGCAAAATAGGGAAAGCCTAAGAATAGGCACATACAGTACTTTAGTTAAGATAGGGAAATTGTCACTGACTCTAGAGTAAAGAGTACAGTGTATAAATAGAGATTGTTCTGGCAGAGAGCCAAACAGAAAGATACTGTAAATCAGGTGTACTCAGATGATATAAAGTTATATTGCCTCACAGGAGACTTGGGTTCTGTCTAACGTGGGCCCCACGGGAATTCTGGGTTCTTTTCCTGCTTGGCAAAATAGGTAAGGCCTAAAGAATAGGCTCATACAGTATTTTAGTTATTAAGTTGATTTTATTTTCAAGACGGGTGTGATTTTCAGTTTTGTGGTTATATTTTTCCTCTGGGAAAGAGGTCAAGATAAAGGTTTTTCTGGTTACTGGCTCAAGGAAATGCTGTTTTGGGAAAAAGCTTTTGACTATGTGTTTTCAGAAGAGACGATTAAGATATTTCTACCCCCCCAAAATTATATGGATTAGACATGACAGAGGCAGGCCACCAGAATACTAGATTTCAGAATTCAAACAAAAAATCATCTTGATACTAAATTTTGTTTTGAGAATTGTATATTGCAGAATACACAGCCTTGGTGTATCTACTCATCAAGCAAGCTGAGCAGACCTGCTCGAACCTCTGATGTCCTGGAATTTCAGCTGGATGCAGTGAAGACACAGACGTCAGAGGCTTATCAATTTACTCTTTCCCCTACCCCTCTTCTAATATCTCAACACCCAAATTCAGCTTGAAGAAGTTAACGAAGAGTCGGCACCCCTATTCCCTGGGCTTGGGGACTGAGGTGGTTAACATTAGGCTGTCCTTCTAGGGAAAAGTAATGGTTTTATTGGAACAGGGAGGAATAGTTAGAATTGATTATTTAGCTATTTGGTAGAAATCTATATAATTGTTATTAAGCTAAAGTTATATTTCTTAAACGGTACAAAAATTATTTTGATTTCAGACTTAAGGTTTTCATTGGTATGAGTTTTTTATGGACATAAAAGTGAGATTAAGGGCTGGTGAAATAGCTCAGTGGTTAAGAGCACTGACTGCTCTTCCAGGGGTCATGAGTTCAAATCCCAGCAACCACATGGTGGCTCACAACCATCCGTAATGAGATCTGATGCCTTCTAAGGGGGTGTCTGAAGACAGCTACAGTATGCTTACATATAATAAATGAATAAAAACTTTAAAAAAAAGTGAGATTAATATTGTTACTCTCATAGGCATTGTGCCTATATAACACATTTAGGAATACAAGGCTTAGACTCAGTCCTTTAACTTTCTTAACTGATTTCAGATGGTTAGTCTGTGAGTTGAGGGCCTTAGCAATTGAATAGCTCTGAGTTTATTATTAGGGCGTTTTCTAGATTTTAATTAGAAATAGCTGAGAATAGACAACAGTCCAGATTTCTTTACATCGATAGCTGGTTTTCAAAAACGTCAGAAGACCACAGAAGTGACATTACTAATATTTCTGTATTAATGTTCATTTTGATTAGAGACTTATCTGCTCCTGACAGCTTCCCTGTCTTGGATTCTAAGAAGAAATTGAGCATTTTTGGAGTTACTCCAGTTGTGGTGAGACAGCCACTAGGCAAAAATTGCCTCTTTTCATCTACAGACAAATTACTGCCCAGAAAAGGACACACTTGCAGAATAGTTGACTGATTATATCTGCCAAGACAAAGTAATCAGTCCTTAATAATTCTGCATCACTAGGTCTGTCAGATGATCCTGGGCCAGAAGGTGGAAGATCGGATGCTCCAACGTTTTGTAGTATAGGGACTGTCCAGGTGTTCAGCAATCTCTATAAATTGGCTAAGTTTTAGAAGCTATGCTTTGTGCTTCCCATAATTTCAGTTAATTCAGTCATTCTGGATTTCTGATGGGGTTGAAGACTTACAGTCTCATAGCCAACCCAGGCTATTTACTTTGAGAGAAAAGACTTGAGAGGATGGTTTTCGGCTGACATTCATTCTTAAGCCAGGACAAGCCAGGTTCAGAACTAAGTCTTTTAGTTAGGAGAGATGACAGAGGTTCTGTTCAAAATGATGGACTGGGTGTGAGGTCTATCTTGTACCTTACTGATAAAAATTGGTATAGTTATGCTCTAATTGTATTTTGAGAGAAAGTTTTTTTTTTTTTTAATTTTAACAGAAAGGGTGATATGTAGGAGGAGCTAAGGTGGGAGGAGTTAGGAGAGGAAGAGGAAAAGGAAGAGGAGGCACTGGGGAGGACAGAGATGTAGGAGGATGGAGAACTACACAGGTATGGAGAACACTCATGGAGAACAACTTATAATTAGGTTAGCTAATTGGGATACAACTCTCTTTGTATAGGCATCTTGTTGTTAATCATTACCAAACATATAAAGCCTTTGATTAATCTATAAGAATTAGAGTCTCATTCTCTTACTGGTCCCACATGGATGGCGGAATGGTCTGGGAAATGCCCTGCCTGGCGGAGACAGCGTGGAAGATTGGCAGAGCCATCTCTCATGCTAGCATCTAGTAGGTGGCAGGGCTGGTGTTTCTGGCAGGCCGGTTCTAGCTGCAGCGTGCATGTGGCCTCTGGCCACAGAACATGGCGGCTGAGCTAGGCAGAGCCTCTGCAGCTTAGATAGTCGGCTTGAGCCAAAGGCCAATTTTAAATAATTACAACAACAATTATTTGACTATCTGGTCTAGACTGAGTCTAATAGTAAGGTAGGATTTCCTTTCTTCTTTTCTTTCTTTTTAAGACAGGGTTTCTCTCTACATAGCAGACCAGGCTGGCCTCAAATTCAGAGATCTACCTGTCTCTGCCTCCTGAATGCTGGGATTAAAGGCCTATCTACCATGCCTGGTCTAGAATTTAGCATTTTCCATTGTCATGAATGTCAGGAAAAAAAAAAACAAAAACCTTAAACTATCAGATAAAGGCCTACAGACAAACAAGAATTACTGTTCCACTGGGGAGTTCACTCGAACAGTAATTACAACTGTAGCTATACTTATGAAGCTCTCGAACCAAGGGCTTGCACATATGGAGTCATTAAATCTTCAGAACACCTTTTGGAGAGAGGAACCATCTGTTCCCTTTCCACAGACTGGAAAAGAGCCGAGGATGGCTTTGAACTTCCGTTCCTCCTACCTTCACTTTTTGAGTGTTAGGATTACATGTATGTGACAGACACCGTGACTCGTTTCTGGTGTCCTGGGGGTGGGATCCAGGGCTTCGTGCACTCTTGGGAGGTCGTATACCAAGTGCGCTATGTCTCCAGTACAGATCTATCCTTAATTTCAAAACTAAGATGCCATTTACAGGCTGCTTAGAGAAACTGGGAAACTGCTTCTGACAACCCTGGGTGTGCCTAGAGGACTTAGGGGAGCACTGTGCGGTGGCCTTCAGTTCTCTGTCTCCTTTTCCAAAAATGTGACAGAATCACTCATCTACAGATTTCCTTCTGACAGGCTAGTGGACATATCCACCACACATCCTTGATATTCTACTTCCCCCAGAAAACTCAGTCCTATTTAGCCAATATCTGGCAAACCAAGTTTTAGGGCTTTATGGAAAGCTGAAAACCAAATAAAAGGTAAATGAACATGAAACTCTTATTTATCATTAGATGGGGACTTTCCCAAATGAGTCCATCCAAAAGTGAACTCTTCCAAGCCTGATTGGTCAGAACTGCATTCTTCGTTTTCTGCTTTGCCTTTGTCAAGAGACAAAGATACTTTCAAACTCCTCTCATGGCAGGAGGATCAGGAGTTCAAGGCCAGTTATAGCCACATTTTGTTTTGTTGTTCCTAAACAAACAAAACAAACAAACAAACAAAAAAGGCAGCAACAGAGCACAAATTCCCTCATGACTTTTGCAGACAAAGCATAAATGGCTGAACGGAGGGAACAGCACCTTGGAGAAGAGGCTCTGCTTATGTAGGCAGCAACTGCTGAACAGGGCGTCCAACCACAGAAGAACGACACCCATCACCAAGAGTAAGAGCCACAAGCTGAAATCCAGGCATCTATCATCTAATCTTAATGTTCTGCTTGTTTTCCAGGGATTTAGCATACAAATTGACCTTTAATTTTCTAATCTCTTTGATGCTGAAAAACCACAGTCACAGAGGGGAACACTTGGGAGGCAGAGGCAGAAGGATTGCTCTGAGTCCAGGCCAGTTTTGGTCTACAAAGAGAGACAGTCTCAAAAAAGAACAGAAGGAAAAAAAAAGGAATGAAAAATCCTGGTAGCCTTCTTTGAACCTGCTAGCACATTTACAAGTTGATAAAAAAAAAAACAAATGATCACCCAGAGAGAAAACAACTGCATAGGTTAATATATGAATCTACCATGTATAGGAAAACACAAAATAATGACTATCTAATATCTCAGTATTATATCTTGCTGTATTCATTTTCAAATTAGACAAATGTGATCCAGAGGTAAATAGTGACTCTAAGGAGAAAGGAGAGGTCAGGAGAGGGAGAGAGCCGAGGCTGTACACACAAGGA
>NW_021604577.1:13437303-13468473 GCF_004785775.1 Grammomys surdaster
ACACACAAGGAGAGGTCAGGAGAGGGAGAGAGCCGAGGCTGTACACAAAAGGCAGCTGGTTCTTTATAAGAATCATTTCTACAGGGAGGGAAAGACAAAATAAAACATACTTACATTTTGAGATTCATGACACTTAGGAAACATTTTTCCAACATTGAGGCCATCAATAACAATATCAAAAGGAGGACAGGAGTTCACAAAGCTCTCAAATCTCTTCAGTTCCTAAAAAGGCAAAGTCAGAGGAAACGTTAGGGGTTAGGGGTGTAGGTCAGCCCTGGTCTCCCCTACCTGAGGGTTTAGGGGCTGGGGATGTACGTCAGTGCTTGTCTGCTCTGTCTGACCTTGGGTTTGACCCCCAAACTCTATAAACTAGGTGTGCTTCCACCCTGAGAGGTGAAGACAGGAGGAGCCAGAACCCAGGCCAGCCCGAGACGCAGAAGACCCTGCCTCAGAACACACGGATCTAAGAACTATACAGGGAACCCAGGCCAGCCCGAGACACAGAAGACCCTGCCTCAGAACACACGGATCTAACAACTATACAGGGAACCCAGGCAAGCCTGAGACACAGAAGACCCTGCCTCAGAACACATGGATCTAAGAACTAGCCCAGAGAACTAGACCAGGACTTCACTGTAAACATGCTGAGGTAACTTAGCATTATTTTGATAACTGAAAATACTCCTCCCATAGGACCCCCCCCACTCCTCCCCAACACTCCTCCCCTATTGATAAATGAGGTCCTTTATTTATACAGGGGTAGATGGATGCCTGCGAAGACAGACCCGTAATCTTCCCTTCCCTATACGTTGTCGGCTAAGCCGTAACTTTCTATGTAGATCAAGCTGGCCTTGAATTAGCAGAAATCTTGCTTCTGCCCCTGCGTGTAACCACACTTAGCCTTTCTGTTACATTTACGAGCGTACTCACTCCGTTTCCTTTCTGTCCTCCATACAGAAAACCTCTCTAGTCTACTTTATTACCCAGGCACACAATCTTTACTCCCAAATTCCAGCTTATTCCTGACTTCATCGAGCTACCTGAGCTATTTGTTTCTAAAGTGTAATTTTTGAAGACAGTCATGTCTTCAAATGCCATTTAGCTTTAGATGTCCTCACACAAATGAAACAATTATCATCTAATTCAGTTTAATCCTATTTTTAAAAGAAAAGAAAGGAATTCTCCTGCCCGTTTTCTGAGTATTGAGATTATCACCATATCCATGCTTGTTTTTTTTTTTTGGGGGGGGGGGGGGGAGAGGGTTGTTCTCTTTTAAATGCACATACCAAAAGAGAAAAGGGGGCGGGGAATAGAAAAAGGGGGTGAGACTGGGTAAAAACCCAAGAAGGAAGAATGTATCAGAGAAACAACACTAAGTTTAACCTATTAAACAATTATATAGTAGATCTAAGGCCAGGCCTGGCGGCACATTCAAATCACACAGCTGGACACCAAGGCAGGAGGATTCTGAATTTGAGATCCAACTGAGTTACACAGTGAGATCCTATCTTAAAAAAACAAAAAGCGGGCTGGAGAGATGGCTCAGCGGTTAAGAGCACTGACTGCTATTCCAGAGGTCCTGAGTTCAAATCCTAACAACCACATAGTGGCTCACAACCATCCGTAATGAGATTCGATGCCCTCTTCTGGTGTGTCTGAAGACAGCTACAGTGTACTCATAAATAAAATAAATAAATAAATCTTTAAAAAAAAGCATAAAATTAAAACAAAACAAAACAGGGACTGGGTGAAAAAGAAAGAGGAGATGGGAGAGATAAGGCACGGGGTAGAAATCCCAGGGATATCCCGGGAACACTGTTAGCGCAATGATAAGCTTGCACACCTCATCCGTGGTTCCCCGGCACGTCTCGCTCACACAAACAAATGAGCAGCTAAAAGACCAACCAGGAACTGGAAGGTGAGTCAGTTGGCCCTGCAGTCACTGACGACAGTAAGGGAAATTCTATGTCCCTGTGACCTCTGACAGGGCTGAAATTGATTTCATTATTCCTGACAAAAATCCCTAACCCTCATTACACAACTATTCCCCTGCCATGATTAAACAAATATGCAATCTAAGTAATACTTTCCTAACCTCAAAAATATACATCGGTGTAATGAGGAGGTAAGAATTATTAACACAGTGTAGGGAATAGATCTAGGTTCGAATCCTGCCTTCACCACTTACATTGTACAATGTTGATGAGTTGGGTGATGTCTCTGAACCCAAGTTTCCCTCCCTGTAAAGGAAATACTTCTTCCAGAAAGTTGTTACTAAATCATACAGCTAAATAAACAGTAGCTTTGACAAAGTCTAACATTTGCTTATTTGCTGTACATTTAACAGCATTTGTGGTATACCTACAGAACACCAAGTATTCAGGAAACTACAGTAGGTGCGACTCCCTTGAGGAGATTCTAGTATCACCGAAGTGAAAACAAATCCTGACATGGAAAAGATACAAACTCTACAACAAGAACAGAGTTCTTGTCACTGGATTAACAAAGAAGCAAGTGAAGATTACAGAAGTCTAGAAAGATATGGAAGCAGAGGTGGAATAATACAGCTATAAGGAGGGTTGGATGGGGCAGGGTTAGGAGGGTAGGGAAGAGGAGGGATATAGGAAGGGAAACTAACACTAAAGAGCTTTTGGAAAGGCTATATGGAAACCCAAAACCATAGAAGCTTCATGAAATACACACACACACACACACACACACACACACACACACACACACACAAGAGTTTAAGTGGAGTTATCCCGTAACGGGGGAAACACACTAGACACCACAGGCTTCTATATAAAAGCCCCAGTAACAGGAATGGATTACCTTTGTTGTGTGTTGTTAGTCAAAGTGGTCCCATAGACCCCCAAACATTACAGCCTGTCGCTATTGCTCCTAGTTACCCTCCAAAATGTGTGATAAGACCCTACCGTAGAAGACAGCACTTACTTGAGTCATAAGCATAAAGAAACCATAAAGAAACCAAGTAGGTGCTGACCTGAGCTCTCTACTGGCTAGCTTTTGTAGAGACGGAAGGTGGTATGCATGTTACTGGATGAAAAAGTAATCATTTCACTCAACTCTGAACCCTGCAACTACAATAACAACCTGCCTGGTGAGATACGCCTATTTGTAGAATAGTGGCATAAATGTTATGGGAGTAGTCGATCACTTTCTGATTGGATTTAAGGCCAACTCCATGAGATGGATCCCATAGCCAGAACCATTAAAGAGGCCAAGAACCATGGGCTAAATAGTCATATGCCCTAGGGAAGAGCCCTTGACTATAATTCTAATGACTTCTAATGACTTACTGCTGTCCACATAGACTAGTTGATTCTCAGAGCCATCAATAAGCTGCTTTCAGTATCTATCAGCTAACACAGAGGCCTGCGCCTGGTAGACTTTAGAGTGCTCATCTCTAAATAAGACCTCTCATTCCCCTTGCTGCAAGCTTCAGGAATCTCTGTGGAAGAGGGGGTGGGAAGGCTGGAGGAGTCAGAGGTGATGCATGACTCGAACTGTTTTCCAACAGTAGGCAGTTGCAAATTTGAACTCACAATGACTGTGACAGCACACAGAGACCCTCTCAAGTCAAGCGGGAATGAAGTCCCACCCTAGCGAGGACATTCCAGCACTTGGTAGCTGTCGGGAGAAGGGTCAGGTTTCTTTAGTCATATGATACCCAGTTCACAGAGCCCATACCCAAAAGTAGCTGGGCAACATAAACTGGATTTCATGGTGGAGTGGATCAAGGAGGAGCTGGGGGGGGGTGGATCTGCTCAAAATACATTGTGCGAACTTCTCAAGTAATTATTAAAAATATTAGTTTTAAAAGTCAAGAAAGAAGGCAGAAAAGGTACTTTAAGAAAGCCTCAAGGATTTGGAGATAAGAACACATTTGGGGAGGGGGATGGGACAGGAAGAAGTAGCCCAGAGCTGGTAGGTATTGACTGAAGCAGGAGTTTGGAGAGGAGACGGTAAGAATCAGGGCCTGAACCGTACGTAGGCTGTGGCTAAACTAGGAAAAGTTACCTTTAGCATGGGTGTGGGAAACTGCAGAAGATTTTTGGACAAAGGACGATACAATTAAATCAGTGTTCTGAAAGATCAATCTGGCAATAGAATGGGGAAAAAAGACGTTAGGAAGGGAGTGTGAACACGAGCGAGACAGGAAGTGCTGTGCACACTGCTGACACTAAAGGCCTGGACAGCATTTGTGCAAGTGTAACAGAGAAGCCGGCCTGAGAAATGATGCAAAAATCACATTAGTGACAGAGTCAAGGGTTAGGAGGGAGACAAAGTCAGCTTTAATCCGTTTGGTCCAGGGGGCAGTTAAGGCGGGAACACCAACAAAGGAAAGTCAAAGGGGGCTTGAAACTTCAGAGAGGAAGCGTGTGTAAAGCATTTGGCTTGCTTGCTTGTCTGTCTGTCTGTTTGAGAGTCTTACCATGTAACTTAGCTTGGCCTAGATCTCCCATGTAGACCCTTGAACTCACGGAGATCTGCCCTTCTCTGCCTTACAATGCTAGGATTAAAGCCACATGCAGCCATGCCCAGCAAGCACTCAGCTTTTGACAAGTTGAGTTCATAATCAACTCACATAAACACATGGCTACAGTTACCTTGCATTTAAAATAAGATCAGGGCAGTAACGGGTGGAGGCGATTTCTGTCAAAACAGATAACCAGAATTCCATCCCTGGGACCCACGTGGTAAAAAGATACAAAGGACTCCTGAAACCTGTCCTCTGAGCTCCACACCTGCACCTCTGTGTGCGTGCTCAAGCACGAGCACACAGGAGCATACGCATGTGCACACACCATGAAATCAATGTAGGTAAGAGTTGTATCCCAATACAATAGAAAGAAACTTAAATTTGGACTTCAATACTTGTTTACAGTTTTACTGACCACCCTGCTGACAGGGAGGATCCTATCGACCGCTCTGGAACCAGAGTTCCTCTGGTGATTCTGGCATTTAATAATGACCAGTTCTTCTCCAACTATGTGAATTTTCTATCTGCAAAGGTCTGGCCTAGGTTTACAGGCAGCAAGGGCTCCTAAATGTATTTTGTGTTTTTTTTTTCCTTCTTAGAATAGAAATAGATACATTCCTTTATTAGGCAAGAAAACAGTAGGCAATGGCAGTACCAGAAGAACCTGTTTGTTTATTTACAGAGGGGTCAGCCTCTCTAGTCCAAGTTGGCCCGTGAGCTCTTCACCTTCCTGCCTTCATCTTTAGAGCTGCATGCTGAGATTAGAGCAGTATGCTACCATCCTAGCATCCAAAACATTTTTGGAAAAATGAACAAATGTATTTGGCCTCAAGATATTGGCAGAGACTGCCAGGAAGACTGACTAGATCTTTCAGCTAAGTCTGTTCCTGCACACCCGCCACACTCAGCTCCTCTGACTGCCCCTGGCCACTCTACCTAGGCAGGGCCTTACATTTTTCCTGAAAAATATTCCTGGCAGCTTTTCTCATTTCAGAGGCTCTGAAAAACATTCAGCTCAACAAAACCCAAGCATTTAATCAACGGGAACCTGCAAAGGAACACCAGCATTTCTGTTAACCTGTCAGGATGTGATTGTTCCATTCTAGGTCCAACGTGACAAACAGCAGTTACATTACAGCAGTGGGCCATTACGTGCTGGTTGCCGGGACAACTTGAACTATCTGTAGGTTCAAATCATCTGTGCACAGCTACTACCGGCATAAACACAATTCTGCAACAACAAAACAAACCTACTGCTTAACCAGTCAAGAAGCCAGCTTTGCACATTCCATTCTCGCAATTATAAAATCTCCAAATGAAAAGCCAGGACTCCTGAGCACAGGAAATCACATTTCAGTTCCCCACAGCTACCCCACAGCTCGGCCCACGCAAGAACCTAGAGGAAATGCGCCTGGAGACCTTATTAACAAAGGATGGAAATCCCCGCACTTCACACTTCCCAATTAGCACTGTGGAGGCCAGCCGCTCTCAGGCTCCGTTTCCCTGCATGGAAGTCTCCCCAGCCAGAGCCGCTCTGTGGCTCATACCTGTGTAAACGCCAGGGCAGAGCAGCTGCCGGGTTAAAGCTGTCCAGGTCGCTGCGCTAGCTGTCAGCTTCACTGTACCATGGATTCGCACCTACAGGTTATTGGTTTTTGTATTGTTGTTTTTCAAGTTAATAACTTTTGTCAGTCAGAAAGCAATGCGATGCAGTAAGAAGCCTCTCTAGAGCCCACTGGGAAGCCAGAGGAGCTGTGCTACCCACTCCAGAAATGGAACCTCACTGTTTTAAAAACAGAAAAAAACATATTACCACTGTAGAGTGACATGACACTTTCCCAGGTTTGGGGATGTCTTATTATGTGACCCTGGCTGGCCTGGAACTCACAGAGATCCACCTGCATCTGCCTCTGGGATTAAAAGGATTTGCAGCCATATCCAGCAAATATCAGTATTTTCAAAATATTTGCTTAAAGGAGACTTTCACTCCTAAGTGAGGTCCCAAATTGTTTTCATCTTACAGTGAATATAAGTATATAGTTTTAGCTAAGGGGTGATGCTACGGAGGGGTGCTGCTCTGTAAGAAACCACTAACGATCTGCTGACTTAAAACCTCTCTCCATAACTCTTACCTGCAAGTGCATGTGTATTTGTTTAAGGCAGCAGGTCTTCCTCTCTCTGTCTCTGTGTGTGTGTGTGTGCGTGCACCTGCATGTAAGGCCAGATGTTGCCAATGGACGTCTTCCCCAATCATTTCCTACTTTATTATTATTTTAATTTCCTACACTTATTTATTGATTTATTTATTCATTTATTATTTAGTGTGTGTGTGATTGTGTGTAGTGTGTGTATTCACATGCTTAAGGATCACGGTACATGTGTGTGGAGGTGAGAGGACAAGCTCTGGGAGATGGCTTTCTCCAACCATGGAGGTCCTGAGAGGCGGGGTTTGTGGCTGCACCGGGAGCGCTCAGGCTCAGCGAGGATGACCGCCCAATGAGCTCCTGCGATCCTCCTGTCTTCATCTCCCTAGAGCTGGGATTACAGATGTGCACCTCTGTTCAGCTTCTGCATGGGTGCCGTGGTCTTCATACTTACATGACAAACACTTTACCAGACTGTAAAGTGTCAATTAAAAAAAATTGTAATGGCAATCTAAATCATATACAAGAGACAGAATAATAAATCCCCACGCGCCTATAAACTAACTTGACCTGAGAATGCAGGCCGACCTTGTGTCATATGTAACTCCACCTACTCCATCCCCTACTTTCAGGTTCTTTTCTTTCTTTCTTTCTTTCTTTCTTTCTTTCTTTCTTTCTTTCTTCCTTCCTTCCTTCCTTCCTTTCTTTCTTTCTTTCTTTCTTTCTTTCTTTCTTTCTTTCTTTCTTTCTTTTTTTTTCAAGGTCATGTAGGCTAGGCTGACCTGAGACTCGCTATGTAGCCCAGGCTGCCCATGATCAATCCTTCTGTCTTAGCCTTTCATGTGCTAGGAGTACACCTGTGAAACACCACAATACCTACTCAAATTCTTTTCTTCTCTCTCTCTCTCTCTCTCTCTCTCTCTCTCCCTCCTTCCTCTCTCCTCTACTCAAATTTGTAATTCTCTTCAAGTCCTGCAGAACAATCTTGAGGCATCACATACTCTGCTCAGTGTGTAAAAGCTTCACATTTCCTAGAGGAAGGCAGAAAGGTTTCCAGGAGAGCTTTGTACAGCTCAGACATCGTAAGGATCTGATGTGCTTTTCCTGCCCTGCAACCTGACAGGACAGAATTCAGACTGCAATTGCACACCCAAATCACAACTTCCCGTTCTCCTCAGAGTCTCTGGAGCTCCACCTTCCACTCCGCTCCAATGGAAGAGTGGCCTTCCTTCCGTCTTACTAGATAAAGAAGCTTCTTGGCAACAGGAAATCTTAACATCAAAGGGCTCTAAAGGGACCTTGCCAGCCACCTGGTCCAACCTTCTCTATTTAAAGATCAGGAAGCAGAAATGAGAGGCACAAGAAGACTTCTCTGTGATTACGGACAGTCTCCGGGCAGGAGAGCCGGCAGTGTGATTAAAAGCTCTCCCTGAAGACTTGAGTTTGATTCTGAACAGCACCTCTAACTCCAGCTGCAGGGAGACCAACACCTCTGCCTCTGCTGACCCCTGTACCCACGTACACATTCCCACAAACACACACATTATTTACATTCTAAAACATTTGTCAAATAAGCTGATGTTTCCCAAATGCTCCTTCATTTACTCATTTACTTTTATTCATTCATGGCTTGAAGACAGGCTCTCATGCAGCCCGACCTGGCTTTGAGTTCAGTATGTAGCAGACGGTGACCCTGAACTCCTAATTTTCCTACCTTTACTTCCACAGTGCAAGGATTCCAAAGTGTATGAGCCACCAGACTTTTTATTAAATTTTAATCTCTTAAAGCAAGGATAATCTAATGTGGACACTGCCAGAAATACAGTGCATACTTATCATGTATTAAATAAAGAAAATATCTTATTAAATTCTTTTGTAATGCAGTAATGCCTAAACAGGACTTCTTCCCTTGGCTTTCTGCATTTCCATCCACATGAACCTCCCAGTCCAGCACCGCTCTCAGATCTGCCCCTAAAACATTCTCTAGATCTAAAAATCACCAATGTATCCTGACCTTGTAAAACAGAATTCATGGATGCATTAAAAGAAAAGTACAAAAAAGTACATTGTTTCAAATCAAATCTCATAAAAGAAATTGGACTATAGTTGGTAAAATTCCAGTAAAAGGGGGCTGGGGAAATGGCTCAGTGGTTCAAAGCACTAGCTGTTGTCTGGAGGATCCAGGTTCAATTCCCAGCACCCACATAGAGGCTTACAACTATCTGTAACTCAAAATCCAGGAAATCTAATGTCCTCCATGTGGTGCACAGACATGCATGTATAACATAAAATAAAAACCTTCAAGAATCCAGTGAAAACCAAATGAGAGAAAAAAAAAAAAAACAGTGCAGAAGTAGGGAAGGAATTCCCAGGAAGGCAGGCAGGCAGGCAGGCAGGCAGCAAGCAGGCCTTCACTGTGAACCCCAAGATTGTGTTATTTACTGGAAAAAAACCATTTTCAGTTGTGGTGTGGCTCAGCCTTAGCACACACCTTTAATCCAAGAGGTTTCTGCTTGGATATTGTAAGCAGTTGGATATTGTAAGCAGGGTAAATAAGGTGAACCATATGTCCAGAGGTGGAGCAAGCAACCAGCTGACAGGAAGTGACGTAAGAAAAAAATCATAGCAGCTACGAGGGAGTCAGAAGGACAGAGAGACACACAGGAAGTAGAAGGGAGAGACACTCAGTTTGAAGGCTTTTTGAGAGGCATGAGAGAAGGTAATTCCTTAGGGGACATTGGCTGAGGAGGAAGGTCAGTTGAACGCTTTCTCTGCCTTTCTGAGCTAGCAGGCTTTCACCCCAGCATCTTCACTGGTAAAATCAATATTGAGATTTTGTTAAAAAAAAAAAAAAAACTACACAGAGGACATGAGTTCAGTTCCTGGCATCCACGGGATGGCTCACAACCTCCCGTAACTGCAGCTTCAGGTGATCTGACCCTCTTCTGCCTTCTGCAGGCACCAGGCATGCAAGTGGTGCACAGAGATACACGCAAGCAGAACACTTCTATACATTAAAAATAAAGAAATAAATAAAGATGATACCTGAAAGCATAGAAACCCGTATCTCTCAAACAGCCAGATTCAAAGCTAAAAAGAGGTAGCCTGAGTTGGGCACAATAGAGAATACCTGTAACTCCAGCATCGGAAGGCAAGAGCACGGCGAGGTCAAGGCTAGCTTGGACTACAGTGTGAATTTGAGGCTAAATGAGCCGTGACAACCTATCTTAAACAACAAACAGGAGAAAATTAAAAACCATCCAGCCTCATCCCCCCGACCCCCACCCCGCCTCTGCATTTTATAATTCTCCAGACTTTCAGCTCCCAAGATAGCACCGATATCCATGAGGAATGCCCTGAGGAGAAACACTCTGGACCACTATTCCATAACATCCAATTCTGGCTGATTAGAGCACAACACTTTGACAAAGTCACATCGAACTGAACAGGGCGAGGGTCCATCTTACCATCTCTTTACTTTTGCACATGGACATTTTCCTTAATAAAAATGATAGACGTTTATTTGGCCGGTTGTCGTCTGTTTTTGAGGCAGTCTGGTATGTCTCAAGCTGGCATTGTACTCACTATGTAGCCAAGGGTGACCGTGAGTTTCTGATGCTCCTGTTTCTACTTGCTGGGATTGCAGGTGTGTGCTCTCACGTCAGGTTTATGAAGCGCTGGGGATTAAACCCAGGCCTTCTCGAGTATCAGTCAAAATGCTTTACCAATCAGCTCATTTTCCAATCCTAAAGAACTGAATTCTTATGTGAGAAAAATTTTTAAATTAAAAAAACCCTGAATCTTTGTTGCTGCTGTTGTTAAGAATATCAGTATCATGTAACTGAAAGCAAATGACAGTCACTAGTCAGTTTGAGAAACTTGTAAATCCTTTAACAGGATTGACTTGCCCAATAAATTGGAATTTATATGGTACTCTATTGCCACCTGGTGGCCACATTCAGAACTGCAAATGAATGTTTAAAACAGGAAGTATGGTTGATAGCTCACACTTTAAATCCTGGCAGTTGAAGAGGTGAGGCTGGCAGTTTGTCATGAGTTCAAAGCCAGTCTGGGCTAATAGTTAATAATAGGTAACCTGAGCTAAGGACTAAATTTGTGCCCAATGAAGTGGTGCACACTTTTAATGGAAGTACTTCAGGGTTGGAGAGAATGGTTTATCTCTGTGAGTCCGAAGCCAGCCTGGTCAACATACTGAGTTCCAGGACAGCCAAGACTATACAGAGACCTTGTCTCAAAACAAACAAACAAACAACAACAACAAAACAATCCCAACCAGGGGTGGGGGTGGGGGTTGTAAATGCCTTTAAACCCAGAATTAGGGAGGCAGAGACAAGGAGATCTCTGAGTTCAAGGTCAGTCTAGTCTACATAGTGAGTTCCAAGACAACCAGGGCTTCGTAGAAAAACCTTGCTTGGATGGATGGATGGATGGATGGATAAAACAATAAAACAGAATACTCCATGTGTCTCAAAATTAATTAATTAAAAACAGAAAAGCTAAAAAGTTGCCTTCTTTGCTCATACATCTTTAGAGGTGTTTTCTCTCCCCCATAGAAAAGCTGCTATGCAGTAAGGTTTATCAAAATCTCACTCTGCGAGTGCTGGTTCCAGCCCCAACTGCACTTGACAGTCATCTGGGAGCTCTGACTCTCCCAGCCGCACCCATAGGGAATTGGTTCTAGGACCCCAAGAAAACCTACAGAATTAACTAACCTGGGCTCATAGGGGCCCACAGAGACTGAACTGCCAACCACTGAGCATGCAAGGGGCTGACCTCGGCCCTCTGCACATATGCAACAGTTGTGTAGCTTGGTGTTCATGTGGGACTCCTAACAGCGGGAGCAGAGGCTGTCTCTCACTCTGTTGCCTGTCTTTGGGACCCTTTTCCCGTACTGGGCTGCCTCATCTGGCCTCAATAGAAGATGTTCCTAGTCTTACTGTGACTTGATATGCCAAGGCTGGACAATACCCATGGGAGGCCTCCCCTTTTCTAAAGAGAAAGAGAGGAGGAGGGAATTGGGGAGGTAGGGGGAACTGCAGTCAGGATGTAAAGTAAGTTAATTAATTAATTAAAATAAAAACAAACAAACAACAAAAGAAAACAAAATGAAGTCATACGAATGTGTTGCAGGGCTGGAGAGGTGGCTCAGAAGTTGAGAGCACTGGCTACTCTTCCAGAGAACCAGGGTTGGACACTCAGCACACACGTCACAAGTCAGCTCACAGCCATCTGTAACTCCAGTTCCAGGAGATCAGTGCCCTCTTCTGGCCTTTGCAGGCGCCAGGAAAGAAAGTGGTACACAGACAAACACCCAAGCATATTTAAAAAAAAAAAAAAAGACGAATGGGCCCTACTCCAAACTACTAATATCATAACAAGAAAAAAATGTGGCCACACACAAAGACCTTGGGGAAGGTACCAGCAGGCCATGTGAGGACACAGTAGGAAAAGGCCACTTTACACCGAGAGGCACTTAGGAGAAACCAAACTTGACAACATCTTGGCTGGAGTGGATGTGCCGTTCTGTTGTGGTCGTTATGCTCTTTGTCTTGTTGTGGGTGGGGCACCATGGGTGTCTTTCAATTCCGCTTCTCAGACTTCAGAACCTTAGCTTGAGGTCCTAGAACCAACTCCCCGTGGGTCCAAAAGACAGACAGGCATCGCCCATCCACCCGCCTTTCATTTTTCCTTTTTTGTTTTTTTTTTAAAACAGGTTTCTCTATGGAGCCCTACTGTACTGAAATTAGCTATGTGGACCAGGCTGGCCTTGAACTCATAGAGATCCACCTGCCTCTGCCTCTCAAATACTAAAGGTGTGTACTGCCACAGCTGAATTCCCTTTCTTTATGTAGGCAGGGGGTGTGGCTCAGCAGCAGGTGCTTACCTAAGCAAGTGTGGTGCTCCAGGTTTGATCCCCAACACGAAAAGAAAAATGGAACACCGAAACCCGAAGTTTTCAGTGTGTTGACTTATCTTGCATGGCACTCTTGGGACTGTCCACCTTTCTCTCCTGTTTATTTCTGAGCTGTGTGGGTCAAGTTAATTACTCTCTAGGTACCCTCCTGCTACAGCTAGTCAACCAAACTCAATGCTCTTAGAGGTTTTTTATTTGGTTTTTAAGATCAGCCTTGCTACAGCTGGCCTTGATGGTGCAACCCTACTGGCTTCACTTCCCAAGTATGAGGACGAAGGAGTGTACCATGTCCGGCTTCACGCTATGCAGTATACACCTTTACAATCCTCGGTGAGGCAAGCTCTGTCAGAAACAATATTAAGTCACACAACCACAGATTAACACCCATGAATCCACTAGTGCAAACAGTGTGTCATCTGACGGAAGGGTATTTAAGCATCCACAGAAGTTTTGACCCACGGGAGTTCTGGAATCCATCCCTGATGGATACTGAGAGATAACACAGTGATCATCCACACCAACCATGTCCTTCCCTATAGTCTAGGGTAAGATTCATTTCTTACCTCTCCATCTGTGTGTGCTCTTCTTTTAACATATGTGTGTGCGTGTGTGTGTACCACGACACATGTGGAAGTCAGAGGACAACTTATAGAGTTAGTCCTTCCTTCTATGTGCGTTCTGATGATCAAACTCAGGTCATTAAGTTTGGTGGCAAGCACCTTCATTGGCTGAGCCATGCCGTCAGCCCCTTTGCCTGTTTTTGAACCGTGTTCATTTGCAATTCTTTCTCTTTGCTATGTAAGCACCCCAACTTCCTTATCCCACCTTTCCCTCCCTTTGGACAATCCCTTTGTGTGATTTACTAGAACTGTGCTTTCTGTCTGGGGCTTATTTTGGCGGTGGGCAGTCTTTTTTAGGATTTGTGTGAATGTTTTGTCTGTGAGTGTTTTGTGTACACGTATGTCTGTGCAGCACATGCATACAGTGCACACAGAAAGCAGAAGAAGGTGCTATATCTCTTGGAACTGAAGTTACAGAGAGGTAAGTTATGAGCTGCCACGTGGGTGTTAGGAATTGAACCCAGGTCCTCTGAACAGCTAGTGCTCTTACGCACTGACTCACCTCTCCAACCCCTGTTTAACAATCTTCAGGAGGCATTTTTTTCTATGAACAGGCAGAAGCGCTCCCCACTTCTCTTGCCCCGAGAACTCTCTAGCCAGGAACAACTCATCTCTATCTTATTTTGAAGTATTTCAAATGCAGATTTATACTGAATGTGTTCATCTGCTGCTCTAACCAGGCTGAACTTGCCCTGACAGGACAGCCTAGCCTGCTATTCCTGTGGCCATCAGTGACGACGTGGTTACTAAGTTGCTGTTCATCAGTCCTCTTCTTATCAAGTCTCCACGGTTGTGTCAGCGCTCTGAAGTCTATGGTGCTGCCCTGAACCCTGTCCTGACCAGTATGGGGCTCTCTGACCTTCCTTCCTGCGTGTCTCCCCATCCACCCCCACCATGCTCTCAACGGAGCTGACTGCTCTAGCCCCCTCTCTCTCTCTGGATGAGCTCAGGCATTCTTAGGAGAGAGTTTACTATTGGGGATGGAATCCCAAACCTCCAACATCAAAGTCTCCTCTCAAAGCTTGACCTAAGTCCTCATCTTCTCCTTGCACCAAAACTCGGTACAGAAATTAAAGTATCACCTTGTCCTCACACCTGTTTCTGGTCACTGTCACTCCAGAGGGAGGAGATAAACAGGGAGTCACCCATGCCAGGACCCACTTCAGACTCTGCACACATCCTTCCATCTTCCTCCCTAGGCCGTCCCCTAAAATGCCTCCAGAGCACAGCAACTCCTCAGACGCCCTTACCAAGCAGCTGTTACCCTCACTTAGGCCGGAGAACCCAGAAGCCGCCTGCCGAGCTTCCAGTATTTCAACCTTATCCCTATCAGCTCATCCTGTACAGACAACAGACACGGGACAGACCACAGACACTGAGGCCTTCTCTTCCCACTGTTCCTTTAACTCATGACTTGTTTTCTACTTCCTTTCTTCCTTCCTTCCTTCCTTCCTTCCTCCCTCCCTTCCTTCCTTCCTTCTTTCCTTCCACTGAGACTTCTGCCACTCACTGATATCACAGATTGGCAAATGTTTTCCGTAAAGGGACGAACTAATTCAGCTCTGCAGGCCACATGGTCTTGTGTATCTACTCAATTCTTCAGGACAAACACAGCTGCAAGTAGTACCTAAATAAATCAGTTTGTCTGTGTTCCAACAAATTACTGTTCTATACCTCTCCCTTCTTCTTTGCTATGCATTAGTCCAGACACCAGCATACTGACCAAGAATTTGCTTCCTGACTCAGTTTTCATCCCCAACCCAAGTGGCAAAGCAAAATGTTGGCACATGGTAAGTATTTTACAGATGTGGTTGTAATTACCATATAGGGGGAGGGCCAGGTGTGGGGGCCCATGTCTTGAATGTACTCGGTACTCAGGAGGTAGAGACAGGCAGATGCTAAGAGTTCAAGGCCAGCCTGGTCTACACAGTAAAGCGTTTTCATTTGTTTACCAAGGCATGGTTTCCCTGCATAGCCCTGGCTGTCCTGGAACTCTGTAAATCATACTGGCCTCAAACTCAGATCCACCTGCCTCTGTCTCTAGAACGGTAGGATTAAAGGTATGAGCTACCACACCAGGCGGAAGCTCTGTCTTTAAAAAAAAAGAAAGAGACTTTGGAAAGAGGGCAGGCCGATGGAGGGAAGGAGAGATACAGAGTGTTATATAGGACTAGCAGCATAGCGTAACGGTAGAGCCCTTGACATGCAGAATGCCCAGGGTTTAATCCCCAGAACTGAAAAAAAAAGTCAATAAAATGAAAACAAATCTTCTTCATGGACACTCTCAGCATCTCTGTGTCTGAGCTGCTGGCATTCATGTCGGGCTTTAAGTTTATCTGTTTGACTCTGCCTGGCTTGTGTCAGCATCTGCCCTCCCCACACACACTCTAGAATCCAACTCAAGGCAACACCGATGGAAATCCGCTTGCCACCCAAACCCTTGAAGCTGGCTCTTCACGGCGCTCCGTTTCTGCTCCTCTCTCTTGCTCCAAGTCCCCGAGCTCCCTCCAGCCCATGCTCACTTCCTGGTTCACCTCAGCCTCACTCGCAGCCCCACCTCACACCCACTCTCAGCGCTTACTTTCCCGAAATTGTACCAGACTAGCAAATGCTCACACTCACACTGTCAAATTCACCTGTCTTTTCTGTTCCCATAGCTAGATGGCCTAGGACTTTACAATGGCTGTGACAGATGGACGCCATTAGTAACAGACCCTCCAGCCTCAGCTGGGGCACCAGAGAATTGCTTCACAAATAACCCAAAGTTCCAGAGGTTAACTCTTCAAGTTCCCTGAGGTCACCGTCATTTTTCTTCCTTTTAAATGAGCAATTTGCTTCCGGTACTTCAGAGCAACTAGAAGTCTGAACAAAAGCATTAAGTGCTTTCCCTCATCTATCCACCCAACTTACATCGCCTTTAATTCCTCCCTCTGGGCTCAGAAGGAGTTGGTTTCACTCCTATTCAGGAGAAGTGCTTTAAACCTACTCCTGCCTTACCTATCCTGCAGAAATTAAATCCCCGAATCAATCCAGCCGTGTACCCTAACCACAGCTATTTTTATCCTGAGCTTCCTGACTTCGAAATGGTAGTATCCTTGTGAAGTTTTTGGATGTTGTGACTGTGACGGGCTGAGAGGTGCATGACATACATTAAATGAAGTTTCAAGGAAAAAAAAAATAGCTGTGGCTACATCCAACAACATTCTAAACAGTTCATTGACTGACTGGAACTCCAATGGTTACAGAAAGTAAGAATGCTGAAGGCCCAGGGCAGCACTATCTTGGGCTATATTAAGCCTCTAGATAGCCATTTACTGCCCACTTCTGTGCGTGACCTAACATCCTTGTGACCATTAGGTAAATACTTTTGGAAACAAGCACTTAGCTCCCACCAGCCCAAAGGCTAAGGATGGCATCAGAGCATCTGAGGCCTCTAACAGACATCTCCCAGCTTCGCCCCAGCCTGCCTATGCCATGCTGCCACCACATAGTTTTTTAAGTATCTTGACTTAGGACTTTTTTGTTTTGTTCCTACAAAAGTGTAATGAAACTGTTACCACACTGGAACATGCAATTTGGGGTAATTGAATCTACATTCTGGGCCACAAGTCACTCATAACTGATTCCAGACTAAACTACAACGTTCCCTTTAAGATGAGTGCTGCATTTGTTTGTTTTTTTTCATTGACAGTAATTATTAAATATGGTAGCTATTATTTTTTTAATAGTGTAAGCCTCTTATACTACAAGAATTAGGATGCAGGGGGGGGGGAAGACACTAATAAAGAGCCAAAGAAGAAACTGTCCCCAACGTCTCTGAATAGAATCAGCTGCTCTGTGCGTTGGGCTGATTAAACACATCAAATGCTTTGGCTGTTTGCAGCACGGTCTAGAATCTGGAGCTAACAGCATCCAAGGGGAAGATTTCATTCGAGTTCAAATTAGCACAGGAAAATGAACAACTCTTCCTTCTATTCATTTAGAATAAGTAAGTATTTAAAATGAATACCAGCACTGTGGAGCCAATGGTGGGGTTAAACCAAAGCATCCAATGAGAGGAGTTCATAGCTGGGGTAAGAACACCTTAGTGGAGTGTCTGTGGCAGGGATAGACAGGTGTCAAAGAGACAGGAACTAGCTTGAAGGGGCTCCTACTAGCCAAGTTAGAGAAAACCAACAGAATGATAGTAGTCAGTCCTGAGGCAGAGAGAGAGAGAGAGAGAGAGAGAGAGAGAGAGAGAGAGAGAGAAATGAAAGAGTCCTTATGTATCTGCACTACTGACAAAAAAAAAGATAGAAAGAGAAACATAACGTTAGTTACTATATGTGGAATAGTGACAAAAGCACCTCTCTGCAATTTCAAAAAGTAGTGATCCTCTCCACGATGCTAAGAAGACTGGATAGAAGGTGAATAGGTTCGTGCTATCAGCATGATCTTGGGATGCTACCTCACAGGTTACTTATTAACCTGAAAGGGGGAAAGGCAGGCAGATTTCTGTAAGTTCGAGGCAAGCCTGGTCTACAGTGAGTTCCAGGGCAGTCAGACCTACCTAGTGAGACCCTGTCTCAAAAAAACAAAACAAAACAAACAAAAAAGAATTTGCTGAAGATCGTACTCAGAGAAAAATGTAAGACCCCCAACTGTGGAGACAGTAAACCATGCAAAGCTGCTTGGTGGGTAGAGCAGGTTGAAACAGGCGCTCCAGGCTAAGCCTCCCGCAGAGGCCTCTCTGTGCTTCCAACCACAACTGCAGCCACGCTAAAGACAATCACCGCTCAGCTAAGTGGAGGCCCCCACCCCACCCCACCCCACCCCCACCCCGGGTTAGAAGCTGTCCTCAGCCCGCTTCCCTGAAGCCCAGCACCCGCCAAGCGGCAAGCTCCCCACGGTTCACACCCAAGCGCACCCGCCGTGCCCTGTAGCAGGACGAAGCGTGGATCCACACCCGACTTTGAACACTGAAATTCTGACTAGATAGAATAAGACTGACTTCAATGGGCTGTAATATACCCAATTATTCTACAAAACTCTAAAATGAATCTCTGGGAGACACAATTATAACCATGGGCTACATCTACCCTACCGCTTGTTTTCATGACTGGCTTTTTGGTTTTGCAGGGGAGGGTGGGCATGTGCAGAGTGCTTGTGCCCGTGTAAGCACATGTAGAGGCCGGAGGAAAACTTCTGGAGTCTTCCTTGTGGTGCGCTGCCGCGCATGCATAGTCTCCCTCCTGAAATCGCCATTAAACACCAGTAAGGCGAATGCCTGAGCAGCCGGTAACTGTCAAAAACTGACGCAGCCCGACGTGTCATATCTGCCGAGACGCATCAGCCAGTAGAGTAGGGACATGCCGACCCGATGGGTATATAAGGAGAGCTCCTCTTCCCCTCGGGGTCTTTCCTCATTTTCATTGGAATAAAGCTTGCTGCAGAAGGATCCTGGTGTCCGAGTCCGTTCTTGCTGGCGAGAAGGTGACGCGGGTCACACTTCCTTGCTCACTCTACACTTGATATCGTGAGACAGGCCCCTCTCACTGAACCTTGAGATCCCTGTTTCAGCTAGACTGACTGAGACTGATCAACAAGCCCTCAGAAGCCTCCTGTCTCACGCCCTCCCCCACTCAGGCCCAAGAGTCACATGCATGGGCCGCCACGTCTGGCTTTTACATGAGTGTTAGGCATCTCCACTCAGGTCCTCGAGCTGGCATAGCAAGCACTTCACCCACTGAGCCACCTTCCTAGTCCTCGTGATTAGTTTGAATGGACCGGTCACAGACACTTCTACATCATCCACTGCTGTTTTAACTGTAACTAAACCAAAATGTTACAAGATTCCGCATGGCTCACAGAGCCCCAGATATTTGCCCTTTGGCTTTTACAAGAAAAAATAATTGTTGGCCTCCACCCCAGACAAGCCATCTAAGCGCTCAGTGGAGCCGTCAGACTCACCTCAGGTGTCGTCTTTTTATACTGGTCGCCGCCGTCAATCACATCCTTCATGATTTTTTCCTTCAGAAACTCATACTCTTCTGGTGCCAGATGAATGGACTCCATGGTTCTGCCACAGCTTGAACACTGGCCGCTGGAATTGCAATGTTTTCTATTAGATACTGTCTTGGAAGATATTTTTTTTTCCTAAAATGCGTAATTCCAAGGCACAAGGAAATGGGAATGTTTTATATATATATATGTATGTATATATACATATATATTTATCATGTATATGTATATATATACATATATATGTATATATATATAACATTTGCAATCACATTTATTTGATTTTTTTTTTTTGTAAACCTGATCTCTAAGCATCTAGATGAAAAACAAAATTTTTTTTTCTACTAAGGCATCTTATGTATATATACATACATATACATACATATACACATACACTTACATAAATTTACATACACATACATATATATACTTTACACTTTTGGAAGAACCACAGGGACTTCAAAAAACAGCTCAGTGGATAAGGGTGTCTGTGGTTGTTGCGGATTGGTTCTAATGCTATTAGTATTAATTTGGATCCCAAAATTACATGGGAACCCGCACATCCGCCTATAAGCCGCTGAAGGTCCCTGCCCCCAGTTGGCTTTGATTGGTGAAATAAAGTTGCCAGCGGCCAATGGCTGGGCAGGGAGACAGAGGCGAGACTTTACATTTCCTGGGCAAGGGAGCACGAGGGAAGAAGAGTTTGGAGAATCGCCATGACGGGGAAGCAGAAAGACCAAACCTGAGGCTGCAGGAGAGAAAGCATACACTGTGTGAGGAGTGGGTAGTGTGGCCCACTCTACCCTGACCAGGTCTGGGGTAGCAGAAACGAAGTATAGATTTTAGAAAGTAATAACTGAAGAATATCAGAAGGGAGAGTGTGTTAGCCGCCGTCGAGCTGTTTATGGCATTTAAAAATAAGGCTGTGTGTGTGTCTTTCATTTGTGAATCCAAAACACTTGAGCAGGTGTAGAGGAGGCTCAGACCCTCAAAGGAGTTCAGAGTGGATTAATGTATTACCAATACAGCGGTCAAGCCTGAAAGCCTATTTCAATCCCAGGGATGGACATGGTGGGAAGACAGAACCAATTGCCTGAAAGCTGTCCACTGACCTTCACACTGAATAAAGTGAAAATGTAATTTTTTATTTTTTTAAAGAAAAAGTCTAAAAAAAAATAAAAAAAATAAAAAAATAAAATAAATAAATAAAAAATAAAGAAAAAGTCTTAGGGCTTTCAGTCTTCAGACTTTGTCTTGTTTCTTCATGATGCCAACTGAGGTTGTTAATATAATGAACAACCTGACAGGGTGTGAGTGAGATATTCTGCTATTTTTTCTATGGTTTAGATCTGGGAATGATCACACCACATGCCTGTCAGGTTCCCGACACTTTCCCCAGCTTGGTCACAGTTAGAATCGGACAAGTCAAGAGCAGCCTGAAGGGGACTTGTGCTTACCCCTCCTTCCAGCACTGTCAGAGCTCTTGAGAGCAGTCATGGTCATGCACACCACTGTGGTGACAGGGAAAGATGGTAAGAGCCACATGAAACTTTTAAAGTAACTCCTAGAACATAAACTGGGTCAGCAGTCTAAGGGGCAAACATCATTAAGGTGTAACACGAACTCAACAGGAAAAATGTTCTGTGCATTCCAAAGTCTCTGCCTATATGACTGTAACCCCAACACTTGGAAGGTTAAGGTGTTTTATATGTTTGAAGCACCCTGGGCTACAATTCCAGACTCTCAAGACAACAGCGGAGATGGTTTCCCCCCTCAAGAAATTTAATTATAAATTCTTGATTATCCTATGCTTAAAATGTTCTTAAACATTATTTTTGAAATTACTGGAAGCTCTCCTTCCTTTTGAAGTTATTTTTTTTGGGGGGGGTGGTTGGGGAAGTTTGTTGTTGTTGGTTTTTTATTTATTTATTTTATTTTTAAAAAAATAAAATTTATTTTATATAGGAGTACACTGTAGCTGTCTTCAGACACACCAAAAGAGGGCATCAGATCCCATTACAGATGGTTCTGAGCCACCATGTGGTTGCTGGGAATTGAACTCAGGACCTTTGGAATAGCAGTCAGTGCTCTTAACCGATAAGCCATCCTTCCAACCCTGTTTTTTTTATTTTTTGAGACAGAGTTTCTACTTTCAAGGCTGGCCTGGAACTCACAGAAATCTGTCTGATGCTTTCTGAGTGCTGGGATTCAAGATGCCCACGACCATCACCACCATCACCATCATCACCACCACCACCACCATCACCACCACCACCACCACCACCACCACCATCACCACCATCACCACCATCACCACCATCACCACCATCACCACCATCATCACCACCACCACCACCACCTGGCTTTAAGATTTATTTTTTTTAATTATGTGTTTGTATAATTAATTGTATGTATGGGTACATGGGGGTGAATGCAGGTACAGGCAGAGGCCACAAGAGGGCAAAAGATGCCCTGAAACTAGAATTACAGGCAGTTGTGAGCCACCAGATATGAGTGCTGGGAACTGAACCATATCCTATGGAAGAGTAAAACAGCTCTGACCCTCTGCGTCATCTCTCCAGCCTTTCTTATTGTTAAGTCAATGCCAACCGAACTTACTACATCAGAATCAAACATATTAGAGACAAAGAATGGTCTTTACCTTTTCTGAACTGTGGTGAGTTGTCCTTTCCATTGTCTTCCAGGAATACTACAAAAAAGATTACAAAACCAAATTATCCACAAGTTAAAAACTCCTGCTTAACCTAGAGACAGACAGTCACTGTATAGACATTCTGTAAGGAAGAGTAGGAGAAGTTCAGAATACTTTTTTTTTTTTGTTTTTGGTTTTTTGAGACAGGGTTTCTCTGTGTAGCCCTGGCTGTCCTGGAACTCGCTCTGTAGACCAGGCTGGCCTCGAACTCAGAAATCTGCCTGCCTCTGCCTCCCAAGTGCTGGGATTAAAGGCGTGCGCCACCACTGCTGGCCAGAATACTTTCTTATGATAGCTTTCACACTCTGACTCCTCTTCTTTTGATATTCAATAAGCATTAAGATACCTAAAAGTTTTGTAAACATGACATATGATAAAAAGAGAGAAGAGAAAGGACATTTAGGAAATGGCCTGAAATAAAATAAGGGTCAAGAAAAGAGACTAAAAGATTGAAATCAGCCAAGCAGTGGTGGCCCACGCCTTTGATCCCAGTAGTTAGGAGGCAGAGGCTGGTTGAGTTTGAGACCAGCATGGTTTACAAACCACGTCCAGAACAGCCAGGGGTCTGTTACACAGAGAAACTCTGTCTCGAAAATATGCACGCATGCACACACGCACACATACATAGATTGAAGCAACAGACATTTGTGTAATTCAAACTGAGATGAGTCAAAGCAAAGGAGAGCTTGGGGGAATAGCCAAAGACAAGACAAGACTCAAAATAAAACGAAATGATGGTTTTCCATTTAATGCTTTAGTATCAGGCCCAATTAGGAACTGCGCCATCCACTTTAATCACTGTAAGTGGCGAAACACAGGGACTACAGCCTACCTACTGCACATTATTTCGGTCACTACCTTTGAAAATAAAAATATGGTCATCTGGTAAAGTACTTGCTGCACAAGCAAGATCTGAGTTTAGATCCCCAGAACCCTTGTCTAAGCCTGGCAGAGCAGCCTGAACCTGTAACCCCAGCAATATGGATGTGAAGACAGGCAGATCTTGGGGCTTTTTAACCTGTGAGTCTAGACAAAATGCTAAGCTTGAGGTTCAATAAGAGACTCTTGTCTCAAAAGTAAGGTGGAATTTGATTAAAACAAAACAAAAACAACAACAATGAAAACAAAACTAGCTGGGCGGTGGTGGCGCACGCCTTTAATCCCAGCAGAGGCAGAGGCAGGCGGATTTCTGAGTTCAAGGCCAGCCTGGTCTACAGAATGAGTTCCAGGACAACCAGGGCTACACAGAGAAACCCTGTCTCGAAAACAACAACAACAACAAAAAACACACAAAAAAAACCCAAAAAACAAACAAAAAAAATGAAAACAAACCTAAGTCAACCTCTATTGTTCCCATGTGCATACGCCCCCACAAACCCTTTTACTTGCTATAATGTTGCCCATTATAATGTTGCCATGTTAGATGTCTCAGAAAATAAAATATAGTTCTACAAGGAAGAGATCTGTTCATATAAAAACAGGAAGTGCTCTATAATTTTCCTTTTGTGTGCCAAGTAGCAAGTAACACGAATTATTCCTATTACTTTCTTATGAGAATATTTTGTTTTAAAGGAGAAACAACTCTTACCTCAAGAATGGAAAAGGCACAGGCTGAATGAAATGAGTCTCAGCAACTAATAAACAACACACAAAACACATACACAGAATCAAAATTACCTTTCAAACCACGTTTTTATACTGTGTGCAAACGACTCTCCAGGATACAGCTGATTATTCCTTAGATACAAAAGGATGTCCAGGAGTTGGTTTGAATAGTGATCATCGTGTATGTCTTTGTCATAATCAAAGAAGGCTTTTAAAGTTTCCAACGGAGGAATGAGGTTAAGACCTAGCAATTCCCGATACAAACTCCAAGCCAGGTTCACATCTTGATGAAGGAGGGCTCCTTGTATACAGTCATCATAGTTTTTTTTGGAAGGGACCATGACTTTTTTAATGTCTTCTAACAGCAACAAGGCCTCTCTCCATCTGTCTGAGTGGATTAATCCCCGGATGAGAAGGGTGTAACCCCCAGATTCTAAATTCTTGTACTTGGCTTTCATGATTTCATAGACATCAATAACTTCTGACGTCTGCTTATGAAAGACACAGAGATATAAATACTTGACGAGTAAGTTATACCCTACGATGCCGTTGTTCTTTGCCGCTACCCAAGCCAGGAGAGACTTAGCCGTATCTACTGAACTGCAGTTGCATGCCATCTGTGAAATGACGACGTCTTCAAAACTGGCCTTTCCTTTGAAATCTTCTTTAAGTTTATCCCACTCTTTGGAATTCAAAGGTTTAGTTGGAAGTTGGAGAGTGCTTCTCACAGGCAAGTCATGCCCTTGATTCTGAGGGTGACCACTTAATTGGGACCTCTTCTTAGCTGCTCCAGCAGCAAAATAATGAGGTTCAGAAGAAACTTGCTTATCGTTGTCGTTTCCTTTCTTGTGTGTTCTGGCTTTGGTAGCCAGTAGATTGAGTACTTTGCTATTTGGAGGGGTCGTAGGTTTAACAGAAAACCATCTCTGTTGGTTCCCGATGACACAGTGAACCCTGAGAAAGACAGAGGCAGAAGAGGTCGCAGGGCCTAGCTCAAAGCAAAGGTTGCTCTTCCAAAGTTTTGGAAAGCTCCGAAAACCAGACAAACAGAAGGTCATCCTGCAGTGAGTTCAATGAGACTTAAAAATAAAACACTTTTACTCCACTATTTAAAATTAAGGTACTCGAGGCTGAAGTTGGTGGAAGCGCAGTTCTTTAAACGGAGACTTCTTGTTTCTCCCTTACAAAATCAAGATTATGTGTTTGGAGTGACTTAATGGTAAGGAAAGCACACAAGTTCTATTCATTAAACAACGATCCAAGGACATCCACACCAGTAGTAATCCCTAAACCAGAAGACGGAACGGGAATCCTGGGGTGCCTGTTACCTTCCAGTTTTCGAATCTGAGGAAAAAGCACATGGACCTCCCAGTTTGAGTTGTGTGGATTACAAGGGTCCCGAAGAGGGGCGGGATACCAAGGGAGCTAGAACTAGGAAATAAATAACATCGATCAGGAACCACCAATCGCAGGCCCAGCAGCAGCAAGAAAAGCCTCTCTAGGGCTCCTTGCTCTGTAGGTTCACAACTCTCTCCAGGCCGCAAAGCTCTTCGGAGAAGAGGGATTAGGGAAATGCAGCACAAACATCACAGGGAAGGAAGTGAGGTTCAGAAAGAGATCAGACTTAACTGTAGAGACGGTCGACAAACGAAGTTCACTTCATTAAACAACTCACCACGCCACTCACGCTGGAAGGAATCATAAATGAGGTGAAAACTACAATACCCACAAGGCACCGCGCTGAACGAGCCCCAGGGGCCTGGATGGCTTGAATTCCGGCGTTCTATTGAGTATGAAGAAGATAAACAAACAAACAAAGGTAATTTTAAACTTTTAATATCCAAGAGTGCTGGATACGGCTGCGTCTATTACATCTTAGGAACTGTTAAGATTTCCAGAGCGAGAACAAAATGTGACGAAAATGCTTTTCTCAATTCGGAAATGCCAATGGAGTCCTTTATCCTGTGGCGCGCACGCGCCAATGCCCAAGCGAAGAAGTCACGCAGGCTTCTTCAGGCCTTTAGAAATCTGGCTTGCTGAGCTGGGACACCTCCTTAAGAAGGATAATTTTTTTCATCTATTTCATGTCTGATTTTTGTCCCTGCTAGCGTGATCGCCGTATCCGGAATAGCTACAGCATCTTTCCTTTTTTTTTTCCCCTTTGTAGCCAAGGCTTCCGCCCGTGCTCAAGATGGCGTCCAGGCGTCCTTCTTAACTTCCACCTGTCTTGGTGGCGTCTGACGTCGCAGCTGGTAGTGGGTGGAGCTTTTAACAAACCGCAAATGTAGGGTCCTCTGAGCGGGAGTCAGACATGGACTGGAAAGACGTGCTTCGCCGGCGGTTAGCGTCGCCCAAGACGGATCCAAAGAGTGAGTTTGAGAGGGACCGCCCTCTAGATAGCCCGCCCCAGGCTAGAAGTGTCGGACAGGGTGAATAGGGTGGAGGAGGAAGTGAGAGCCATACTTTCCGTGTCTGTTAAACTTCTCTGACAAAGGAGTCAGAGTGGAATGAATGTGCTTTGGAGATCTACGGAGGGGTGACCCAAACTTCCTTGGTAAATGACTTGCTAGGAATGAAAGCATAACGGTGGCACCCGTTTTCCACGATCTTAGACTTAACGAGCCTCCAATCCTACCAAGACCTGTAATAATTCATCCTTATAGGTTTTCTTCCTTCCTAGAAATAGTGTTTTATCATATAGCCGAGGCTAGACTTTAATTGTTAACCCTGTTAGTTTCTGTCTGTCGCCTTTTAACTCTCCCTTTTCACGTAACCCTCCATTTTAAATTTCATTAATCCGTTTTACATTGTTCACTCCTTGGTCACACTTGCCAGTCTGGTTAAATCCTTCCAGTTCCACACCAGCTCCCAGGTAGCTGCAATTGGCTAAAGAAAAAAAACAGAACCTGACTGCAAAGATGGCTTAGCCATCAAAGGCTAGACTCAAACCAAAAAGAACACCAAAACCGTGGTGAGTTCTAAGCTAAAGTATCTGTTTTGGTTACATCTGCAAGAAGAGCGTTTGCTTTTCCACCCGTAATTCCTCTCATTTTCCCAAACCTCCATTGTTCACCTTAAATTGGTGAGCTTATTTTTTCAAATATATATCTCAAAGAGGAAGTAGAAGCAATTTATAAAGGAGAATCGCAACTGATTTCAGTTACTGTTTCTCTCAGGTCTTAGGTATGTGTCCTTACACCCAACCTTCACCTTTAAAATGAATTATCACTGGGTAGTGGTGGCATATGGCTTTAATCCTAGTTCCTGAGAGGCAGAGGCAGGTGGATCTCCAAGCTGGAGACCAGTGTGGTCTATAGAGAGTTCCAGGACAGCCAAGGGCTACACAGAGAAACCCTGTCTCCAGAAAAGAAAAGAACTGTGTATTGTACTTGAGTTTCTCCAGTCCCTCACTGGATTGCACCCCTTTTTGTGTATTCACTGGCTTCTCTTCAGTGTTTTCCTCCCTCTCATACATTATTAACTTTGCTTTTCCTCCTCTATCATTTCCATTGCCACTAACAAACATGTAATAGCCTGCATGTGTGTGTGTGCACCCTGCACCGTTTCTGTATATGTGTGTACCATTTTTGTGCGTTGCCCACTGAATGAAAATGAGGACATGGCCTACATAGGGTTGATGGGAAGTTTTTTCATTGAAGATATGAGGGAGAGTTGAGACTAGAAGGGTCCAGACTGAATATGACTAGCCGAATAAACTGGGGCATGAGAGGGGAGTGGTGGGGAAAGCAAGAGAAAGGGGGCGGGGCGCTAGTGGACCGAGAGAGCACCTGGGAACCAAGAGCCAAGCAAAAGGAGTGAGTAGCCGACATGCCTGATACCTAGGATCAGAAACTGAAGGAAGGCAAGCTGCGCGCCCACTGGAGCGGTTTAGGGTACGGGTGGGGTGGGAAGAGCTGGGAGCCTGCTTCTGCTCTCACGTGTTAGTAGGCACCTCAGTTAGTCATCTGTCACAGGTTTCTTTGAGACCCAACACCTCCAAAGGCCAAAAGAAGATATTGGATCTCGTGGAACAGGAGTTCCATGTGGTTATGAGCGGCCATGTGGGGGCTGGGAAACAAACTGGGGCCCCTCACAAGAGCAGCAAGTGTTCTTAACCTACTGAGCCATCGCTCCAGTGCCCTCCAAAGTTTGCTACATTTCTCTTAACCTTTAATAGGAAAACTACAGCTATATGAGTATATAGCAAATTATCCAGATTGTGTGGATAACATTAATAGCCCTGTCTTTTTTGGTTTTTCGAGACAGGGTTTCTCTGTGTAGCCCTGGCTGTCCTGGAACTCACTCTGTAGACCAGGCTGGCCTCGAACTCAGAAATCCACCTGCCTCTGCTTCCCAAGTGCTGGGATTAAAGGCGTGCGCCACCACTGCCTGGCTCAAAGGATGTGGTCTTTTTTTTTTTTTTAAAAGGATGTGTTCTTAAGGACAGCCCTTTACTTGTATTATCAGGTTTTCTTAATTATTCTCATTAGCATATACAAAGCTGTTATTTTTCCCAGTTGAGAAACTTTCTTCCTGTTTGTGAAGAATCTTGAGTCACCTCTTCTATATAGCTAATTCATTGGTCCTTTTCAATTCCTATTTATTTGCAAAATGTTGCAGTTTTCTCCAGCAGTACCAAGCCTTACTACAGAAACTGTGGCTTGGTCCAAGGTTAAAGGTTAACGTGACAGGGACAACGGAAATGCTGTGACAGGTGAAGCACTGAGGAATCCCTAGAGTCATCTTGGGAAGCAAATGATGCAGAAGAGATAGTGTTGAGAAACTAGGTGATAGAATTGAAGAGCCCAGTGAGGCTGAAGCCATGCTACGGTCCCGAGGTTCTGACTGATCAGTGTGTGTGAGAGCTTACGCTTTCAGAGCGAACCTGCAGAAAAGACCTGTGATCTTGCTAGACATGGGAGCTCTCCTCTGAAATCCCAGTACTTGGCTGACTGAGACACGAGGCCATTTGAGCAACAGTAAGATTCTGTTTAAAAAGAGAGGCTTGGGAATCTGGTGTGTAGCTCAGAGGTAGAGTGCCTTCGTAGTGTGCACACTGCCCAGGATTTGAATCTCAGTAAATATTATCTCCATAAATGTTTTCCTAAAAAAAGAAAAGTGGCTCAATGAGAAAGCTGCCTGTCAGCGGCAGGCAGGGGCTGATGGTAGGGGACCTCAGCAGGGTGGAGGGCAAGCGAGGACAACAGAGCACTGAGTTTCCAGCTTCAGTCAGTTTCCTTGGCTTTCTCAATGAGGAACTGTGGTCTTGAGGCTGAGATTTTTATGATTCGGGGGCTGTGCCTGTTGCTTCCTCCTCTAGCTGCAGTGTCCACTCCAGGACTCTGCAGTAAGTGCTCGGGTGTCTGTGGTGTCTTTAGTACTGAGAATTGAACCCAGGGCTTCGCACATGCTAGGTAAGCACTCTACCGCTGAGCATCCTCCCGGCCCTGGCACATGCTTTTGATAGGTGAACTGAAGCACTTCGAAGGTCTTTAGAAGAGGCCGTGACTTGAGGACAAGGCGAATGTCACTGATGAGTACAAGTTTGGGAACACACATATTCTCATTGTACTTGTTTACAGTATACAGTTTAGTTGTTGGTGTAAGGGAGGCTGTGACACTGGAAGGCAAGTTAGTCTGTTCTGTGTCTAAGCACCGTTTTAAAGGCCTTCCTGCCACTGCAGACATGTTAACTGGACTGTAACGGATAGGCTATCTGAAGTAAAACTAATACTTGCTATGTGTGCTTTTCTCATCTTACTTTTCTGCTGTTGTTACTAGGGAAAAAAAGCGAACAAGAATTAAAAGATGAAGAAATGGATTTATTTACCAAATACTATTCAGAATGGAAAGGAGGTAGAAAAAACACAAACGAATTCTGTAAGACTATTCCCCGGTTTTATTACAGGGTAAGTGCATTGTCTGAGTGGGTATTTCTGAGTCTGTAAATAAAATGTACTTTCAAAAGTGGGACCCAAAGCATATTTTTTAAAAATAGATGATTACATTGAACATCTTATATATTTTATTACAGTTGGTTTATCACTGTAATGATGAAGTACTTTGAATCCACTAAAATCTTGAGATTTGATATAAAGTGGTAAATATAAAGAAAGAAGACGTCTTACTCCCCTTTCTTTCTAGTCTTTATCATCGATCGTAGCAGTAAGGTGCAATTAGGTGATGTCGTCTCAACAGGCATGCTCGCATTGCCCAGACTGTTAAGCTACTCCTATTTTATTTGACGTGAACATAAGGTGACTTTTCCAATGTGTGTTTAGTTGCCAGCTGAAGATGAAGTATTACTACAGAAATTACGAGAGGAATCTAGAGCTGTCTTTCTACAGAGGAAAAGCAGAGAACTCTTAGATAATGAAGAATTACAGGTACGAGTGGAGTCAAAAGTGGTTTAGCTGTTGCCCATTTATTTCTCCTGTGTAAGTCATGCAGGATGTTACTATGTGTCCTCAATCATCACTGCAGAGTGGCACGCCACAGGTGTCTGAAGCTGAGTGTGCATGTGCAGCAGCATCTGCATGGCCTGATTTCTAAAGATGGTGCTCTTGTGGTCTTGCTTTTTAAGTCCCCATGCAATCCCAACGAGTAGTCATGGTTTGGGGAACACTACAGTGTGGTCCTCTGAAGAGGTTCAGATCCTAGCCCTGCCAGGGCATGACTGGAGGCGTGACACCTTTATGCTTTCATTCTCCCGTGTAAAGTAGACATAGCTGCCTACATTAGTTACATTGGCTATAGAAGCATTACATTTTGAAAGCTTAAAACTTTAGTAGGCACGATGTTAGTTATTAGTCATCAAAACAATAGGGCATAAGTTTGTCTTAACTTTATTAGACAGGAGTGATGCATTTATGTTCTTAAGTCCATTGTTAACTTACCTTCATTTCTCTACTTCTCTTAAGAACTTATGGTTTTTGCTGGATAAACACCAGATACCACCTATGATTGGAGAGGAAGCAATGATCAATTATGAAAATTTTTTGAAGGTTGGTGAAAAGGCTGGACCAAAGTGCAAGTAAGAGTAATGTGATTTAAAGAGGACCATGTTGTTATGTTAGACATTTTTAAAAATAGATTTATTTATTTTTTATTTATATGAGTACACCGTAGCTGTCTTCAGACACACCAGGAGAGGGCATCGGATCCAACTACAGATGGTTGTGAGCCACCATATGGTTGCTGGGAATTGAACTCAGGACCTCTGGGAGAGCAGTCAGTGCTCTTAACCTCTGAACCATCTCTCCAGCCCCATGTTAGACATTTTTAATGCCTCAAATATTGATGGAAGTTGGACTTACCACTTTGACCGACTAAAATGTAATAAAATTATTTATAGTCAAGAAAAAGTTGGAGGTTGGGGAGATGGCTTAGTTAGTTGGATTCCCAGCAATTATATAAAAGCTAGGTGTGGTAGCATATGTGTGTAAGCCCCAGTGTTGGTAGAAGAGACATGGTCAGATCTGTAGAGGTTGATTAGTGATCTAAATCAATGAGCCAGGTTTAGTGAGGGAATCTGTCTCAAAAAATAGAGTGGAAAACATTAAGGAAGACCTCCCGTCAAGCTCTGGCTTGCACATGCGCATACACACAGCAACACAAACATACACATACCATCCATACAAAGGTGTTGC
>NW_021604577.1:13468483-13475539 GCF_004785775.1 Grammomys surdaster
CACACAGCAACACAAACATACACATACCATCCATACAAAGGTGTTGCTGTGTAGTTACTGAGAGAAATGATATAAAGCTGGGTGTGGTGGCACCTGTTTGTAAGCTCAGCACATGCACAAAGTGAAGGCCAGCTTCGGCTCAGTAGTGAGATCCTGTCTCAGAGAAAAGAGGGTACAAGGTTAGGCATAATGATCTATACATGAGATATCACACACAGACACAGACACACACACACACACACACACACACACACACACACACACACCTTAATCCCAGCACTCCCAAGACTGAGGCATTCAACTTAAAGAAATGTAATAAAACAGCAAAAAAAAAAAAAAAAAAAAAAAAAAACAAAAAAAAAAAAACAAAAACTGGTGCTATGAAGTTAAGAAAAATATTACCACTGGGTATGGTGGCACATGCTCTTGATCCCAGCACTCAGTAGGTAGAAGCAGGTGAGTCTCTGTGACTTTGAAGTCACCCTCCTCTAAATAGAAATTTCTAGGCTAGCCAGAGCTACATAGTAAGACCTCCATCATAAAAGAGATGGCGGATGTATGCCGGGGCCAGGTGGGGGGGGGGTGAATACTAAGTTGGGAATGATGGTATATACCTGTCTTCTAACACTCTAGAGTCTGAGGCAGGAGGATTGTAAGGTCAAGGCTAGTTTGTGCTGTGCTGCATAGCAAGGTCCCGTCTCAGAGAAAAGAAAAAGAATAAAAAAAAATGTCATTTACTAATTCTGTGTCTTCATTCCTTTTTAAATTCCATAGCAAAGATTTACTTTTTCATATTTACAGTCTTTTTAATATCAATACAAATCAGATTTGCTTACTATAAATCCAGTTTTCTGGACACACAAAAGGTTAAGCACAACTGATGAAATGAAACCCAGCTGTCTGGAGCTCCAGTGAGTAGAAGGCAGTTAGGTGTCTACAGCGGAGAGCTGGCCACCTAAGGTGGGGTCTTCACAGCCGATTGGAGATGCGCACCCAAGAACTCCATAATGTACAAACCCCACAGTGGGCTTTGTGCATGTTGAGTGCCTAATGATGATTTATATATTTATATGACCTTTATATCAACCCACATCTACTTAAACACGTAATATTTTCTATTATGTGGTTATAAGACTGTAATATTCCTTTTAGACAAACTGGTTAATATAGTTTTATAGGTAACTTTTTAAATGCTCATACATCATGGCCAGTATATTATATACCATGACTGCTATATTAAATCATTTACATTATATCTAATGAACAAGGGAAATTTATTAAAAGATGCTTAGACATCAGTGTGACATGCTCAGTAACTGATCCCATAGGTAAAATTACAGTGATGATGTTAGTTCCTTTTGTCTGTAGGCTAGATTAGAAATGTTCGTTTATAGAACATGGTGCTGCAGCCACCCCAGGAGTGTGATGGCTTTTCTGTTAGCTATCACAAGCTCAGATGTGAGCTCTAAATATGAATAAACTCAGAGCCAGGTCTCATCAAAATGATGGTAGTGGTTTTCACGTGCCTTTAAAGACAGATTCCCAGTCCGTTAGAGAGCAGCAGAAACGGAAGCAAAACCTTCAGAAATTCTGCTAAGAAAAAATTTTTTTTTTTCATGATTTGGCTTTGCTTTGCTTAGTTTGATTTGAATTAGGGTCTAGCCAAGGCTGACCTAAAACTCACTCTGTAGCCCAGGCTGGCCTCAAGCACAGCACTCCTTGTGCCTCAACCTGTTGAGTGCTGGAATTGCAGCATGCACAAATCAGCTCTGCTCTTATTCCAAGCTCATGTTCCGTATGTCGAGAGTAGCTGTGCACTGGCGCTGGAAAGGGGCTCCTCAGCTGGGAGAGTGCACTGTGCACGCTGTTCATCTCAGCACTGGGAGGCAGAGGCAGGCAGATCTTGGTGAGTGCAAGGCTAGCCAGGTCTACATTCTGTCTCAAAAACAACAAAAAGAGAAACTCTGGATGAGGGGCTGTTTTCTCACCAAGCTAACCAATCTTACATCCACCTGGAGGTTTTCTTCTCAGTGCTTTGGGTTTATTTCCTTCTCTGTATAACCTACAGAATGAATGATGTTTTCAAACCAGTGCTGTGTGTGTCTGTTTCAGAAGCCCTGTTTACTGTCTTGTACCTGTTATCAAGGTGGGATGGCACAGGACCTTGGGGTTTTCTATTGCTGTGACGAAACACCATGACCAAAAAGCAAGTTGGGAAGAAAAGGGTTTATTCAACTTACACTTACACATTGCTGTGTTGTTCATTACCAAAGAAAGCCAGGACAGGAACTCAAGCAGGGCAGGATCTTGGAGGCAGAAGCTGATGCAAAGTACATGGAGGGGTGCTGCTTACTGGCTTGCTCAGCCTACCTTCCTTCCTTCCTTCCTTCCTTCCTTCCTTTCTTTCTTTCTTTCTTTCTCTTTTTCCTTTCTCTCTCTCTCTTTCTCTCTTTCCTTTCCTTCTTTCCTTTCTTCCTTCCTTCCTTCCTTCCTTTCTTTCTTTCTTTCTTTCTTTCTTTCTTTCTTTCCTTCTTTCTTATTTATGTAATGTATGAGTGCTCTATCTACATGTACACCTGCAGGCCAGAAAAAAGGCATCGAATCCCATTACAGATGGTGGCTGGGAATTGAACGCAGGACCTCTGGAAGAGCAGTCAGTGCTTTTAACCTCTGAGCCATTTCTCCAGTCCCTTAGCCTGCTTTCTTATAGACCCCAGGACCACCAGCCCAGAGATAGCACCACTTACCATGGGCTGGGTGCTCTCCCATCAATCACTAATTGAGAAAATGCCTTATAGCTGGATCTCATGGAGACATTTCCTCAACTGAGGCTCCTTCCTCCCTGATAACTCTGTCTTGTGTCAAGTTGACACACAAAACCAGCCGTTCACACAGTAAGAGCAGAGCCATTGGAGCCGCTGTGTCCAGGTTCTGTAGGCGTCTAGCAGTATTTGTTCCATATCATCTTTATACACAGAATCAGGCTAGAATGCTGCTCTGGTCCCATTCTCCACCGTTCCTAAGGTGTGATGGGTAAGTCTCCAGCAACCCTACTGATTTTCCTCCTGCAACTTAGGAGCCCCACTCCGCACAGTGTCGCCCGTGGGCAGCCTTGCAAAGGGACTGAGGCTAGGCCAAGGGGGCTGTCACAACAGGCAGCTAAGCCCAGGCTTCAACAGGCAACAGCATGCACACATCTAGATCTTTCATTCTTTGAAGACTGTAAAGAAAATACAAGTATTTATAACTTGTTTCAAATGTTGAGCTATGAGGAGCCTTTATAGTCTCTTACTTTGATTTTTAGTTGTATTAATTCATGTTAGTTAATTCTTATAGACATTGTTTTTATACTATGCTGGTAGGCAATTTAATGTTTATTTCCTCTTTTTAGGCAATTTTTTACTGCAAAAGTCTTTGCCAAACTCCTTCATACAGATTCATATGGAAGAATTTCCATCATGCAGTTCTTTAACTACGTCATGCGAAAAGGTGATTTGTTGTGTGTGTTAGTTTGAACTCTTGTCTGGAAATCAAGTAAGCTTCGGTCTGTGCTTCTCTATGACTTCTTTTATGTCACGTCATGTTACTTTTTCCCTATCCTATTATGGTCCTCCTGGACACCAGGCAGAGCTGTGTGTGTATTAAAATTGAAATCATTATTTATTCAAAAATCTTGTGTACCCTAAGGAAGGTGGCAACATAGAGATAAACAAAATAGAGAGAAACATTGTTTTCATTGTTTCTGGTGACACGTGTCCTCTCCCCAGAGGGCTTTTCCCCGTCAGCTCTGTCCTGTTGCCATAATGTCCACACCTTGCATAGGTTGATGTCTTAATAACGATGTGAAGGAACAGATTTACACATGGGGCAGAAAAGTGTACAACACAAGGCACGGGGTTGCACTAGTCCGTTTTGTGGTTTGTGGTAAAGTATTGAGACTCCTTAAGCCATTCTTGATCTGCTGAGATCTTTGCCATCTAAGTAAGGAACCAGTTGCTATTTGCATCTGTCCTGAGAGGAACAGATTGAGAGAGAGTGGAACTCATCAATTGGCATATTCCTGCAATATCAAGAGACTGCATTCTCAGTTAGAAACCTGAGCCATCCACAGCCTGCCCTAGTTGGCATATATCTGTCTGGGGTACTTGATTGAGCAGTAAAATCACTTTAATTCTTTTTAAAAATCAGAACAAAAGTTTTTGTTTGTTTGTTTGTTTTTTGTTTTTTTCGAGACAGGGTTTCTCTGTATAGCTATAGCTGTCCTGGAACTCACTCTGTAGACCAGGCAGGCCTCGAACTCAGAATTCCGCCTGCCTCTGCCTCCCAAGCGCTGGGATTAAAGGCGTGCGCCACCACCGCCCGGCCAGAACAAAAGTTTTAATGGGTAGGTTTGAAATGATTTCAATTTACTGGTAATTTCATTTCACTAATATATATGCCTGAAAGGATAGTCTCAAATCCACAACTGTGCTGTTGTTTTCAAGAAGCCTGTATTAAAACATTTTGGAGTTGTTGTGAATTTCCTAGGAGTATATGGTCTGCAGCCTCTTACTGTTGTTAATGAGTAGATTGGCTGCAGTAATCCGCCTCAGGAGGATACAGACTTCACTGAAGACACAGAAGACACAGGGCTGTGCTAGCGCTCTCTGTTTGTTGGAACACCAAGTTTAATGTTTGGAAACCAGTATCCCCAAGGGCATCAGTTTTGCTGTAGTTGTAAACATGGCAGAGTTTGGAATCTGCCATTTCATGGTGTTTTTCTTTTGGATTAAATGTCTTACAGGTCCCTGACTATTTAATGTGTGTGAAATGGGGCTTTATGCAGTTCCTGAATTGGCCTACGCTTCTGGTCTAGCACCTTACTCTTTTGTTCATACATGTGCTAAAGAACAGATCTCAGTGTTTACATGTAATTTTCTTGTTTATTGTCAGTTTGGCTACATCAGACAAGAATAGGACTCAGTTTATATGATGTTGCTGGGCAAGGATACCTTCGGGAATCAGTGAGTATTGATCTAACGTTAATAAGCATTATAGACAAGAGAATATTAATATTAATTACCAATGAGTAAGTTGTCATTGTAGGTAAGTCTTACTTTGCTTGATTTTGTCTTAATGGTTTTGTTTGCCTGGTTTTGCCTTTGTAAACATGTTAACTTTAGTATATATTGGCCACATAAACAATCTTTTAGGTTCTTTTCTTCTAGCCTTTTAGGAAAATGTTTTCATCATTTTTTTTTTTAAGGAAAATGAAGCTGAGCATCCTAGCACATGTTTCTAATTCAGGCACTTTACAGGCTGAGGCAGGGGGATTGTTGAGAGTTCAGAGGTAGCTCCATGTAGAGTTCCAGGTCTCCCTGAGCTATATAACAAAACATTATCAATCAATCAACAGACTGCATCTGAACAGGCTTTAAAACTGACTGGCAAGTTAGCTGTGGTGCCACACACCTGGAATCCTAGCCCAAGAGGCCAGGATACAAGGACCACTGCAAGTTCGCAACTAGCCTGCTCCATATACAGAGTTCCAAGGTAGCTAGGGCTGTGTAGTGAGACCTTGTCTCCAAGATCCAAAAGAAAAGAATTACTGATAAAAAAGTTTTGTATGTGTGTGTTGGCGTATGCACAGCAGACATGGAGGCCTGAGGTTAGCTGATGTCAGGAATCATCTTAATTCACTCTTTCTTCTTATTCACTGAGGAGGGCTCTTAGAGTCAAACCCAGAGCTTGCTCTGTGGCTGGTTTGCTAGCCAGCTTGCTCTGGGGATCCCCGGGTTAAGGCTGACGGTACATGAGGATCACCAGCCTGCTGTCATTTACATAGGCTCTGGGATCTGAACTCTAGTTCTTCTACTTGCAAAGGAAGTGCAGTAACCACTGAGCCATTTCCCTAGCCAGCCCCTGTAGGGACTAGAAAGAGAAGTGCTAGGGCTCACACGTGCCACCGAACACATGAAGGTTAAGGATTCTTCATCTACCTAGTTCTCTCTTTCCACCTGTACGTGGTTTTCGGGCTCAGACTCAGGGCTTTGGCTTGCACAGCAAACCCTTTACGTGATAAGTCAGCCATCTCACCTCGGCAGCTCTTGGTTATTCTCACCTGTACATTGTTATTTTGAAACAGAACAGGGAGTTCCTTTTTTATAGAATAGAGGGAAAAAGCTCATGTGGCTTTGTTTTTACCCGAGGTTTAGAGGCACATGATAAGTTGCCAAGAGGATATTTGTTTCCTATTAGGTTCGCATGTCATTAGGTTAGGTTATGAATAATATTAAAACCTCATGATCAAAATAGCTATGCTACCTCCATATTTTTGGCAGCTATCTAAATTATGTAGGTAAATTTTTTTTGGCTTATATTTTCTCTCTAATATGGAGCTCTCCTATAGAGCTTAAGGGAGAGGGTATGTTGGGCATAAACATCAGCCACTGAGTTAACTATTCAAATTTGTATTTAATCATCATTTTGTCTCTTCCAAGGACACTGTATAGTTCCTATAGTAAAGGCTCTTGCTCCTGCCTCTGTAGAAATGGAAGCCAGTGTGATTAGAACACAAGCTAAGGTGGCAGGGAGGTCGGGGTAGACAGCGGCCACACACTGAGCCTTTCAGTCTGTAGTGCGGAGTTAGATTAATTGTGAGACTCCGAAGAAGTCAGTGAACATTTGAATGTGTTGTCAGGGTTGGTTTGTTTGTCTTGCATTTATAGTTTGTGGGTGAATGTGTGGAGGTCAGAGAACATCTTGTAGGATTTGGTTCTGTGTGTCATGTGGGACCTGGGAATTGAGTGTAGGTCATCAGGCTTGGCTACCATGAGTGCTTTTACCCACTGAACTGTCGAGCCTGGTCTATGGCTTTGAGTTCTAAAGAGTCATGCAGATGTGTTATGGGAGAGCATAGGAGCATAGAATGGAGGCAGAAGTGACAGGCAGCTGTTACAGTAGTGGAAAATAACAGTGGCCAAGATGACTGGGGACTGTCGCAGACGCCGGACATAAACCTGGACGTGCCGGCTCACACTTGTTCAGCTCACTTAGGAGGCCCAGACAGGGACATGC
>NW_021604577.1:13475549-13475778 GCF_004785775.1 Grammomys surdaster
GGCTCACACTTGTTCAGCTCACTTAGGAGGCCCAGACAGGAGAGAACTCACAAATTTGAGGCCAGCCTGAGTTACACACTGAGACCTTATCTCACCACCCACAAATAACCCCTCAAAAGCTAAAGATTGATCCATTCAGTATACATTTTGGACATCCTACCTTCACGTCTACCACACTGAAAAAGGAAGGAAGGAAGGAAGGAAGGAAGGAAGGAAGGAAGGAAGGAAG
>NW_021604577.1:13475788-13490009 GCF_004785775.1 Grammomys surdaster
AAGGAAGGAAGGAAGGAAGGAAGGAAGGAAGGAAGGAAGGAAGGAAGGAAGGAAGGAAAAAAGGGCAGCAGAAAGGAAAGAAGAAAGTAAAAAATGAAAGAAATCACAGGCCTTGCTGCTAGGTTGGATGTGTGGTATAGGGAATGGGACCCTGGGAAAGGAACTGTAGAAATCAAAGTTGAGTCCTAAATTTGATTTTGATAATATAAAGTGGGGAATGAAAGGAAGCCCACGGAGGCTGTGAGTTGCTGGGAAGAGTTGAGTTTAGACACCGGGTCTGAGTGCCTGTTCCTTTATGAACTTAGAGTCTCTGATCTACCAGGCATATGCTCAAATAGTTAGAGCAAAACAAGGTTGTTAAAATAAATATAAAATGGTAAGGAGACTTGTATTTGTTAATTTGGATTTTGTGAGACAGAGTCTCACTTTGCAGCCTTTGTAGCCAACCTGGACTTGAACTTGCAGTGATCCTCCTGCCCTCTACCTCCTCCCAGATACTAGGAATACAGGGAGGTGCCAGAGAGTTTTAAATGTAATAACTTGATGTCTTAATATTGTGTCTTTTGCTGTAATAAAATGTTTCAACCAAAGCAATCTTAAGGGATAAAGGGTTTTATTTGGCTTCCAGTTCCAGCTTCCAGTCTGTCATAGCAGGAAGTCAAGGCAAGACAGTTAACCAGCGCTGTGTTTTGTTCCCAGGATTTAGAGAACTACATTCTGGAACTCATCCCTACTTTGCCACAGCTAGATGGGTTGGAAAAGTCCTTTTACTCCTTTTATGTTTGTACGGCAGTTAGGAAGTTCTTCTTCTTTTTGGATCCTCTTAGAACAGGTAAAAAAAACATTATCTAATTTAAATATTGGTATAGTATTTGTTGATGCTGTCTTAGTATTAGACACATTTCAACAATTTCTCTTTGTTTTTAAAGTCAGTGGCATAATCTGGCAAATCTCAGCGTATGGGCAAGTGTACAAGCCCACATACTTTCACTTATAGAATGAGCTTCCAAAATATTCTTGGATTGACTGTAACCAGCTGTGTAGTGGTGGGATGTCACCTGTCTCAGTGTTGTAAAGAGACACCATGACCACGGCAACTCTTATAAAGGAAGACATTTAACTGGGGCTGGCTTACAGGTTCAGAGGCTTACGTAGTCCATTACCATCCTGGTGGGGAGCGTGCAGGCAGACATGGTGCTGGAGAGGCAGCTGAGAGTTTTACATCTGTATCCACAGGCCGCAGGAAGAGAGGGAGACTGGGCTTGGACTAGAACATTTGAAACCTCAACCCCCTCCCTCCCCAGTGACCCACTTCCCTCAATAAGGCCTAATCCACGTCAGGTAGTGCCATTTCCTAATGAACAAGCATTCAAATATATGAGCCAAGCGGGCCGTTCCTATTCAAACCGTCTCTATTCAACACCTACCCTCTTAAGAATTTCCCTCATGCCGGGCATGGTGGTGTAGCCCTTTAATACCAGCACTCAGGAGGCAGAGGCAGACAGTTCTCTGTGAGTTCAAGGCCAGCCTGGTCTACATAGTGAGTTCCAAGACAGCCAGAGCTACAGTGTGTCCCAGGAGACCTGTCACTGTTGCTTCTTCCAGTTCTGCATGATGCCTGTGGTTCATGACATTCTGGGTGGTTGCTCTCTTCTTTATGAGAAATTCGTATTGGGAAGTCATTTATTTATAAGGTATTCTTTCTCTTTTCTTGAGTGGTGGCCAGATTAGTAAATACACTTTTATCAGTATACTCATAGAAACCCCCAGTTTTTAAGTTAGCTATACCCTTTTATTTAATTAGTTAATTAATTAGTGATATAGTGTATATAGCCCAGGCTGGCCTTGAACTCACAAAGATTCGCTTGCTTCTGTCTCCTGAGTGTCTGGGATTTAAAGAAGTGCGTCACCACACTTGGCAAAAGGAAAGCTGGAAAGCTCGACTTTGATGACCTTGATGGCACAGGTGCTAGAGACTCTTTCAGAAGGATGAGCCTTAGCCTTCAACTTCCGAGCTATAAGCCCCACCCCTCGCTGCCAGCACTACCGCTGTGGGGAAGGCTGACTTGCCTTTTGTAGGTTTTGATAGCATGATCTTAGTGGGCATTTTCTGCTGAGCTCCTTCCAGTCGGAGGCTTCCAAGCAGATGTGCAGAGAGTCGTTGGGGTCTGTTTTGTCTTTTTGTTGTTTGGAGTGTGTTTGTTTTACTTGGCTTGTGTGCTAGTCTAGCTGTTTATTATATCAACTATAGGCTTGCCTTTGTAAAATAACGTCTTTTAAAAGAAGTCATTCTCAAAATGAAATTGAGTCTCACTGTATTTTTTTTAAGGGAAGATCAAAATTCAAGATATTTTAGCATGCAGCTTCCTAGATGATTTACTGGAGGTAAATATTTTTTGAACTAAATTTTATCACATGATAATTGCTATTTTCTAATTATATTTTTATGTTTCTTTAGCTAAGAGATGAGGAATTGTCCAAAGAAAGTCAAGAAACAAATTGGTTTTCTGCTCCCTCTGCCCTGAGGGTCTATGGTAGGCTCTGGTTTCTAAAGTTCCACTGTGGAGTCCTCACAGGACGGGTGTTGAGAGAACTGTTGTATGCACGCAGGCTGTCTGCCTCACACCACACTGTTCCCACCACTTCAGGATCACTACTGTAGGCTATGAAGATGTACTTCTTACATTGCTAATGTTTGAACGTTTGGAACTCCTCCATAGTTCCTATGCTTGGTTTTCAGTAGAACAATGTAATCTGATCCTTTTTCTTTATCTGAGAACAACAGCTATTGTCTTATTTTGTGACCAAATGCGGTTGTCAGGATTCGCACAGAGGGGTATTCGGGAGTGATTTGGTTTTACTGAATTTCATTAGTCTTCTTTCAGTGTCATCTTGTGTTCTTTCTTGCAAGGTCAGTATTTGAATCTTGATAAAGATCATAACGGCATGCTGAGTAAAGAAGAACTCTCCCGGTACGGGACAGCCACCATGACCAGCGTCTTCTTAGACCGTGTGTTCCAGGAGTGTCTCACTTACGATGGAGAAATGGTACTTACTGAAATCTGCTGAGTTCACACTTTAGGCTCCTACACTTTCCATAAGCTATTTTCTTGACATAAATCAACAATTTTTGTTTGTCTGTCTTAAAAGCAGGGCCTCATGTAGGCCATGCTGGCACTGAACGTGATTTGTAGCCAAGAATGATCTTGAGCTTGATCCTCCTGTCGTGCCATCCCAACTGCCAGCACTGCAGGAGTGTGCCAGCATGCCTGGCTTTCTTGAGCATTATTAATATCAGTGTGGAACAGGATCTTAAACTATTAACTTGCTGGGCAGTGGCGGCGCACGCCTTTAATCCCAGCACTCAGGAGGCAGAGGCAGTCGGATTCCTGAGTTCGAAGCCAGCCTGGTCTACAGAGTGAGTTCCAGGACAGCCAGGGCTATACAGAGAAACCCTGTCTCAAAAAACAAAACACAAAATAAAACAAAACAAAAAACCCAACCAACCAAAAAAAACCTATTAAATCAATGGAATTATTGACTTGCTGAGTCTACTCTTCAGGAAATTCAGTTATACGTACCTTCAGCTGGGCAGTGGAATATTTTTTCATTCATTGACAGTGTACCTAAGGTATAGAAGTGTCAACCGAACAATCAGTAAATTCTGTAAACCATTTCTGTATAAATAGGTCAGTCATTAAATTACCAGGTCTGACACAGATCACATATGCTATGATTTAAATCGGGCCCATTGCCTTAATTAGTTAAGACAGAGGCTACCTCTGTTGCACAGGCTGGCTAGAACTTACTGTGTCCTCACTCCTGAAGTCTCGTAAGTGCTGGGGTTCTAGGTGCGAAGCTACCATAGCCAGCCAGTGTCCTAGTGGATTCTGTGTCTGCATTAATAGCTGAAGATAACTAACTTGTAATTGTCCTTTTCTCTCTTAAAATACATGGACATCTAGTTACAGTTAGTTTTAGAACTTACATCTTAGATTATACAGATGTCATAAGAGGTAGATATTTTGTTAAATATTCCCTTTAGTGTTTTCAAAACACTTGAAGAAGACAATTATTTTTCTGAGGAGGGGAGAGTCTCACTGAGAGGTCTGGTTGGCCTTTAACTTACTATGTCAGTCTAGACTCAAATGTGGCTTTGCCTCCCTGGTGCTGGGGATTAGAAGTATATACCACCATGCCTAACAAGATAGCTTTTTTAAATAAATAAGTAAATAAATAAATAAATAAATGAATAAATATCTCACTCTGTAGCCTTCACTGACTTGGAACTCACAGAGATCCACCTGCGTCTGCCTTCTGAGTGCTGAGATTAAAGATGCACCACACCTAGCTTTCAGAAGAAAAATTTTGAGAAGAAAAATAGCATTTTAAAAATCAGTATTCTTGGGGCTGGAGAGATGGCTCAACAATTAAGAGCACTGATTGCTCTTCCAGAGGTCCTGAGTTTAATTCCCAGCAACTACATTGTGGCTCATAACCCTCTGTAGTGGGATCCGATGCCCTCTTCTGGTGTGTCTGAAGATAGCTATGGTGTACCACTATGCAGAAAATAGATAATTTTTTTTTAAATCGCCATTCTTGCTATTAAAAACACATAGAAGTCAAGCTTATAATTCTAACACTTGGTGGATGGAGGCATGAAAGTCATGAGTTTAAGGTCAGTCTGAGCTGTATGATACCCTATTTTAAAAAACAACAACAACCAAAGGCCACAGAATAAATTTTAGAGGGGCTAGGAAAGGTGATGCACACCTATAATCCCAGAACAGAAAAATGGGGCAGAAGAATTTTAAATTTGAATTCAGATGGACCACAGATTATAGAACAATGGTTCAAGGACCCCCCCCCCCCCCCCTACCCCCCAAGACCATCAGAGAACAGATATTTGTAGTATGACAAAACCAAAATGACAGTTATGAAGTATTAATGAAAATAATGTTATGGCGTTGCCACAACCTGAGGAAGTGTATTACAGGGTGGCGGCAGCATTAGGTAGGTTGAGCACTAATAGAGCATCTTAAAACAACTAGAGGAATGTAGTAGAGACATCATTTTCCCGGCCAAGACTGCTTAGGAAGTAGTCAAACAGATAAGAGTGAGCTCATACATTGTACTGTGCCACTGGTGCAAGCAGGTTAGGCAGCACTACTCTTGGCCAGCAGCAAAGGAGAAGTGTCCAGGGTCTTGACATAGACTGCTGAACTTACGGTGAACGGGTGTCTTCCGGTGAATAGCACAGACCAGGGCAGTAAGTGGATGGGTTAAGCCTTGATGAAGCCCCAGCTCCCTTAACTCTTGTCTTGTTTTGCTTTTTTAAGGCAGGATGTCCTGGCATTGAAGCTGGCCTCGGTGCTAGGATTACGGGTGTGCTCAGCCATGCCCTGTTTACTCTTTGCTGAGGATTTAGTCCAGAGCTGCTTTTGGGTGCAGGCAAGCACTGTAACAACTGAACTAAATCCTCATGCCCCTTCCTTAATTTCTTATGCTACAATTTTATGGGAAACCATTCTTTAGCATATCCTACAAAATCTTTTTCAAGAGTGTGAATCTCTTTTCCTATCCTTTTTATCATATAAGACAAGTATTCTGCCAGGCATGGTGACTCATATCAGTAATCACAGAACTCAGGAGGCCAAGACATAAGCTCCTTGAGTTTGAAGCCAGCCTGAGCCATGTAGTGAGTTCCAGGACAGCCTGGAGTGAGTGGGACTCAGTTTCAACAAGCAAAATTAATAAACATATAAACACATAACCTACAAATGTCCCCTTTGCAAGGGTTAAACAATCTGTTCTTTTCATGTTTCTAGCTTCCAGTCATAGTTTTAAATCTTTATATTTGTATGTGTGAGTTTACATGCCTGTGTGTATTAGAGGTCTACAACTTGAGGTGTCATCCTCAGAACTGCTGTCTGTCTTGGGACAGGATCTCTGGTTGGCTGGGAGGCTCTAATCAGGTAGACTGGCTGGCCACCAAACCCTTAGGATCCTCAGCGCCGTCTGATCAGTTCAAGCACATGCCACAATCCTGGACGTTTTTACCTGGGACTGGATTTGAACTCATGTCCTTGTGCTTGTGAGGCAAGCACTTTACCAACTAAACCACCTCTTCATCCTACTGAAAATCTTTTGGTTTCCTTTTTCTTTTATTTTGGAGAAATAATCATGTAGGCCCATGCTGGTTTCAGCTGAACTCACTGCTTCAGCTTGCCAAGCGCTGGGATACAGGCATGTGCCAGCCAGCTGAGACCTGACTCTGTACACTGCTTCCAGAATCCATTCTGGCTCCAGTGCACTTGCAGACTTAGCTTCGTGCATCCCTAATACAATAGAAATGCTGTGTAATTGTACTGTGTTGTTTAACTACTGACAGGAAGAGTCTGTGATGGGTGAAAATTAACATTTTTTCCTAAATACTTTCAGCCCACGGTTGATGTGACCCACAGACATGGATGAGTGGCTTCTGAGTCGTCAATTTAAATAGACTGATGTCTATTCTAGAGAAAATAGATTCTTCAGAGAAACAACACTGACATGAAGATATAAATGAATGGCAGCAAATTAGCTTAATCACTGTCTTGACAATTTATAGTATAATGGAAGGAAATTATAGTTTAAGCAAATCTCTCAAGGAAAGTGAGCTGGGTCTCTCAAAACTGTCCTACAGAATGCCTACTTAGAATTCCTAGAAACCAACACTACATGCATAAATGGATTTATTTCATATTTTTAAAAATAGTTGAATTTGCCATCTGTGATTACAAAGTAACTTCATCTCAGCAGATCCTTATTTAATTTCACTCAAGACTCTGTATGAATGCTCTCTCTCTCTTTCTCTCTCTGTAGGACTATAAGACCTACCTGGACTTTGTTCTTGCCTTAGAAAACAGGAAGGAGCCTGCAGCTCTGCAGTATATTTTCAAACTGCTGGACATTGAGAACAAGGGATACCTGAATGTCTTTTCCCTTAATTATTTCTTTAGGGTGAGTATGGTTTGGGTGAAGGAGCATTGTTGCCCCTAAGATACCTTAAACTATTTGATTTTAAATTATGTACTAACAGTTTTACTTAGCTTGTTTTTAAAAGAATAGACTTAAAATGTAAATCAAGCCTATTTTTTTCCGTCTACATTTAGGAAATATATAATGATAAAGTAAAAGCTGATTTTGTTAACTTGTTCAGCATTTTCTTATGGAAGCAAATGTGAATGGCTTAGCTAGATGGCTGGGGAGGAGAGATTCTGTGCTTTTGGTCATCAGTAACAAATGTAAATACCTAGCTCCTTTCCAGGAAAATCTCAGACATTAGTCAGTTTAGTTGCTTTAAGAAAACATTTTTCAATTTCTTTAGATTCATGTATATGAGCGTTTGCCTGCATTTATGTCTGAGCATCATGTTATGTACTTGGTGCCCTAGGAGGTCCAAAGAGGGTATTGGATTCCCTAAAACAGGAGGTATAGATGGTAGTGTGCCACTGTGTTGGTAATGGGAATCAACCCTGGGTCCTCTCCAAGAGCAACAAGTGCTCTTAACTACCGAGCCACCTCTCCAGCCCCAGAATTGTGTGCTATACTTCAGGCTACAACAGATTTAAAGTACTTACCTTGGATGGACCTTACTGGATCTCAGAATAATGGTCTCTAAAGGGGAGTTGATTATATATGATAGGCATTCAGCACCAGCAAATGGAAATACGAATATCTGCCTTGGTCCTGCAATTCCTTAGTTTGAATGAGAACACCTTTTATTGTGTGGATAGTTTTGTAGTGTTTACTGTGCCACATTTTCATAGCTAGTTTTTTTTTTCTCCCTATAATACGTAACGTGTGTAACACTGTCACAGTGATAAGGCTAAGCCTATACGTTGAGGTCCACTATCTAACTGAATGTGTACCTGATTCTGGATCATTCTGCCTCCTGCGTGCTAGGATTGCAGGCATGTGCTGCTGCGCTAGGCTTTGAGTTTAAAGGGAGAAGTCTAGGTAGTCTAGCTCTGTTGTTTTCTAAGTAGAGAAAGTGGAGAAAGTGAGTAGAGGGACCTGTCTTTTAAAATGGTGACTTGGATGGCTCCATGGTTAACAGCACTTGGTGCTCTTGCAGAGGACCTCAGTTCCCAGCTCACACATGGTGGCTTACAACCACTGTAACTCCAGGTCCAGGATATCTGACACTTCGTAATTTCCTTGGTTACCAGGCACACATACAGTACACATACATATATGCAGGCAAAACATTTGTATACATTTACATTTAAAAGTTTAAAAAACCAAACATGTGAAAGTATAAGCCTTTGTGAAAACCAGAAGCCGGTTATAACAGTAATTGCTAAGGTCATGTTGGGGGCCCACCCGAGGCTGGAGAACATTCCATGTAGTAACAGCAGTTTGCGGTCTTAACCCTCCTTCCTCACCCCAAGTTCTCAGTTGCTAAAGGTAAGCATAGAAAGATAGAAAGTCCATGGTTTTGCTCATCCAGTGTGGACACAGAAAGACTGCAGGCACAGCAACACTGGGAAGCTTATATACAGCTTGGAACTGGACGGGGGAGAAGGGTATTATGGGGTTTATGAATTTAATTTTTATTTACAGATTTATTTCCATTAAATACAGGCCATACAAGAACTGATGAAAATCCATGGGCAGGATCCTGTCTCATTTCAAGATGTCAAGGTTATTACCCTTTTATTTGCCAATATACTACTGTCAGATAATATAGCCACAATAACATTAAATAATGCTGTATTCAATCTTGTATGAAAGTGATTTATGAAGTATGAAACACCATTCCAAATCAGGTTTTTGCTGTTACTTGTTCTGAACTGAGACTTAGATCATCAGAGATGGAGACAAAGTTGGGCTTACTGATTGATGAAGATGATAATTTCTTTATCAATCGTGTGTTCTCATGAAAACATTCATTTCATTTGAATAATGTCAGTTAGCTTGCATCCTTTAGCATTCCTTCTCACTGTAAACCCAACATCCAGCTGAAAGACTGTGTAGGCTCAAGCCCCTTTAGTGTGCTGCCTGAGCCTGCATAACTGATCTATTAAATTTAAAGAGACACTCATCTTTCAGTATGAAAATCATCGTTATTTAAGGCCAGAATGACAGCAAAGCGGGTAAAAGAGTCAGAGACTTCACTTTATTCCCAGCACGCATGTGGGGTATATGCTGGGCTGCTCACAACCATCTGTAACTCCAGCTCGAGGGGATCTGAGGCCCTCCACTGGCCTCTCTGAGCACACTTACACACACGCACACACGCACACACACAAATATAGATCTAGAAAACCATCATTATTTGAACATGTGGCTTTTAGTCAGCAGTTTCGCCAGCTAGGAAAAGTCATCCAGTAGGGTCTTTTTGGTTCAAGTTGACTGACACAATAAAGGACTGGCCAATTTTAACGAAGAATAAGCCAGAAGAACTATTTTGATACACACAAATGGGGGAAATTTCAAACTTTGTAACAGGAATTTAAGAACCAGCATTTTAATCTTCAGCAAATCTGGAAAAAGAATACACACTTTAAAAGTTTGTATTTTGTGAACCTGAGTTACTCTAAATTTTTTAAAAATGCAATTGCTTCTTTAAATGCTATTAAAAGTTCTAGAGTGGGGGCTGGAGAGATGGCTCAGTGGTTAAGAGCACTGATTGCTCTTCCAGAGGTTTTGAGTTCAATTCCCAGCAACCACACAGTGGCTCACAACCATCTGCAATGGGACCTGATGCCCTCTTCTGGTGTGTCTGAAAACAACTAGTTACAGTGTACATATAATAAATAAATAAATCTTTAAAAAAAAAGTTCTAGAGTAATTTTACTACAAAAGATTAGAAAACACGGGTTAATGCCTTGCAAATATTTATATTATATACTTGATAACATAGAAGAGGTTCTTTCCAGAATTCTAATTAAGTCTTGGAACAGTTTCATTATTGTGGATGACTAATTCCTTCATATGGAGTTCCATTCCTCTCAGACTGGGAAAAGAGTAAAAGGCACAGTTACTGGAAACAGAGCTTTGCTACTATCTCTGAGCCACTTGAGATTTTACTACTTAGCTGAGCTCTTACTTAAAAGGTATTGTGACATAGCTTGCCTGGCTTGATTCTAGATGTCTTGGGTTTGATTCCCAGTGATGGGGGTGAAAAAGAAAATTGTGTCAAGACTTTGCTTCACCATTAGAAGGCAATAAAAACCGTAACAACTAGTTAGTTGCAGTCAAAGAATACTGTATTAGAGAGCTCTGTCCTTTATTAGCTATGAGTTTAGATTGAGCTGAGCCTGTTTTCTTCATCTATAAAATAAGAGTTATTCAGCTAAAGAATTGCCCAAGAAAATTCTGTGGTTAGAGCTACCTACCAGGTGGAGAAGAAACTAGAATAAAAATTTGTACAATAGGTCAATTGTCTACCCTGAATTTTACACCACTGTGTGACACAAGTGACTGCAACCAGCTTTCATAATTTTTCCCTCTTATAGGATGAAATCTTTGACATGGTCAAACCAAAGGATCCTTTGAAAATCTCACTTCAGGATTTAATCAACAGTAATCAAGGAGACACAGTCACTACCATTCTAATTGATCTCAATGGCTTCTGGACTTACGAGAACAGAGAAGCCCTTGTTGCAAATGACAATGAGAACTCTGCAGATCTTGATGATACCTGATCTCTGCAAGAACAGACTTCCTTCATAAAGATGCCTGAATGCTGCATGCAAAACCTCTGAAGCAGAATCCTTAGACACATTATAAATAAAACTCCTCACATGCCTGTACAGCACTGCAAGCCTACTAGAGTTTTGGTTACAGTTGGAACAACTTGAAAGTAATAGAACCAACTATTGTTTTTTATGAAGTGGTAAGTTCTAGTTCTGTTTAGCTTAGAAATGGAAAGTAAGATTTGCTGTAGGTAGCTGTGGAGGTTATATGGAGTTATGTGGAGTTTTTATGTGGGATTATAATAGTTGTTCCTCAGGAACATCGGACGGTAGACTTCCCATCAGAGTAGCACCACTGCATCTCTGGCCTCAGAAGCTCTAGATGTGACTTCTGTTGTTGTTTTGGTTGGTTTGTTTTGAGACATGGTCTCACTATGTGGCCCTGTCTGGCCTGGAACTTGCTATGTGGACCAAGTTGGCCTTTAACCTTGAACTTAAAGAGAGATCTGCCCCTGCCTCCCAAGTGCCAAGGTTAAAGGTGAGTGCCACCATGTCTAATGTTTGTTTTCTCGTTTTTTGATGTATTTCTTATGTGTGTACACCAGAGCACACATGGAGGTCAGTAGACATTGTTGTGATTTCCTTTCCCCACGTGGGTTCTGGAGAGCAAATTCAGGTTCTCAGGCTTCCCAGCAAGCATTTGCACCCAGAGTCCTCTTGCCCTCCCAAGTGTTTTTTTGTTTTGTTTTGTTTTTTTGTTTTTTAAATATAGTGTTTCTAAAGAAAGTATTCAAACAGATATTTTGTTTCATTAAACTCATCAGATTGTATGAGATTTTGTCTAGGTTTATTAACCATTTATAAAACTAACTTTTGTTAAAGGTCTTGCTAGAGAATTTACTAATTCAGTATACTAACTCATGTGTTTGTGTTTTTTTGTTTGTTATTGTTTGTTTGTTGTTAAGGGTCTTGCTATGTAGTCTAGGCCAGCCTCCCACTCATGATCCTCCTACCTCAGCCTCCCTACCCCTGGGGTTCAGATGGACACTACCACACCTGGCTGTACTCAGTGTTTATAAAAAGAGAGATCAGAAGAAACTAGGATATCATGAACTGTGATCCAGAGGGAAAATAATTCTTCTAAGGATTAAAAAATAGGAAGAGGTGAGGGAAGCTTAAAATGAAAAATAGGAAGAGGTGAGGGAAGCTTAAAATAAAACAACAATTTAACCCATTTATGATGATTTTATAGCTCATATAGACCAAAGTATAAAAATGTAAGGCACACAAGTAACTGTAAACATCACCCACCAGCCAGTGCCAAACAAGCAGCAAAGAGGTCAACACAGGAAGCTCAGGCTTGGATGGTACCACTTTCATGCTGTGATCACAGGCCTGAGCATACACTCTGAGATGCTAGCCCTTCAGGAAAGAAAGCCTCAGTCACCTGTAGACCTTTACCTCATAAACAAGTGTCTGTGGTAGCATTGTCTCAAAGTTAAAAACAAATCAAGAGCAAGAGGTCAGGCCAGCATGTTTTAGCAAGTATCAACCGAGACAGAGTTTTAGTAAACTGTAACTGATAGTGACATTAATTACACAATGGAAAGAGAAATTCCTAGGACTAAGTTGCATGTTTCCACCCAGAAGGTGCTATCAGCTCCTAACTCATTAGAGGACAACGCCATGCTTGCTGAGCCTTACAAACGCCAGTCCAACGGAAACTTTTATTCAGAAATAATTCACCTTTGAGTTGAGTTTGCTGAGGTCCACTGGCAGGTCTCTACAGTGTTCACCTCCCCGTGTTTTCATGGTAGACACATTTAAGATGGGAAGGGCCGTGGTACTTAGCAGGCTGGTTTATAGCCATGTTTCTAAAACCTTTTAGAGCTATGAGAAGGCTTTAAACGCTGAGGAGCTCTAAAACACGGCCCCCATTTTTCTTTTCTTCATTTGGCTATAAACCAAAGTTATACAGATACAAGGTTCTAAACACATAGTCAGGAATATTTCTTAAAAGTAGCTTCATATGATATACCTTTTAAAGGAATAACCTAGTAAGAAGAGAAATGGCCAAACCTGGTTTCTGTCAGCTCTCTGACTTACCACTGCTACTTCAAAATGGTGAACAAAGTAAACTCTTCTCAACTGTCCATCCCCCGTTTGTCCCGCTGCCTGTGATACATAAGGAGCTGAATAACTGTTGACATGACCAAGATGCCATGTGGGTAATCACTAGGTGTCAACACGTGACCACAGCTACAGATCCACTCAGTACCTAGTGTTAACTTGCAAGTCAATTCAGTAACTACTGAAAACCCAATCTTTTCCATATAATATTCTCAACAAAAGGAAATCCACAGTGCTTCCATCTTGCTCCTTTTATTATACATTCTGAACCCTCCTTGTGTAAAATCCAGGGGCACGTTATACTGAGGCTGTTAGGATTATTAATGATTAATCAATACTTAACCTTTAAAAAACAAACAAACAAAATGCCCCCAAACCAAAAATCTTAATAAATTATTTAACTCTCTTCTTAATGTGGAATGCCTTCAGGTTTTGTTGTTGTTGTTTTAAGACTGAGTGTCACCATGTGGCTAAGCTGGAGCTCATATGTTGACCAGGTTGGCTGTAAACTCAGAACCACTGTGTCTGCATCCCTAGTGCCAGGATCAAAGGCATGTATTACCATGTTTGGCTACATGTCCTTATGTTTTATAAAAGAGCATCTTAAAATCAAAGCACTGGGCTTCTGATAGAGTATGTGGCTAGTGAGTGTATCTGAGAGGAGCCTGGGCTTGCTCCTCAGCATGGGGCTAGGAAGGGGGTCACTAACTGAACTCAAAAACATCCCAACTTCAGACCTGACTGTAATAGATACAGTGTAAAGATTTCCCCTTAATAATTTAAAATATAAATAGTTGTTTTAAATCCCACTAAAAACATAAAAAGTTCCCGATTGGAAAGTTTAGGGTTTGACACTTTATATACAGTCATTTCATTCTATGGTGGGACAGAGACTGGACGTTGTTTGTTTTCCTTAATGGCTTCACAGTCTTCCTCCATTTCAAAATTAATATTCACAAATGAGCTCGTCACCGCTGTCTCTGGTTGGTCTGTCTGTACAGTGGAATCAGCCTGCAGCTTGTTTTGTTGGTATTGTCTTTCTGCTTCTTCTGACATCCTATTTTCTTCTTCTTCCTCCTCTTCCTAAAAATGGGAAATACAGTAGTTAAAATAGTGTAACCAAAAGGAACAAATATTCCTTCTCAATAGCATCTTTTAAAAAAAAACAAAAACAAAAAAAAACCTTAGTGACATGTTTAATCCAGGCAAACATCTGGGCTAGGGATGTAACTCAGTGGTAAAGTGCATTCCTAAAGGACTTCAAGAATCCAGGTCTGATCCCCAGCCTCCCCCCCACACACACGCAGACAGACAGAGAGAGAGAGAGAAAGAAAGAGAGAGAGAGAGAGAGAGAGAGACAGAGAGAGAGAGAGAGACAGAGAGAGAGAGAGAGAGAGAGAGAGAGA
>NW_021604577.1:13490109-13539706 GCF_004785775.1 Grammomys surdaster
GAGAGAGAGAGAGAGAGAGAGAGAGAGAGAGAGAGAGAGAAGCACCAAACCAAACCTGCCCCTTTCCCCTGTTCTCAAAGTAAATAGTTTAAAAGGTGGATGGCCCAGCACTGCTTAGCTTAGGTGAGACCTAAATTGAGTTAGCCTAATGAAGAATCAAAATCGCTTCTGTACCACTTTAGTCAACAGGTATCATCCAGTTAGTTACCAGGTTGGTTCGTTCGTTAGTCCATTAAATGGTGTCACATGGTGTGTTTTCCCCTAAGCACCTGACCAATGTATATAGGTAAGCCGGTTCCTTCCCTCAAGAACTTTACAATCTAGTAGGAAGTTAAGACTCATAGAGACCGGTGACACAGAAAGAAGCACTGGCAGCCACTACAGAATAATCTCTAGTTCACAGCTGAGGTGGCATCTGTATTTTGACCCTGAGATATACGCAGTCAATACAGAGTGAGTTTCCTCTCAGGAGACTCGCCCTGAGGTCAGGCAGGAGTCTTGAGAAGCTACTGAAGTGGTCTAAATGAGACCAGAAGGCTCAAACAAGGCATGCAGTGTCGGCTTGGGTTTTGTTCATTTGTTTTGTTTTTAAAAAACAACGTTTGAAGCCACACAACAAAATAAGGGTGATCTTTCCAGGCCCACCTCTAGGTACAGCCCTCCAAGGACAAAGCTCGGCATTTACCTAACACACGCCCTATGTTCACGCCTCTACCTGAACTATTGCTCTTTTTTCACTTAGAGGAGAGTAGCAAACTCTAGCTCACTGTGCACTTGTCAGCGCACACCAGGTGCTCTTGTCAGGATTTCCCACACTAATCCAAGAGTGGATGGACTTCTCATGACAGGGAGCTGAGGCTTATGGAAGTTAGTAACTACCGCCCTACGTACACAAGGCTGGGTGTTGTTTCTTCATTTCTAAAGTGACAATACCAAGATACATAAAGATCAAATACACATGAGATTCACTTGTTAGCACTGGCAGACAAAGCCTAGCAGAGATTTTATACGTTTATCTTAGGAAATCCGAATTTTGAAGACTCAGAAAGCATGTTAATTTGATAAACTAAATAAGCTGTCTTCAGTGGTAGAGCCTTTGTGTGGCATGTAAGGTCCTGTGTTTGATGTCTAGCACTGTCACAAATGAAAGAGCTGGTTTTCGGGCTAGTAGACCATCCACATGGCCACGAAGCTCAACAAGTCTCCAAACCACCAATAAAGTAAAAAGAGGAGACACGGGCCGGGCGGTGGTGGCGCATGCCTTTAATCCCAGCACTTGGGAGGCAGAGGCAGGCGGATTTCTGAGTTCGAGAGTTCAAGGCTAGCCTGGTCTACAGAGTGAGTTCCAAGACAGCCAGGGCTACACAGAGAAACCCTGTCTCGAAAAACCAAAAAAAAAAAAAAAAGAGGAGACACACCTCCTTCTTCATCCGGTAATACTCATCAATGGCGTACTGGTATTTTGGGGTGCTGATGCCCAAAACTGACGCAATCTTCTCTCCAAGAAAGTCACACACTAAAGATACAAAAGTTAAAAGATATACAACACCATAAACATTTCTTGAGCATTTTATGTAATACTAAGAATACAAGAGTTACTGTTTTATCCTCAAACACAATATCACCCTGTCTTCTCACTTTTGTCCTGGACACTCAGTTTGTTCACATCTCTATCTGTGTGTGTGTGTGTGTGTGTGTGTGTGTGTGTGTGTGTGTTGAGAACAATGTCTCTGTAGCAGAGATTTCAGAGTATTTTGTCAGTGATCTTCTACCAGCCTCCACAGTGCTGGGATTCCATGTGTGGCGCCATGGCCAGCACAGTTAGAACACGTCTCATTAGTTACTGCAGTTATCAGGTACAGGTCTAGTCCTTAGGACAACACACTGTATTAGAGTATCACTGGGAAGAGGGCTGGTCTTGCCACCAGGACTTCCTCACCAGAATGGCCAGTTCCTTGAGCTCTGTTCTGTCTCACCAAGATCAGCACCTGATACAGAAGGCTCTGGCAGGCAATGAGAGGTCGGGCCTAGTAACTTAGCGTGGTCAGGCCTAGTGACTTAACGTTGTTGCCAAAGTGGATAAAAAAGCTAACATTGAAATACCAAACTGTCTAACATACAATACAGGCTCAGGAAATGTTGGGTCAAATACTAACCATGATTTACTCTAATTAAAAAAGTGACAGAGTCATCAACTAGTTAACTGGAAGCAGTAAATTTTGTTATTTACACATTAACAAAACTACTTAAGTTGACAATTCATTTCCTTCAAATATCAGTTACATTTCTATTTAAGAAGTGAAATATTGCTGGGGCAGAGCAATGGAAGTTTTTGCCTGGGATGTACAGGACTGGTCAATCTTCAGCAACATGAAAAAGTTACATTCAAACAAAGCATGCTTCCTTGTAACTACATAACAGAATAGAATGGTAAGATGCTGGTATGCAAGGAAGAAATCATAATACAAATAAAAATATGAATGGTTTCTAATAAGGCTTTAGAATAGGCAGTGAGCCGTGATGAGATTTTCAGCAGTAGGAAGCCAGTTGGTAACAGAATGGGTGATGACAGCTTTAAAACATGACAACCCTGTCTATGTTAATGGTGCCATTTTCCACGGACAGTTTTTATTATCACACTGACAGGGCAGCACAGTGTATTCTGTGGAGACCAGAGGACAACTTTTGAGGAGCAAGTTCTCCCCTGAGGGACTCCAGGAACCAAGTCTGCTGTCACTTTGATGGCAAGCACTTTACATGCTTGAGCAAACTCGCTGGCCCTAGTTTGTTTCCTTCTAACACGACTGTAAACGGAAAACCATGTGTACAAGCTAGAACAATAGCTTTTCCAGTGCTAGCTGGCTACCTATAGAGGACAAAGTAGTTCCCTATTTTGTTTCTGTCTCAGTGAGAACACTTCATTTGATTCAGCTCCTGTGTGCAGAATATATTAGAGCAGTCATATAATATTCAGTTCAAAGGGCAATACCTGAGAGGGTTGAGGTGGCAGCCCGCAGCATGTAAAACCATAAGTAGGGGCCCCAGGTAAGTTTTGTCTGCAACAAGAAGTCAGATTAGCAACATTCATCTGATAGTATCTTTAAACCAGAGCGAACTAGCTAAATGATTAGTAGGCATATCAGGTATCCATAGGTAGCACTGCAGAAGCCAGTCAAATAAAAACCTAAGTATATCCAAATTCCACAAAGATACTTCATGTTTTTCCATGTGAGTATCACCACCTTTACCCATGGAAGAACTGAAAACAGGTTTAGCGCTGGAATGGCACCGTACCTCAAGCTGGACTGCCTACAGCCTTTCTCCTCACTTGCTTTCTTGTCTTCATTCTTCATAAGAACATCCAGGAGAGTGCACAAAGAAAGGACCTTGCAAATACACCTGATAGCCGGGCGGTGGTGGCGCACGCCTTTAATCCCAGCACTTGGGAGGCAGAGGCAGGTGGATTTCTGAGTTCGAGGCCAGCCTGGTCTACAGAGTGAGTTCCAGGACAGCCAGGGCTATACAGAGAAACCCTGTCTCGAAAAACAAAAACAAAACAAATACACCTGATAAACATATTACATCCGGAAAATTCTGGTACAGAAATGAAGGTAAATACAGGGATATCAAGTGAGTGTTCAATGGTAAAAAAAAAATAAGCAGCAGTGAAAGAAAGGACGAGCTGTTTGGTGTGTGTGTGTGTGTGTGTGTGTGTGTGTGTGTGTGTGTGTGTGTGTGTGTGTGTGTGTTTTAAGACAGGGTCTCGCTCTGAAGCTTTGGCTGTCCTGGAACTCACTATATAGACCAGGCTGCCCTCAAACTCAGAGAGATCCTCCTGCCTCTGCCTCCTGAGAGCTAGGATTAAAAGCATGCAACAACACACTCAGAAGGTATATTCACTGAAGACCCCAATCTCTTTTTTCCTGTTCTATTGTTGTTTGTTTGGTTGGTTTTTGAAATAGGGTCTCTGTATGTAGCCCTAGATATTCTGGAACTCACTATGTAGAGCAGGTTGGTCTTAAACTCAGAGATCCCCCTACCTCTGTGTCCTGAGTGTTGGGATTAAAGACACATATCACCATGCTAAACACAATTTCTATAATATAATGTGAAATTTCTATAAAATGTTTTGGGTTGTATGAATAAGGAACTACTTACAAAAAAAATAGGCATAAAAACCCAGGTGTGTAGTGTTTGCTTGTAATTCCACCACAGAGGAGGCAGAGACAGGTGCCTCTCTGGGGCTTGTTGGCCAGACAGCCTATTTAACTGGCAAGCTCTAGATCCCAGTGAAAAATCCTGTCAAAAATCCTTGTCAAACAAGGCAGACAGCTCTAGAGAGCAACATCTGAGCTTTTACTTCCACATGTGCATGCACAGGTACACCAGCACTCGTGATCATGCACGCACAACTACACAGGCAAAGGAAAACAGATATTCTCACTGCACAGTTCTCAAGTTGTTTCTAGAGACAGTAACAGCCAACACTGAAGCAAGGACTATCAACCCTGTCCCGGCTGAGGAGATAGACGGCACCTGTCATCACCCCATGACTTCACAGAAGGAACTTATCCAGCCTGTTACCTGGACACAGATGTTGCTAAGTCAAAATCACAGGTGGCTCAAGTCTCCTCACAGCCATGTCACCATCTCAGAAGCACATATCTGGGTCTACACTGGTTCTTCCAGGCTTTGAGTTTACAAGTAAAACCACACATTTTTCTGTTCCTTCAAAAATGTGTCTCTCTTCCCTCTCAAGACCTTTTATTTTTCAAACGACTCTGGTTAATAATATAGTCGTACTCCCTAAGCCAGTGGTTCTTCCTAATGTTGCACCCCTTTAATACAGATCCTCCTCATGTCATGGTGACCCGCAACCATAAAATTATTTCATTGCTACCTCATAACTGTAATTTTGCTACTGTTATTGTAATGTAAATATCTGATATGCAGGATATCTGCTGTGTGGTCCCGTGCGGGTTGCAACCCACAGGTTGAGAACCTCTGCCCTAAACAGACCTATAATCCAATAAGATCTCCACTGCCTTCTCTTCAGAAGTTAGCGAACTGCTTCTAAAATTTACATAGTACTTTAAGGGACCTAGAACAGCCAATCTTGAAAAGAGAAAAAATGAGCAAGCCCTGTACTCACATTTTTCAGCTTCAAAATCTATACCCAGGCACAGGAGAATGCCCCTGTACTCCAGTGCTCCAGAAGACAAGAGGCTAGGAAGGGTATCGGCACAAGAATAGATCCATAGAACTAATGGAGGCCTTAAGTCCAGAAAAAACTATATTCAATAGTCAGAGGGTTTAACAAGGGCAGCAAGACTATGGTAGTTTGAATAAGGATGGCCCTCACAGACTCATGAATTTGAACAAGGTCACTAGGGAGTGGAGCTATGTGAAAGGATTAGAAGGTGTGGCCTTGCTGGAAGAAGTTGTCATTGTGGGGTAGGCTTTGAGGTTTCAAAAACTCAAAGAATCTGTGTCCCCATCCTCCCCTCTTCCTGCCATGGGATTAGGATAGAGATCTCAGCCAACTCTCCAGCACCATGTCTGCCTCTGTGCCACCATGCTTCCCACCATAATGACAATGGACTAAACCTCGGAAACTATAAGCAAGCCCTCAAATGTTTTCCTTTATAAGAGTTGCCTTGGTCCTGGTGCCTCTCCACAGCAACAGAACAGTAACTAAGACACTACTTGAAGAAAGAGATTTTTCAAATTACACCGTGAAGTCTGGAAAATCACACGGCAAAGTCTGATGTCTGACCCTTACCCATATACAAAATTAACTCTAAACAGATGTGGCTGCTGGCATCTATGAGCGCAGCTGTAATCTCAGCATTCAAGAGGCTGAAGTGGGAGGATCACCTCGAATTCTGAACAAGCATTGGCTACAGGTTGTCACAAAACAAAAACCAGTACCAAAGACCTGACTATACAAACTACTCATAAGGTCTCATTACGTAGCTGTCCTGGCCTGAAACTTACCATGGTGCCTAGGCTAGTCTTGAACTTGGTACTTTCCACACCCAGTCTGACACTATAAAACTTAAAAAAAAAGAATAAACCTAAGAATTAACTCTAGCTGGGTGCGGTGGCACACACCTCAAATCCTAGCACTCAGGAGACATAGGCACGGCACATACATGGTACACACACATAACATACAGGCAGCCAAAACACCCACACACATGAAAATAAAAGTTTTTTTAAAATGAAGAACAAAAAATGGTGTAGCCACATGGAAAGTGACCAGGCAATGTTCCTCAAATGTTTAAACAGTTAACAAATGACCCAGCCACTCCACCCCTAGCTACATGACCAAGACAAAAACCACGAAGTGACACAAAAGCCTGCATTCACAGCACAATATTCATATGACCCAAATAGTATAAATAACCAGTGTTTCCACTAACTGACAAAGGAATGAATGAAATGTGGTACAGTCACCCAATGAAGTATTATCTTGTTCTGTAATATAACAATAAAGGGACAAAGTTCTAACACATGCTACACATGATTGAACCTTGAAAACATCAAATGAAAGAAGACGGTCAGAAAGCACACAAGGCTGTGTATCACAGGGAAAGCTCTGTCTGCACACAAAGACTGTGTGCCAGGAATGAGGTAGGAGATGGAGGGTAGAAAGGAGGTAAACACTTTTCCAGATGGCGTAAATGTGCTACAACTGACTGTGCCCATGGCTGTCCCATGCTACCTGAGGATATGCTAACTAACTGAGGATATGCTAACTGCTACTAAATTATACTTTAAACAGGTGAATTTGTACAGCATGTAAGCAGGAGTTCAAACAAGCTTTTTCAAAGAAACTGAATCCGTAAGTGGTGAGGATTCAGGCTTTCTCTAACAATGTGCCATTCTTGTTTCTATGGAGATATTGGGTAACTTTTGAGACAATGGGGTTTTTTTGGGGGTGGGGGGAGTGATGGAAAGCTTTTTTTTTCTCTCTCTCTCTTTTTCCTTTGAGACAGAGTCTCACGTAGTCCAGACCAGCCTCCAGCTTGCTATATAGCTGAGACTCGGCTTGAACTCCTGATCCTCCTGCCTCCACCTCTTGCCACATCAGCTGAAACTGATTTTAAAACATGGAAACATCTTTTAAATGATTTCATTAACTTTATTTTATGCGCATTGGTGTGAAGGTGTCAAATCCCTTGAAACTGGAGTTACAGGCAGTTGTGAGCTGCCATGTGGGTGCTGGGGATTGAGCCCAGGTCCTTTGAAAGAGCAGATGGTGCTCTTAACCACTGAGCCATCTCTCCAGCCCTGTATACAAACATTTTGAAGACAGTTCTAACTAATCTCTTCAGAGTACTTTACAAGAAAAACATCTATCCAAATAATCCTTCTACTTTATGGATTACCTCTAACATTCAACATGTCTGGCTACTCTGAGTATACTGGACTTTGAATATTTTCTATACTATAGAATGTGGAATTGCTTTTTTTTTTAGGGGCTGGGGCAGTCCTGAGACTCGGTTTCTCTGTGTAACAGCCCTGGCTGTTCTGGAACTCATTTTGTAGACCAAGATGGCCTCAAAGTCATGGAGATCCACCTATTTCTGCCTCTTGAGTGTTGGGATTAAAGGCATAAGTCACTGAGCCTGGCATGGAATTTCTTTTCTTAATAGCTAAAAATTTACTCAGCTAAACCTTATAAAAATTAATATCCTAAATTAAATATAATTTTTAAATTCTCTAATCTATTTCTAGGTTTTATTTGTAGCCTTTATGAGAGCCTTCTTAATTATAAGGCATTCATTTGTTCATTGACTGTATCCCCATACAGTTTATATGAGCCACTGTCCCATGACCAGCGTCTAAACCAGAACTTCTCAGAGGTGCCCATTGTAAACACGGGATCAATGGACTTTGTTACCTCTAAGAACACTCATTCTGTGAACTGAAAGGGACTCGGATTCAAATACTGGACTTACTAGAGCTTCACATAAATTCACACTGATAACAAGCTCTGCTACAAAGAAGCAGAACTGGTTCAGGCCACTGAAACGTTGGAAATATTTCCATCCATACTGTGTAAAAATAATGTTTTCTACCAGATCATACTGGATGGTAGTTGGCATAAGCTTCAAGTGGTCCTTTCCATTCAGTGTTCAAGGAACAAACCTAAGCAGGCCAAGCCATCAGCGGCAACCGTACCGGGTCGACAGAGGGCAGCACGTCTTTCTTGTCCAGGCCATCCACCTCATCCTCATCAGTGCTGTACTCCTCCATAGTCTCTCCGCTGACAAAGTGGATGACCCTCCTGGGGACTTTCTTCTTTTTTCCCATGACTCCCAGTTCTACATTCTCAAAGCCTCTTTCATTACTCATCTATATCAATGAAAAATTAAGAAAATGAGTTTTGAGTGAGTCTGCCTTTCATTGTACATCTAACAGATGTTTGATTGCTTTACTTTAAAGATCAATGAAACTAGAACAATCCTTAAGCAATTTTTAAAAAATTATACATACCTCAGGAATACTAAATCCAGCTCCTTTTAGGCCCAAGAAGGTACCCAAAATTGATAAATCTCTACAGGGATGAAGGGCTCCTGGGAAGATGCATGGCCCAACTAAAGGCATTTAAAGTGAGAGGAACCTATTTTTTAGATTTATTTTTATGTTCATAAGTGTTTTACCCAAATAATATTGTATGTGCACCACATGTGTGCCTGGGCCCACACTGAATCCCCATGACTGGGAGTTATAGATGGTTGTGAGCCACCATATGGGTGTGAGTAACCAAATCCAGGTCCTTCTGAAAGTAACAAGAGTTCTTAACTGCTGAGCCATCATCTCTCAAGCCTGGGGCATGGGGGAGGATTTTAAATACTGTGCCAAATAAAATCTAAAAACCCATCAGTGTTCTGTATCTGAATTTTCAGATAACTTGGTCATTAGTATATATGTTATTGTTTTGTTTGTTTTTTTTAACAAAGAGATCTACACATTTCAAAACTGCTTATAGAAGACTGGCATGGTGGCACACACTTTTAATCCCAGAGGTACATAGAGACAGACATATCTGTGAATTTGAGGCCAACCTGGTCTTTAGAGTTCCAGGACAGCCAGGGTTACATAAACCCCCATCTCCAAAACAAAAACAAAATGAAACTACTTATAGAGTATAGGATTGTAAACACATCCAAATTTCATTCTGAGGAATTATTTACTCTGTTTTTGGTTATCTGTTTGCGAGTGCGTGCGTGCATGCGTGTGTAGCCTCAAACTTGCAATGTAGCTGAGTATAACTATGAACTCTTGATCCTTCTTTATCCATCAACCAAGTAGTGAGGTTATTCACAGCTTCAGAAGTGCAGGTGTGTGTGTTGTGTGTGTTGTGTGTGTTGGGGATATGTGCACTCATGTGTGACAGGCAGGACAATCAGAGTGTCATCTATCATTGTTGGTTTTTTAAGACAGGCTTTCTTCTTGGCCCTGAACTCTCCAAGTAGGGCTGACTGGCTGGCTAGCAAGCCTGGAACCCACCTGTCTCTGCCTTACCAGTGCTGGGATTACAAAGTTTTTAAAAAATTCCCAGGGATGGAACTGTCATCCTTGTCCTAACTATGTCATACAGGCTAGCATAAAATTCCTGTTAATCCTGACTTTTGCCAGTTTTTAAAAATCTAAAAAACAGGAAGCCTAAAACATGATTCACAGGGGGGTTTTGTTTGTTTTTTGTTTTTGTTTTTTTTGTAGTACCAAAACTATATAAGTATAAAACCAAATTTTGATTAACACTTGGTATGTGATAATTTTAGTGGCATTTGACTTATTCTAATTATCACATTTCATATAAAAGCTTTATGATAGCTATGGTAACACAAGCCTATAATCCCAACATTTAGGGAGAGCCAGGAGGATCAGTGGTTTAGGGCCAGCCTCTACCACTCAGTAAATTTAAGGCAAGCCTGAGCTATAAAAGATCCTATCTTAGAAATCAAACAAAAGAAGGTGGGGCACAGAGATGACTCAACACTTGCTGCTCTTAAGAGGATCTGGGTTGGTTCCAGTACACACACCGACAGGCTCACAACCGTCTTAACTCCAGAGCCAGGGAATTTGACACCCTCTTCTGGCCTCTGCGGGCAGCAAGTGTATATGGTATACAGACATACATGCAGGCAACACACTCATACATATACTAACAGAAATAAACCATTGTTTTTGACATGGTAAATCTCAAATTGTAGGCCTATATTTTAAGCAAACCTGTATAAAAGCCAAGTAGTAATATCTTAGGTTTTACAGAGCAGCTAACAGCAGTTCTCAGCCTGTGGGTTGTGACCCCTTTGAAGGATTATATATCAGATATCCTGCATACCAGATATTATTTACATTATGATTCAGAACAGTAGAAAAATTACAGTTGAGGCCAGCCTGGTCTACAGAGTGAGTTCCAGGACAGCCAGGGCTACACAGAGAAACCATCTTGAAAAACCAAAAGAAAAAAAAGAAAAATTACAGTTATAAAACAGCAACAAGATAATTTTATGGTCACAGCATTAGGAAGGTTGAGAACCACTGAGCTAGGGTTTCATAAATTGAACTCTACAAAACAGGCAAGGATGAAGAACCACTTATATGACACCATACAATGGCCGTGAGTGGATGCTAATGAAACTTAGCGTGAAGTGGATGAGGAGCCGGACCTGGCTCCTGGCCTATGGTTCATGAGCCAGACTGGAAAGCAACAGGCCTGTGAGAGTCGGACGATTCATGACCTGAGAGTGCTTTCAACTGGAACTTGAGGAATGGGGTGGTGACAGGAGGTATCGCCAGGCAAAACCAACCAAAAATTAACCTGGCACAACATTTCCAACATTTATAAATAAAGTCTGGAGCAGTTTCTGAATATTCCAGATATTTTATCTTTACAGACAGTAAACCTGTATAGGAGAATATTTTGCTGGGGACTGGCGGACAGGAAGATCAATGGCTCAGCGGGTCAGAGCGTGAGCTGTTCTTACACAAGACCCACACCATGGCTGACAACCACCGTAACTCTGCTTTCAGATTCCAACACTCGGTTACCAAGCACACTCATGGTACCCATACATACAAAAAGGCAAAACATTCAAACACATAAAATGTCTTTCAAAAAGTATTTTATTGTCAGTTCTATAAATTTCATTTTCAAAAAAATCCAAATATCTGAAAACACAATTTTCTAGCAGTAGTAAAGTGAGAAATGTAATGTCCATTAACATTTAATTATACTTTATGGTTAACTAGAATGAAAATCTTGCGTTTCAGGAGCTGTGGGGCTTTGTTGTTGTTTTGTTTTGGGGACAGATCTGTTTGCTGTCCCTCTCTGTTTTTAATAGGTACTGTCTGTCTTGTAGATGTCCACAATGCTCGGGTCTTCTTTTAAAAATAAATACAACACCTAGAATTATTCTGTCATTTCCCTCAGTGGGGATTTTAGCAACTCAGGGTAGGTAATACCACACCCTTTGGTCCACGGCAGCTCTTGCTACACAGAGACAGTAGAGGTGCTAAGGAAATGAACACAGCAGAAACCTGAGCTCCTGAGCTGTGCTGAGCCTGAGACTCTGTTACAAATCTATTCAGAAGAGTTTGAATACAGTGTCCCATTAGATCCTAGGTAGCCTGGTAAGGCCTAGTTAACAATATGGTTGAGTCTATGGTTTCTCCTCCTGCATGGTGCTTTGGGTCGGCCTCTCCTCTCTTCTCTCCTCTCCTCTCCTCCCCTCTCTTCTCCTCTCCTCCCTTCTCCTTTCCTCTCTCCCCTCTCTCCTCTCCTCCCCTCCCCTTTCCCCCCCTTCTCATTCTCCTTCTCTCTCTCATTTTTCTTTTTTCTTTGTGAGGCAGGGTTTCACTGTATAGCCAAGGCTAGTCTACAATTCAAAATGTAGCCTGAGCTGGCCTTAAGTTCACAGCAACCCTCCTGCCTCAGATTCCCAAATGCTGGGATTACAGATATAAGTCCCCACACCTGGACGGGGGTTTCTCTGTTTGATATAAGTCCCCACACCTGGATGGGGTTTCTCTGTTTAACAGTGCAAGGAGGAATATAAGTTGTCAGTAGCCTCTTCCTCCTCCCAGATCTCCACAGACCTCTTCCTCAAACTGGGCAAACCCCTTCAGTTCTCAGAGGTGCTTTTAGTTCAGAAATGTGAGTAAGATAAAAAACCGGTGAATTCCAAGAGTCTCTATCTATGGTGTGAGTTTGTATTAGCAAGGACGCAGTGTGTACACAGGACTTTGTATTACACAAATGGGAACTCAGGAGAAGAGGCCATGGGGTATGCCTGGGAGGTTTACCTTTTTCTCTACTGCCTGTTTAAATGTTTATTTTTAATCAAGACTATGAAAACTGGGGCTGGAGAGATGACTTAGCAGATAAGAGCACTTGTTCCTCCAAAGGACCTGAGTTCAGTTCCCATCGCCCACGTCAGATGGCTCACCACGGCTGAAACTCCAGCACCAAGCATTCAACTCTTCCTGCCTGAGGGACCCAAACATACATGGACACACACACATTAAGTAAGACCGTTTTTTGAAAGACTATGAAAACACTGTGGTTTAGCACCTTTTTTTTTCCTCTTATAATAACAAGATGCCATCTTGGAATGAGCCTTAGTCCTGGAAGTTAGACCATAATACATGGGTGGCCAGGTCTGTGGTGACTGTGATGGACCTGTGAGCACTCCTGAAGGGAGGGCTGGGAAACCCTTATCTGGAATTTCAGCCATCATTGCTTTCCTCTAACTGCAAAGGATCTTGGGAGATTTGAGACCATATATGGAAGCAAAAGGCTGATTAAATGAGAGGCCCCCAAGCTCAGTATCCACGACGGGATGGGACAAGACAGTGGTCTGTAAGAAGGCCCGATAAACTGATAGCCTCCCAAGGACGGACACAGTAAACTTACATTTTGGTGTGTCTCTGGTCCCCATCTGGAGTAGTTGGAGGTTTGCTTGTGCCTCCCCATGAAAAGTTAACATAACCAAATATTAAACCAAAGCAAGGAGCCACTCTAGAAATAAGAGGCAACTGGTCTCCGTATTGATTATGCTTCCTCTGCAATCAGTTCAAGCTGAAGGAGTGTGAGCACAGCAGCAAAAGCAGGAGAGATTATGAAGCAGACCATGGACTGCATACCTGAAGGGGCAGGGCAAGCCATCCGGGCAGCACGGAGAGCCTCCCCTCAACCGTTACCTCATTCTCAACACTAACCCAGCCAGGTGGACCTCATATGGTGGCAACCCTCCTCAAGCCTCCTAAGTGCCTGAACTCTTGACACCTTACTCCTTCTACATAGAAAGGGTAGGGATAAGATTCCATAGAGACTCATGGAGAGCAAAGTTTGTTAGCACATTACAACTTAGACTTATAAGTGATACACTCACAGTCAGATCATAATTCAGGAACCTGTAGTTTTGGAGAAGTGCCCAACCAACACTCAATTATTTCTTGTAAAATATGAAGCTACTGAAAAAGCACCTTTCTTACAAGAGGTACAATTCAGAGTTTTTAATAGCCAAAGTTATATATACTCCTGAAGAAAGTTTTAAAGCGATTTTTTTTTCTAAACTAGTGATGACTGAGACAACCCCCAGCAGCCACTAGTGGCTTATTTGGATTTACAGTGTGGCCAGTCACAACTGTATTCTGAATTTGGGACAGTATCGAGGGTATGATGGCTCAAGGTGAAGAAGTAGGAACACCTGAGTTGTCCTATGATCTCTTTCCTTCTCTCTCTCTCTCTCTGCCCCTCTCTCTAACACACCACACAGCCAATTATAAATTAAAGAGAATGTAAAACACTTGACTAGTAATTTCTTATTACTCATATGTTGAACAGTTTTTTTAAACAAAGGATTAAATATATTAAAGTTAGTATCACAGGATTATTTTACTGTCTTAAGGTATCATCCTTTCCCTGTGATTCACAACTGCTGTTAGCACATGTTTGTGTTGGGCTGCTCACCTCATCCGTGAACCCATCTCCAGACGTTGATATAGAAGGATTAGATGAGACTAAAAGTCTGAGCGAGGGGTTGTCCAGATCAAACTACCTTAACTGAGGTGGGGAGACCCAGCCTGAGAGTGAGCGGCCGGCAGAGTTCCCTGAGTCTGGGCCCTGGGCTGAGTAGGAGTAGACTGAGCTAGCTTATAGTGCATATGCTATTCACTAATCCCTGGTTCCTCGCCGCGGTAAGGCGGACCCCGACCTAACAGCCCCGGGTTGTCGCCCCTGGCTTTCGGCTACTTTAAGGACAGACAGCCTTTCCGGGACACGCCTGTTTTCTCTCTCTGGCAACCGGTGGCTGGAGTGTCTCCCCGGAAAGCCCGGGCACGGAGGCCGCGGCGCCTTGCCTCGGCAGCCGCTCCTCGTCCGAGCAAAATGAGGACACCGAACGGAACCCCGAAATGTCCAGCGGCTGCCCCTCTCCGCCAACCTACCTGCCGTGTCGTGTCTCCGAACGCCGCGGCGGCCGCTGCCTCGGTTTCTCCCGCCGCCGCGCATCCCGACTCACCGTCCATCGTCAGCGCCGGCCCAGGCAGCGGCGACACGGAGGTTAGTCGGAGGAACGCTCCCCACCGCCCGCACGAAGGATCCTACCGGGTCGCCCAGGCCGCCGGGGCTGCAGCACCCAGTCCACCCTCCCGGCAAAGGCGCGCCTGGATCGCCGGCGCCGGGCAGGGCAGGGCGGGGCGGGGCGGGGCGGGGCCTTCGCCGCTTCCGCGGGCCCGGGGGCGTGGCCTCTGCAGGTACCGCCCTACCTGCGCGGGCTAATCAGGCGGGCTGCGCAGGGCCCAGGCTGCGACGGAGACCCAGCACAGCAGTTCTCAGCTGGTAAAACCAGAATTGCATTCCTGTCGAAAGCTGAGAGGGAGGCTCTAAAGCTCTGAAACGCACCGCTCAGGTTACGTGTTCCATTTCTCACGAAATGCCCTTGAAATAAGGACCCAAAGGTGAACATTGCTTACAGTATGCTGGGGAACGGGGATTTTATTTATTATAGGACTGTGTGTGGGGGGGAGGGGGACTCCCAGATTTTATTTTTCCTAGTGTTCACCCAAATTATAGAAGTCATAGCCGCGATAAGTACTACAAGACTTCCTGGTTTACTTTTTGAGACAAGGATCTGTAGCCCAGGCTGGCATCAAAAACTCCCTAAGTAGAGGATGTGTGCTGGGATTTGAGGCAAGTGCCGCAACGACGCTGAGGTATTATTTCATGACTTCGACGTTATGCTAGTTGGAGCACTTCCAGGTAAATAGCTTTTAATTAACACGAAGATCTTCAATAATACATAGAAAGACAAAATAGAAAATACCGGTCAGCCTGGCGGTCCACACCTGTAATCACAGCACTTTCCTGAGAAAGGCAGTGCGTGTGTGTGTGTGTGTGTGTGTGTGTGCGTGCGTGCGTGCGTGCGTGCGTGTGTGTGTGTGTGTGTGTGTGTGTGAAGAGGACACCTCCCACCTCCATACACAGTGAGCCTGAAGCCATCTTAGGCTACACGAGACTGTCTTAAACAATATTTGTAAAAATAATACACATTATTTTGGCCAAAGAAGTGTGATGATCTAAAGTTGCCTGTCTACGTGTTTCTGTTCAGATGGAAGGGTACCCCGAAATGCAGAAGCCCAGGAACCACAGAGCTCTGAGAGGAGAAGATATTCGAGTGGAAGGGCATCATGAGACACAGGAGCTCAGGAATCACAGAGCTCTGAGAGGAAGCCTCAGCAGAGGAGCTCAGGGGCCTCAGCCCGGACCCTCATTGCTTCTTCTCTTGACTTTCTGCTTGGCTTCTTCCGACTAGAGAGTCACACCGAGCAGGAAATCTCTGAGACTTATTGGCTGGTCCAGGGTGTGGAAGGACAAATCCAGGGATGGCTGCCCTCTGCTCCCGGGAGTGGGCAGCAGGGAGCTGGACAAAGGGCAGAGCTTATATAGGATTTCTTAGGGGGTCAGAACTTTTCAGGACAGACACTGCCAGACTGAGGATTAATGGGATTTTTTTTTCCCCCGAGACAGGGTTTCTCTGTGTAGTCCTGGCTATCCTGGAACTCACTCTGTAGACCAGGCTGGCCTCAAACTCAGAAATCCCCTTGCCTCTGCCTCCCAAGTGCTGGGATTAAAGGCCTGCACCACCACTGCCCAGCAAGGATTACTGGGATTTCAAATCCTGAGTTTGGGGAGCTCAGGGATTGGTCCCACGAGTTAGGGTGGGAAGTCCTCCCTGGCTGCAGCGGCTTCTGCTGAGACTCCATCTCTGTGGGGTTGCTGGGGATGCTGGAGAGGAGGTGCTGCCACAGTGGACAGTGTGACACACTGTGGGACACACACCTCCTGCTGCGGTGTTTCACCAAGGCTGTAGGCTGAGTCGGGAAACCTGTCCTGGACAGCTCCCGTGAAGGCTGCAGGCAGAGATGTCTCTGTGCCTCCATTTTGACAGGAGCCACCATTTTTGATAGTTCATCCTGGGCCACCGCTCCGCTGTCACAGGCTGGAGAGGGAAGAAAGGGCTGGCCACCGCTTTGACGGATTTTGTGGTGCTGTGCTTGGGGATTACACCCCGTCCCTCTTTAAACATGATTTCTTACACACACAGGAATAAATAAAATATTCCTATTTACCAACCTACTAAGCAAAATTCACCCGTGGGGCTTTTAATTCACACTCCATTTTGTGAGGAATGGGACACATAGTGTGAGTGATGCTTTCAGAGACAACACCTCCTTTTCAGCTTTCCACATGCACTTTTTTTTTCCAAATGTAAAGGAGGCTGGCCTCAAATCTGCCTTTCAGCCTTGAGATTATAAGCCTGGCTCATTTGATAGATTTAAATTGTATTTTCATGCCAGTCACAATTCAGAAATATCCCCTAACGTATGACATGTGTTATTCAGAATGGCAGCAGCGGGCCCAGACCTTAGCATTGTTACATGATCATTCTCCACAGAGCATGCGTTCTTTTCCTTACTCTAAACATAATATTCTTATACACTTTCTATCCTTATGGCAATCTAAAAACAATACCCAAAACCTTTAAGAATAATTCCTTAAAATCCATCTTCACTGAAAAACTGGACATGAATACAAGCAAATCGATTTGCTTGAAGTAAACAAGTTATGACATGATCTAACTCGATAGTGTCATAAACAAAACAATGAAACAGTCTAAAACATCAAAACCAAACTGTGATCAACTGAAAATAGCCAATTGCTAAGTTTTGTGGTCTTATAAACAACACAGTTCTGCACTGTATGTATTCAAATATCTCTTCCCTCTTACTGGCATGCGGGGCAATCAACAATTGTCATTATTAAAATGTAGGTATCTATAACTGCATGCTACTTGGCAAGTTAGCAACAAACATTAAGTTATAATTTTCACTGCTAAATCAGAATAATTTTCATGGTTTACAAGTACCATGTTTACTGAAAATTCAAAATGTAAGCTATATTTTGATAAAACTATAAATATTTTCTAAAAACAGCATTTAAAAAAAATTTTTTATACGTTGGTGTTTTGTATACATGTATATCTGTGAAGGTGCCAGATCCCCTGGAATTGGAGCTACAGACAGTTGTGAGCTGCCATGTTGTGCTAGGAATTTGATCCAGGTCCTCTGGAAGAGCAGCCAGTGCTCTTAACTACTGAGCCATCTCTCCAGCCCCCAAACAGCAGATTTTTAACAGAGGAAGTTGGAGAGCAACTCCTTATAAATACACCATACAAAGTAAAATATCAAAGAAATTCCAGTTGTTTGAGCATTTATAGCCATTCCCAAACTGTCACAGCACAACTAAATGAAAGCAGGCAACACAGCCACACACCAAAAGATATGTCCTTTCACACTGTTGGTTAAAGGAGCTGTAACACAAAGGGAGGACTGTACATGCCTTCCTACATAACTGTTCTTGAAACTTAAATGGTGTATCCAGAGCTATAAAGGTAAATTTGCATCTACCCATTGTGTAAAACTAAGAAAATAAAGCTGAACAAAAACTGGAAATCAGGAATATTCATGGAACATGATGGCTTTTTGGACAGCTCCGTGCCAGGCACGACAGCACCTATCTGGAGCGCCGGGCATGACAGCACCTATCCAGAGTGCCAGCTCCACAGAAGGATGGAGCAGGAGGATCTTTTGAGCCCAGGAACTCAAGACCAGACTGGCAATGTAGCAAACCCTTCTATATCAAATATATACATATAATTATATATAATACATGAATATGTAATTATAATATACATAAAATTATATTATATATAATTTTTTCAAGGATTCTATTATTGATCTTTAAATGTCATAACCATAAACGTCTTCTTGCCTCAGGACAAGCCGATGCATTATTTATGTTAACACAATAACTACAAATTTTATAAAATCAAGGCACAGATATCAACTAATGGGACTCATTCTCCAATTTCCTATCAAATGAAGTATCAAAAATGTGCCATTATTTCCTGGGCCATTTTGGCAACAACCGAGATTACTATGCCTTAACTAGCTAAGAACACAGTAAAGGTTCTAACGATAAAGGAACAAGCCTCCCCTTTACTTTGTGAAACACAATATTACTGCAACTATGTAGACCAGAGAGTAGCCTCAAATTCAGATTCACTTGTCTCTGCATCCTGAGCCCTGGATTAAAGCCATGGACCACTTTGCCCAACACTTGGTACCTCTAAGAGCATAAAACACAAGCATTAACTCTTACAATGTGAAAATTAGTCATTATGTTTTCCTCACTTAATGCAGATAGTAGCTTATGTCTGGAAAAAATGCCATCTGGGGTACAAGAGATGGCCCAACAGTTAAGATCACAAGCTGCTCTCCCAGAGAACCTGTTCTCAGCATCCATGTGCAAGGGTTCACAACTGCCTGTAATTCTAGTTCCAAAGATCCAACATTCCCTGCCTTGTCAGGCACCTGCAATTCACATACACAAACGTATGACTTAAGAACAAAGAATTATCTGGCTTAATAAGAATACACAGCTGAAGAGATAGCTCAATGGTTAAGAACACTGGCTACTCTTCCAGAGGACTCAGGTTCAAATCCCAGCACCCACATGGCTGGTCAAAGTTCCAAAGGATCTGACACACTGACACAGACACATGGGCAGGCAGGCAAAACATGAATGTACTTAAAATACCACCCCCCAAAAAATCAGTTTTTAAAAACTTAAAAAAAAAAGGAAGAAAAATACAGCCACAGGCAGGTTGTTCCACCATGTTTTCTCTAGATTGGGAAAAAGTGTTCAGAATCTCAGCTGTGCAGTGGTAGCTCACACAGAGGCAGACAGATATGAGTTCAAGGTTAGCCTGGTCTACAGAGGTCAACCAGAGGTACACAGAGAAATCCTGTTTCAAAAATCCAAACCCCAAAACTGTCAGAAATGTCAATTATTTTCTAATATTTAACATGTATGGGTGTCTTGCCTCCATGTACTTCTGTGTACCACATGTATGCAGTGCCTGTGGTGGGCAGGAGGTGTTGGTCCCCTAAAACTAAGAACCCTGCCCTCCAAAAGAGCACTGGTTAACTGCTGAGCCATCTCTCCTTCCCCACCCCTGCCCCCTAGTCTGGTAACTTTGTAACTCTTATATTTGACGGGATCAGACACAAGATCTCATGGAGGACAGCTTACATCTCTTGGCAGTCTGTTCCTGGCATTTTTCCTTCTTTCATTCTCTTGGCTGTAAGTTTAACATACTCTGTAGCTTGTTTTCTTAGCGCTTTGTTTCTTCAGCGCTGTACACTGGTGTCTGTGCTACAGGACAGGTGGGGTAACGAGATGCTCAAATGTCAGGCACATCTCAGTTACCCCCAAAGCAGCAGGTACTATGTGCAATTTCTTACCTGTTTTGTTTTTAACATTTATGATCCAACCAGTATTGATAAATGCATTGTTCTAAGTTAATAAAAAAATCCCTTAAGCAAAGTGAAGCTAAAAGATATGTATGGAGAAAGATATGTATTTTTTTTTCAATTGGAGGAAAAAAAATAAGAGTTGTAAGACAGAAGAAATACACGAAAGCCAAACATGGTGCTGCATGCCTTTAATCCCAGCACTCAGAAGCAGGTAGATCTCTATTGAGTTCTAGGCCAGCCTGGTCTACAAAGTGAGTTTCAGAACAGCCGGGTCGTTACTCAGAGAAACCTTCTCCAAAAACAAAAACCCAACCAAACAAAAAGAAAGAAGAACCCTAAAAGAAAACAAACAATAACTTACAAGATAGGCTCACATTAATAAAGTACTAATAATTACACAATTTACAGAGGTATAGTTTCACTTTAAAAGCATAAAATGACCTGGAGATCAATATCCTGCTGCAGACTGTAAGTCAGTGCAGGCAGTTGGCCTAAGACCATAGATGAGCAAAGTACTAAACAGTAAGCACAGATAAATGTCTTTCCTCCTTGCAAATGTTGGGAGAAAACTAGCATAGAACATTTAGCATACATTACACATGATGGTTTGTATATGCTCGGCCCAGGGAGTGGCACTACTAGAAGGTGAGGCCCTGTTGGAGTAGGTGTGGGCTTTAAGACCTTCATCTAGCTGCCTGGAAGCCAGTATTCTGCTAGCAGCCTTCAGATGAACTCAGTTCCTCCTACACTATGCCTGCCTGGACCCTGCCATGCTCCTGTCTTGATGATAACGGACTGACCCTCTGAACCTGTAAGCCAGCCTCAATTAAACGTTGTCCTTATAAGACCTGCCTGGTCATGGTGTCTGTTCACAGCAGTAAAACCCTAAGACATCACCTTAACTACTACAATATGTCACAGGCTAGACAACTCATCTAGAGCTAAAGTTTAAGCTAATCTCAGCAACGGAGATATCAGGAGCAGACTTTGAGGTTTCAAAAGCCTCGTCTCTCCCCCAGTGTGTCACTCTTCCTGCCTCCTCGTTGCAGGTCAGGATGTGAACTCTCAGCTGTTCCTGCCTATGCTCCACCATACATGGAACATGTACGTAGCACACAGACCTTGGGGGTAGCCAACAGTTCTCTAATTGGGCTGGAAATTATGCTTGATGCTAGAGCCCTAGCCAACTTACCTAGGGGTTAGTGAAGTCAGATCTTGGAGGAAAATCTACAACTGCCATTTTACTAAACCTGCATAACTAATCAAATTCTAAATATTTGTCCTTGTACCTACAGATAGATTCCTCACCCCATCAAAAAACTTTTCCTTGCAGCAGAAACAACAATTAAAATGCAGAGTTGAGGCATCCAGTCCTGATGGATACTTCTACAAAACATTCTACCACCTAAGGCTCAGTGAGTACTTCAAGAGTGGGTGGGAAGGCTCGAAGAAGAACTAGAGGATCAGGAGTTGGCTTTATAACTGTGTCTCCTAGAAATGTCAGAAGCTATACACATAAAATTTCACCTACATGGCTGCCTAAAAATGATCTGAGCAAGGACACCACCACTAGACAAGCCAACATGGACAAAGTTAAGTCCTTGAGGCCGTAACCTTACACAAAAACACAACAGGTAACTAAGGAATGCTGAGTGAGAGAGAGAGTCTTTCCCAGAGAAAAGCAAATCAACTGGTTATTAATAGCATATTGTCAGCACTCACTGAGCCTGGGGTGGTGGAATGTAACATTATACAGATTGAGCAGAGTATATTTATGTATTTAAGAATACACATCCACCCACCTCCACACGTGCACGTATGTTACAACTAAAAAGAGTCCATGAATCTAAGAGAGAATAAGGGGAAGAGTATACGGAAGGAAGAATATGAAGGAAGGGAAGAGGGGACTGATGTCATATTATAATCTAAAAAAAAAATTAAAAATTAAATAAATGGTTATCCACCCTTTTTATTTGGAGTTTGTTGCTATTTAATACCTAATATTGTTTTTGTTTTATAACTAGGTAAGCACTTTAAGGCAGCTAGGCTGTTTTATGCTTGCTTATGTTTAAGCAACTTCATAATACAATTTAACAATTCAGTGTTATACAATATTTGACGTATCTAATGTCTCAAGTTGGGAAAATTGTCAGATCCTTAAAAGCTAAGAAATAAGATTTAAAGTAGTAAAAAATAAAGGGCAATTAGTTCAAGTTCACAGAAAAAGGATGAAAATTGGAAGCTGTCTGGGATTGCTATTCCTGGTTGTCAACTTGACCATATCTGGAATGAACTACAATCCAGAAATAGAGGGCACACCTGTGAGAGATTTTCTGACTGGCTTGAGGTGAGTGAATCCACTTCTGGGGCAGACCTCTGAGACAGAAAGACACATGACTTTGATCCAGATCTTGAGGTGGGAAGGCACACACCTTTATTCCAAATCTTAAGGCAGAAAGACATAACTTTAAAATGGACTATACCTTCTGGTAGAAGTGTAGATAAGAACACAGAAGGAAGCTTTTGCTCCTTGCCTGCTCGTCCTTCACCTTGCTGACACATCTACTCTCACTGGCACTGAAGCCTACTTACTTGGGATTCCAGCAATATATAGAAGACCAGCTGGGCCATCCAGCCTTGCAGGACTATCAACTACTAATTCATTCCACAGTTTTGATGAAAATATCAAAACCCATGCAGAAAGCATTCAGGATGCTATGTCCAAAGGTTCATCTCATTCACCTTTATTTAGTCAGAATAAAATATCCAGAAAACAGAAATCACGAACACACATACCCAGAAATGGTAGTGTGCAGTTTAATTACCATTTCCTCTAGTTTCAGATTTCTATAGCTATACCTTGCCATGCCACTTTTGTAGAACACAAAATATGGAATTTTTCCATGGATACGTACACTGCCCACTAGAAAAAAATCTTAGTCCTCTACAATTCTTAGCTAAAATATCGGTCCCTTAGCAAACCACAAAACCAGATACACTCTTGTTCCATTTTTGTTTTTTGAGACAGGGTCTACATAACCTAGGCTGGCCTCCAACTCATGATCTTCCTACCTCAGCCTCTATTTAAATAGTGGAACTGCTAAGTGCTACCATGCTCAGCTGAACTGCATTCTTTATGAGAATGCTTTTCTAAGAATGGTAAATCTCCTATAACTCCTGCATTTAGGAGGCTGAAGCAGTAGACTTGTCATGAGTTCCAGACCAGCCTGAGCCTTTCTCCCCAAACCAACAAAAGGTAGACATGGTAGCACTGTAGTCCCAGTACTTCTAGAACAAGATGGGAGGCAAAAACAAAGAGGATCTCAAGAGCTTGAAGGCCAGCTAGCCTGGCTATATGGAAAGTCAGCAAGAGACCCTGTTTAAACAACGTAGAAGGCAAGGACTAGCCCCTGAGGTGGTCTTGACTTCCAACAATGTGCACCCTAGCATGTAGAAGAATGCACTCAAAACCACACATACACACACAGATCTATCTCTATCTCTCTCTCTCTCTCTCTCTCTCTCTCTCTCTCTCTCTCTCTCTCTCTCTCTCTCTCTCTCTCTCAGAATTGTGGCCAATGACATGGCTCTATGGGTAAAGGCACTTGGTACCAAGTGGGACTGAGCTGAGTTTAATCCCTGGACCCACGTGGTGAAATGAGAACTGGCTTCTTCAAGTTGTCCTCTGAAACCCAACATGGTCACTTGTGCTTTTAATCCCAGCAGAGGAAGGAAGCAGAGGAAGGCAAAGCTCTGTGAGTTTGAAGCCAGCCTGGTCTACATAGTGAGTTTCAAGGATAACCAGAGCTATAGTGAGACCATGACTCAAAGAAACAAAACAGAAAGAAAAGAAAGAACAATGGGTTCTCCTCTGCCCTCCACACACGTGCTATGGCACAAGTGCTAACACATCCATTCCTTGGCTGGAGTTGAAGCTTACTTATCTGAGATCCCAGGACAGACATGCGCAGCAGTAGTTATCAATAACCCAACCAATGTTGCCATGGCCTTATTATTTTTAATATGTAATACTGTAAGCCTAATAATTTAATATTACTTTCCATTAGCAAATTTATGTATTATCTATTATCAAAACATATCATTTTTCAATAGTATGTAAGAAACATAAAAATGGCTTTAAAAACAATCAAGGACCACGAGACTCCAAAACATGTAAAAAATTTAAGTTTGATACAAAACATCATACATTATGAACTGTAACCAAATTCTTGATTTCAATTTTAAATGGCAAAACTAAAGTTTCTTGTAATAAAAGTTATTTTATTCCAAAATAAATAACATTTTCTAATACTCATGATTAAATTATTCTACCATATATCTCCCTTTACATGTACCTGCTGGCTTTCTGTCTATTTTCTGGGTGGTACTCTGACCCATCAAACCATAAAGAAAGTTAACGAACCCTTTAACTTATTACTTGAAGTTTATTTTGTAGCACTTTTCTTCAATATCATGTAATTTACTGATCGCAACTGTTTATAAATGTAACGCTTGGCCTTTGAGACAATTAAAACCTTTAAGTACTAAAATTTTACATCATGATTTGTTTAACTAAGAAGTGTTGTGACGTTGGAAACTAATAGATTTAAAGCAGAAATGATGACTTCCACAAAAACCAGGCGCTCCTCCCAAACATCAGAGGGAAGGGAGACGAGGAAAGGGTGGGACAGAAGAATGAAGACAAGATAGGCAAGAAATCCTTCTTCCCCGTTTGCAAGAGGGAGAGAACTGTGAGGTCTCATTAGATAACATAATCAGCCACGTCCATCGGTTTCTACTGCGCCGGCTTCTTCACATGTTATTGAATCCCATCATGCCTTTCATATTGCCAGCAGCACCCTGCTGGAACTGCCGCATCATTGACTGGAGGCCGGCCATGCCACCTAGAGGGAGATGGGAGGAAAACAGGTCAGGACCCAGCAGACTCTGAGCGGTTACAACTTTTGGTTACAACTTTTGCGTAAGTACTTTAACTTCTAAAGTACTCAGCAATTAAGTCAGTAGCTTTTAAGATTATACAAAATTAAAATGTATATTATTCACTTTATTTTTATCTAAGGATATGAAAAATGTGCTTCATGAAGTTACTATGAGAAATAAAGGGAAACAAAGATCTTGGAATAGTTCCTGTCTACAATCAACAAGTCCAAACAGAACATCTTTTCTGTCAAGACCGAGTCTTCTTGTAACTAGAATTAGTTTTATAAAGACTGGTCGGTGCAGGGCAGGCTGTGCTTCAAAGAACTCACAGAAAGAGCTGACCTTTTGCTGAGCACTTACTACGTGACGTGTTTCACATACAGTAACTAGATTAGTCACTTGTCACAATCTATTGATGAACACTACCTACAAACCTTCCAAAGGGAAGCTTAGAAAGTTTTAAGGACATTTCAAAGATAACACAGTAAAAATGGAATTAGAGTACAAAATTTTGTGTGATTTCAAAAATCCTATAAATAAAGACACCCAAATCTAAAATGGGGAAAAGGTCAGTGGAAGAAGCACTAAGGAAAGATGACTCGTGCTGAGATGTAGCTCAACTGCCCAGGAGGCACGAGGCTCTGGATTCAGTCCCCAGCAGTCACGACCCGTGACCCCCAAAGCCTGGGAGATTGAGCTGGGAAGTCAGAAACTCCAGATCAAACTCAGATACAATAACAATGTCCAGCTAGCCTGGACTATCTTACATCCCATCTCAAAGCAAAGATGATGAAACAGCTTGCCCCCAAATCACACCTGTATGGGCTGGACACAGTGGCAGAACCTTTAATCCCAGCACTTTGGAGGCAAAGGCAGGAGGATCAAGCTGGCCTTTATACCAACTTCCAGGGTGGGCACTGGAATTTAGGGCTACATAGTGAGACCCTGTCTCAAATCCCCAGGTAGTTAAATAAGTTTTTAAAACTAGGAAAACAAATGGGTTTGGCAGACGGCTCCTTGTAGAGCGCTTGAGTGCTGCAGAGAAGCTGGGATGGCGGTGGCCAGTGCTTCTACAACCCCACCTGGGAGGTGGGGAGGAGAACCAAGAGGCTTGTGGATCCTGGGCACACTGGTGACCAGCCAGGAGCCTCGCTGAGATAGTAAGCACAAGTCAGTTCAGTTAGACACTATCTCTTTTAAAAGTGGAGGGCAACAGAGAAAGACACTTGATGCCAATGTCAGGTCTACATGTACTTATACTAGCATACACATGCATATACCACACAGAGACATAGACACACCATAGAGCTGGCAGCAGAGGACAAAATAAAACCTCAGCTAATTTATAAACTACGGAGGTGACTCAGTGAGTACAAGTGTTGGGCACTCAAGCCTAATGACCCAAATGTAACTCCCAGAACCCATGTAGAAAGCTCTCTGTAGCATATGAATCTGTAACCGCAACACTCAGCAAGATAAAGGCTTGTGAGCCAGCTAGCCTGAACTACATAGTGCAGCAGCGAAAGTGAGAGACACTGCTTCTCCAAGGTAGAGGACGCTGGAGTTTGTTCTTTGATCGCCACAAGAGCAATGTAGCATGAACACACACACTCGAACCATATACACCAGACACACACACACACACACACACACACACACACACACACACTCAAAGGTTTTTCATACTGTTCAAAAACCATCTCCTATCTAGAATGATTCAATAGTCAGCTGGGATGCAGATGGTCACCTCCCTTCAGCCACTTGTCTTTAAACAGGTTTTTATGTGTCACTACAGAAGACTTACCATTAAACTACAACCCTTGCATATTTAACTGTATACTACAACTGACCAAGAATTTTACACTTACCCATGTGATGAAGAACCCGTGGATCCATCATCTTGGCCATCTGTTGATTTAATTTTGCCATCTGTGACTGACTCACATTCTTAGACATATCACCACCTGATAAAACATTTAATTAGTATAAGGTGTGGCATAGATTATCATGCACAGTTCTAATCTTTTTCTCAATTACTTTTTCTTTTTTTTTTTTAAGAAAAACCACAAGAAACTCTCTATAAAGGATCATTTGAAGGGCTTTTCATTGTTGTTACTGCATTAGCCCTGGCTGGCCTGGAACTCACTATAGAAGCCAGACTGGACAGAAATCCCCCTGCTTCTGTTTACTGAGTAATGGGATAAAAGGCACGAGCCACCACTCTCCTCTAGAAGTATTCTTATAGCTGTGATTTCCCCCTGATATTTTTAGTTATAAATGTGATAAACCACTATAAGCAAAACTGGACTGAGTGGTTACCAATATGCGCAACAGCAACTGCTTAACAGAAATCTGAGGTAGAGAGAGACCTTCCTTCCCTTCTCACCCTGAGAGCACAGTGGTACACTATAGTACAACAACCAGCAACACTAGGCAGCCCATACTAGGGCCCATGGCGAGGTAGGAAAGCTGTGAGGACCACCATATGGGAAGTACCAAATGACACAGTAAGACAGCGGCTTGGTGTCTGCATGTGTGGTGTGCTTAGAGAACTCCAAAAGACCAAATGGGACCACATGGGTATATGGTGCTCCTGGGTTGCCCTGGGTGTACCCCTGACCATTCAGAAAAGAAGTATCGATTACCTCAAATGATGAGGGAGACATAAGACCTTCACTGATCAAGTGGTGCTTAAAATGACTATCTATATAGTGTCTGTTCGCCAAAAGTCACTTCACTAAAAAATAATAGTCAGCCGGGAGGTGGTGGTGCATGCCTTTAGTCCCAGCACTTGGGAGGCAGAGGCAGGTGGATTTCTGAGTTCGAGGCCAGCCTGGTCTACAGAGTGAGTTCCAGGACAGCCAAGGCTATACAGAGAAGCCCTGTCTCGAAAAAACCAAAAAAAAAAAAAAAAAAAAGTTAAATGCATAATCACTATCAGAAAGACTTTATTCAGCCCCTGATGAGAGCAGATGCAGAGCCTTGTAGCCAATCATTACTATGTAGTCCTAATTGGTTTTGAATTTGAAAATATCCTCCTGCCTCCTGAATGCTGGGATTATAGGCACTGTGCCTACTTGAAAATGGTAACTTTGGAGGGAAAATCGAGGCCTAGGGATCAAAGCATCTCAGAGCCCCACATGCAGCCGAGCACTCTACCTTTCACTTATACCTCCAGCCCTAAAAATAGAAATTGATTAGAAAATAGAAATAAAGTCAAATGAAACACTTGGGATGATAAGTGAAAAGCAAGTCTGTTAAGATGTTATGACAGAGCCACAGGGAGAATGACCTGAGTGACTGACCAGGGAAGAAGTGACCCACAGTGGAAATTCAACTTGGTAGACGTACAAAGAAAAAAATTAAAACATTAGAACTGGAAATGTGCTTTAAAAAAAATATGTGACCATTAAACTAGAAGCTACATTAGAAAAGGTACTTTGGTGGCGCACGCTTTTAATCCCAGCCCTGGGAAAGCCGGCAGGCAGATCTCTGTGAGTTCCAGGACAGCCAGGGCTACACAGGCTATACAACACAGAAAAACCCTGTCTTGAAAAACAACCAACAAAAATATACTTAGTGTCTACTATACCTCTATCAAAGAGGACATAACCGACTCCATGGAATTGCCTAGAAACTGACCCTGACATAAAAGCAGACAAGTCAACTTAAGGATCTAACAAGAGGCACAAAGATACACAACCGGAAGAGTAGGAGTCAGTGGTTAAACAGAGCGCATGTGTGTAAAATATACAATTCTTATTTTGGCTGGTGCTGTTTTGACACAGGTTCTAGGTGTGTAGCCCTGGCTGGACTAGCAGTCACTAGTTGATCAGGCTGGAGTAGCAGTCACTAGGTGATCAGGCTGGACTAGCAGTCACTAGGTGATCAGGCTGGACTAGCAGTCACTAGGTGATCAGGCTGGACTAGCAGTCACTAGGTGATCAGGCTGGACTAGCAGTCACTAGGTGATCAGGCTGGCAACACTCCTGCTGCTTCTCTTGTCTCAAGAATTCTGGGAATACAAACATGGGATACCCAACCTAGTTAACTGATATATCTGAGGAATGTTTGGCAATATGGAAAAATAATCAGTAGTTATATCAACTGTTGTCTTCAACAGGATTTGTGGAATTCTCTGAGGAAAAGAGAGTTCAGTTTTTTTTTTTATACTGTAATGTTCTTTAAATACTCTGGTTTGTATGTTGATAAAGATAGTTTTTCAATATTAATGTCTACACTCTTGATTCTGCAGAGAGAAACCATGTACCACATGATAAATTGTGGGACAGAACCCAGGGACCCAGACAGGCCCTACCACAGAGCTAAGCCCCAACCACTACAACAGGAAACTGAGCAGTAACTTTTCCAGTATGGGACTACTCAGCTTTAATATTTTGTTTCTGAACTTTGTTCTGTTAGGTGATAGTGTTTCCCCACTCACCTTTGAAAAGGCCTTTGATACCTCCCATCTTTTTGACCATCTGTGCAAACTTGGTATACTGGGTCAGAAGTTCTTGAACATCTCTTGTTGACACACCTGATCCCCGGGCAACTCTTTGGATTCTGCCTGGTTGCTTACTGAAAACCTTGGCACCATCTGTACTGTCCAGTTCTGCAGACAAAGACAAATAATTTCATCACATAAAATTATCTTCATTATCACAGTAGCCAAGTACTCTGCTTCTGTCCTAAAAATGGAAGTGTATTTATTAGAAAATGGGAATAAAGCCAAACTTGAGACAAAACTTGGGACTGAACAAGGAAGAAGTGACTCACAAAGGAAATTCAAATGGGCAATATGAAACTTCTGGGGCGCTTACAGATGCCTTTTTAATTTATTTTTATGGTTTAGATACAGGGTCTCATATATCCCTAGCTAGACTCAAAATCTCTATGTAGTTAAGGATGATGCTGAACTTCTGAGCCTCCTGCTTCTGTTTCTTGAGGGCTGGGATTACAGGTGTTTGATACTAGACCCTGTTTATTGAGTTATAACAGAAATTCCTGTATGCTAGGCAAGCATGCTAACAAATGAGCTATATCACCAACTCTCAGTTATGAGTGTAGTGTGTGTGTGTGTGTGTGAGTGTGTGCGTGTGTGACATACATGTGTGTATTCTCCAAATTTATCTGTTGGCCTAGGATCTCTCAGTGAGCACGAAGCTTGGTGTTTTGGGCAGGCTGACTGGCTGTCAAGCTCCTAGGCGCTGCCTATCTCCATAACTCAGCAGAAGTGTTAGAGGAATGCAGCCATGCCTAGGATTCTGGGGATCTGAAATTCAGACCTCTCGCTTCATAGCAAATATTCTCACTCCATGAGCCATTTCCACAGCTTTTTTCATTTTACACAGATAAAATTTCATTTCTCTGTACATTATAACATATATATAGAACAAAATAAATACAAATGGTCAAACCACAAAACAGATTTAATAAATGTTAGTGTTTGTTATGTTTGCCTCTACTTTAAAATTTTAAAGTAAAAAATATTTTTAAATATTTATAGCATTAGAATAAAAGAAACAAAGCAAACATAAACATGTGTACAGTTTATCTACAATTTAAACAGAACATTCTGAGAACAACAGGTGTGGTAGCACAGATCTTTAATCCCAGGATTCATGAGGTAAGAGGATCGCAGCAAATTTGAAGCCAGTTTGGACTACATAGCAACTTCCAGGCTAGATAGAGCTACATAGTAAGACCTGGCTTTGAAAGAAAAAATATCTGAGGACTTCTGAAACTCTATGTCTGTCATCCTGTATTTTACATGTCTATTCTTTCTATGTCCTCCATATATGACAAGAACATAACATAGCTCAAAAACAGAACATAAGCACTTGCCTTCATCCTACCCTAAATAGCTGGTAACTTCTACTTCACACATTTAGACCTCAGAAGCAAGTAGAAGACAGACACCCTATGTATAATTAATGGAGACATTTTTGGGTTTCCTATAATGGAGAAGTTACTCCTGGTAATACTGTAATCCTTTTGTAGTACACTCCAGAGTCCCCTTCAGCTTTTTGATCATTTGGAATATAAGGTGGAGTTCTGCCCTTACTTGTATGCAATGTAAGGAATGAGGTGGACTTCGTTACGATATCTATTATACACAGTAGGTAGCACACACATTCAGGAAGTTGAGGCAAAAGGATAACAAGTTCCAGGCCAGTGAAGGCTACACAGTAAACCTTGTCTCAAAAAAGACAAAAAAGAAATGGGAAAAAGAAAAATTCTATAGTGTGACTGTCTCAAAAACAAAGAAACAACCCAAACAAATAAAACAAAGCAAAATAAACAAAACAAAAATGCAGACATAACAGAGAATACCTCAGTCCCTTTCTCATTCTATCTCAGGCTGGCCTCTTGGGTGACAGGATTGTAAGCCTATTGTGGTATGTCTATTCCAGCGTCCCAAGCATCCCTCCATAAGCAGTCCAGATGCCTTAGCAGATAAAGGTGCTTGTTACCAAGCCCTGAAATTCACATGGGAGGAGCAAACCAACCTCCTAAAGGCATCCTCTGACCTCCACACACACATAACAAGTCCCTCTACCCCACGTCAATACGGATCTAAGTAAGCTCTCAAACTGGGGTCAGGGTGGGGTATGTGTGGCTTTAATCAGGGTGGTGGTGGGGAAGCCGGGCAGTGAGAGATGTATAACTTTAATCCCAGCACTTGGAAGGCAGAGGCAGGCAAATTCCTGCGTTCGAGCGAGGCCAGCCTGGTCTACAAAACCAGTTTCTAGGACAGCTAGGAATACACAGAGAAACCTGTCTCAATATAATAAAATCTGCGTGGGGGAGTAGCTCTGTGATTAAAAGCACTGGCTCATTTCCCAGAAGACCAGGGTTTGCTTGTTTATTTATAAATGTGTTTATGTATATTTGCATACCAGAAGCGGATATTGGATTCCATGGGACTACTACAGTCAAAGATGGTTGTGAGCCACCATGTGGGTGCTGGGAATTGAACATAGGACCTATGAAAGAGAAGCCAGTGCTCTTAACTGCCAAGCCATCCTTCTAGCCCCTAATTATTTTTGAGACAGGATCTCATTACATATCTCTGACTAGTCCAGAACTTGCTATGTAGGCCAGGCTGGCCTCAAATTCATCCTCTTCTGCCTCTCTCAAATGCCTAGATTAAAGGAGTACACCATCACACCTCGCCAACATTTAATTCAAGCCCAGGATTCTCTCACAATTGACTGACACTTCCCCCCTTTATTTGTATCCACGTGATGAAAACATACAACTCTTTCTTCAGAACTCATTTAAAGAAGCTTTATACTTCACATTTCTCTCAATGACGAGTCAGCTCAGTGATCACAACCCTTTACGCCAGAGCTTACAAGTTAGGCTACAACTATCTAAAAGTAATCTTGTGGACTAAGTTTCTTCCATCTTGCCAACAAGAGAATAATGACAGTCAGAACTTGCTGATACTCAGGTGAGAATCCTGCCCCTCAGTGGAGCTGTCCCTTCTTACCCTGATCATTCATACTGTCCATGATCGTCATCAGCTTCTTCAGCCTGGCCATTGACTCCTGCTCATTTCCTTTGCTCATAAAATCTGTGCCAAAACCAGGAATCATCCCCTAAAACAGATTTATACATAGCACCAATGATTTATTATTGCTCAAAATGTCAATATTTAAATATTAACTTTGAAACTAATTCTTAAAAGATCCATTTTACCCAATGATTAACGTAAGTATATCTGTTCTTAGATATTACAATGAAATATTAGATATACAATAGATATTACAATGAAAAAACAAAACACAGTACAATCATATAAACTCATGAAAATGTCATAACAAAACTCCACTATTTTACGAAATTGGTATAAAGAAATTTAAGAAACATTTAAAGGTAACTAACCAAGATCTGACTGAATGGGCCCATTTTCATAATATTCTGAAACTGTTCATACATGTCTCGCAATGTAAACTGACCTGAAATGCAATACAAAAAAATTCAGACATAGTAGCAAACATGAATTCATCTTGAAGCATACATACTATGCAATCAACAAACATTTCCTGCACAGTCACTGTGTGGAGGGCAGGATGGATGCTATAAGGAGTAGTAGGCACATGGTCAGATTGTACCACAGAGAAGCCTACACTCTAGCACATTAGATAAACATATACAAACACACAGAAACTCAGAAACAAGACAGACAAACTACACCTACTAAAATGGATTCATTTAAAAGGCTTGGACATAGCGAAAGCTAAAGAGAATATAGAACATGTAAAATTCCTATGCTTTTCAGGCAAAAATATAAAATGGCAAAAATGATTTATAAGATCTGCAGTGTCTTAACAGCTTAGCTCTCCATGGTCAGAAAACCAAACCGAGGAAGACACAAAAGTCAAATAATGCCGGGAGTGATGACACATGCCTTTAATCCCAGCAGATGCAGCTGGACCCTATGAGTTTTAGGACAATCAGGTCAGCATAGGGAGCTTCAAGACAGCCAGGGCTATATAAAAAGTCCTCACATGAAAAAAATTAGTTACATATAACTTCACTGATGATTATAAAAACATTACGCTGATGGGTAGTGGCTCACACCTGTAACTGCTAAAAGCAGGGGGCTGAGAAGAGGAGAGTCCAAGACTAGCCATTCAGGGCTAGAAAGAAAGATTTTTGTCTCAAAAACAAAAACAAATCATGTGGGTTGGTCAGTGGATAAAGGTACTTGCCATGTCACCTGTTGGCCTGAGTTTAATCACTAGAAACCATAAAAAGGTACAAGGAGACAACTGATTTCAGTTGATCTGTGTACACTTACCACAGCGTGCTCACTCACACACACCTCACAAGGAGACAACTGATTTCAGTTGATCTGTGTACACTTACCACAGCATGCTCACTCACACACATCTCACAAGGAGACAACTGATTTCAGTTGATCTGTGTACACTTACCACAGCGTGCTCACTCACACACATCTCACAAGGAGACAACTGATTTCAGTTGATCTGTGTACACTTACCGCAGCATGCTCACTCACACACACCTCACAAGGAGACAACTGATTTCAGTTGATCTGTGTACACTTACCACAGCGTGCTCACTCACACACACCTCACAAGGAGACAACTGATTTCAGTTGATCTGTGTACACTTACCGCAGCGTGCTCACTCACACACATCTCACACACATATACTGAGAATAGCAGTCATAATAAAGTAAGGGAGAAGTCATGCTGTGTGAAGTGAACTGACTGGGGGGAAATGGACACACTATAGAATTTTGAAAATAGCCGGGGCTGGAGAGCTGTTTCAGTGGTTAACAGTGCTTGCAGTTCTGCTATCAGGATCACTGTTTAGATCCTAGCATCCACTTGGCCATTCATAAAGAAGCTGGACCAGCTAGATGGCTCAGTGGTATAGGTGTTTGCCACCAAACCTAATGAGTTTGATCCATAGAATCCACATAAAACTGGAGAAAAGAGTCCTGCAAGTTATCTTCTGAACTCCATACATATGCATGACTTGACATGTGTAAGTATACACACACTCATGTGCATACACAGGTGAAATTTTTTTTGTAAAACAAACTAAGTGATCACTGAACAGAAAGTCCATGCAATAGAATCAAGTGAAAACTTTGAAAGTAGAAAATCATGTAACACTGTCAACTGTTAACTGGAGAACACTGGAACAGTAATTCTATTTGGAAAGTAAGTAGAGCCTGTTGACCTCAAAACAAGCAGAATATTAGGAATAAAACCAAAAATGCTGCAAATATCTAAGGAGTCAGAAGTCAGAGAGGAGACAGACTATGTTCAGTACACAGAAAGGGCCTGGCATGATGCAGTCTTTAATCCCAGAACTCCTGAGGCAGAGGCAGGGGGATATGAGCCCAGCCTAGTCTACATAGCAAGCTCCAAAACTCTATTCTCAAAAGAAAAACAAAAATCAACAAAGAATGACAGAAGGCAGATAAATCAGGCAATGAAGGATAAATTCAGCCACTGAATCTGTATCTGACCTGTGTGTCAGATACTGAGCAAGGTGCTGTGAAGACGAAAGATGAAGAACACAGTGAGGAAGGAACCCTAACGTCACCTTCACGAAGGAAGGTGAGTATCACGTGACTGTGATGAATGCCACAGGCTTCAGGCATCAGGCAGGACACGTTAGGAGACATCAAGATGTGAGAAACTCAAAGTTCAGCAGGCTGCTTCAGAAGGCTAAATATAGCAGTCTCAAAACCGTATACAGTCTCAAAACCGTATGGGAGCTAGTCTACAGAGTGGGATCATCTACGCGCACTTTAAGAGCTGCAGGAAGGTGCTGGAGGATTTCAGATGGATGGAGTCAGTCAGGCGGAGTAGTGGCGTACACCCATAGCTCCATCATTCCAGAGGCTGAGGCGAAGGTCCCAAGTTCAAGGAAAGTCTGGATGAAGGAAAGTCTGGATGAGGTGATTTGAATGGCAATGATCCTCACAGGCTCACATATTTGAAAATTTAGTTCCCAGTTGGAGGGCCGTTAAGGCCTTGTTGGAAAACTGTCACTGGAATGGGCTTCCAGGTTTCAAAAGCCCATGCCATTCCCAGTCTTGTTCTCTTGCTACATAGGGTTTCTCGGTGTTACAGCCCTGGCTGTCCTGGAACTCACTCTGTTGACCAGGCTAGCCTTGAACTCAAAGAGATCCACCTGCCTCTGCCTCCCAAGTGCTGGGATTAAAGGCATGTGCCACTACTGCCTGGCTTATATATATATATATACATATTTAAAGAAGCAAAAAAAAAAAAAAAAAAAAGAATCAACGGAAAGTATGATAGTGCATGCCTATAACCCAAGTAGAAGCAGGAAGATCAAAAGTCCAAGACCAGCCTAACTATACAGTATGACATGATCTCAAAAATCCATGGGTTGAGAGGTAGACTAGCAGTAAAGCACTTGCCTAGCTTGTGCTAAGCCCTGGTTCCCTCCTCAGCACCATGAAAAAAGGAAGAAAGCAAAACAAAGCAAAAAACCAAAACAATTGAGATCAAATGCCTCTTTGCTACAAATATACCGTGCTTCAGCTTTTCTATAAGGGCCTCGTTATCATCCAACTTCAACTCATTGACTTTATCAATCAGTCCTTCAATGTCACCCATTCCTGAAAGACACCAAAGAGAAAAGTGAACAGATCACAACATGCTCGCCTTTACATCATTAGAAACACAGACACAGGGAATCGTCTTGCAAGGTTGGTTAATTACTCTTACTGTATTCTATGTGAAAAGAACTGAAGCTAAGAAGGTTACATCGCAGCAAAGTCACAAATCAGGGAAGACAGCCCAAGCTGACCTCCTAATTCCGTGCTGCCTAACGATACCACTTTAGGATGACAGAGAGGTGTTACTATCACTACAACCTCTATTACTACAACTACACTTTCTGTATTGTGTGCTCAAACTCCTCTCAGAAGCTCTGCATCTCATATCTCATGTTTCCACACAAATAGAGGGCCGGGGGTGCAGCTCAGCAGCACGGCAAGGCCCTGGGGTTGATCCCAGCACTTAAAGTAAGATCAAGTTAGAATGGTAAGTCACAAAAGGAAATTACCTTTTTGAGATAGTAAGCACAGGACTAAGCCCTAATTTGTTCTAAGTTCCATACTGTCTCAGAGACTGTTCCATATTATACTTACCAAGAAGTTTGCTGATGAAAGGTTGTGTTTTGAAAGGTTCAAAGTCATCTATATGTTCCCCTGTACCAATGAAAATAATTGGACTTTTTGTGGCAGCAACTCTACAAAGAAAAAATAAAATAAAAAATAACCTCAAAAAGAAAACACATTTTTTAAAGATAATAGACAAAATATATAAAATTAAAGTTTCTTTTCACTAGATAGACCTATACCAAATGGGCTCCAAAATTCTTTTTGTACTTAAGTCTCTTTTATGGATTCTATCGGTTCCATTACTATAATGTTTTTAAAAACAGAGTAAGAAACTCGTAAAAAAATATAAACATACACACATGATCCCAAGGCATAAAACAAATGATTTACAGGGTAAAGGGATTAGCAACAGCCACACAGTGACAGCTCAGCTGATACTCACGCACTGAGGGCACCACCTCCTTTTGCATGGCCGTCAAGTTTTGTCACTATCACTGAAGCTACATCGACTTTATCCTTGAAGGCCTTTGCCTGGGCCTCACAAGCCTGTCCAATGGATGCATCCATCACATAAACAATGTTATCAGGTTGCTAGAAAGGGTAAATAAAAAGACATGTTTTTGCTGGTGTTATAAAAAGGTCACCATGAGCATGTATAGAACGCTTATTATAAATATTGAGTCAGCACCATAAATTAAGTGGCATATAGGTCTTGACAAAGAGAGAAATAGGGAAAACTTTGTGCTCATGATACAGAGAAGAAACTATGGTAACCTCTTTGGAAATTATTTTGAGCTGAGACCTAAATGAAGGAGAAAGGTTGTACCTTTAATCTTAGCACTTGGGAGATAGAGACAGGCAGATCTCTGAGTTTGAGGCTGAGGCCAGCACAGTCTAAAGAGAACCAGTTCCAGAACAGCCAAGACTACAAAGAGAAACCCCGTCTCAAAAAAAAAAAAAAAGCCGGGTGGTGGTGGCTCACACCTTTAATCCCAGCACTTGGGAGGCAGAGGCAGGCGGATTTCTGAGTTCGAGGCCAGCCTGGTCTACAGAGTGAGTTCTAGGACAGCCAGGGCTACACAGAGAAACCCTGTCTCGAAAAACCAAAAAAAAAAAAAAAACCTGTTGTTATTTGACCAAAAACATTTGTCAAATAACAGTAGCACTAACACAACACTAACTAGCACAAATCACAAACTAAAGAATAAGGTATGCAACAGGTGTTAAGCTGCTTCTTACTGCTACATAATTTCCATCATAATTTTACTTTTGTTTTGTTGAGACTGGGTGTGGTTGTTTTAATAAAAATGGTCCCCAGAGCCTCCTATATTTGAATGCCTCGTCATCAGGGAATGGTGCTACTTGAGAAGGATTAGGTGTGGCCCTTTTGAAGTAGGTATAGCCTTGCTGGAGGAAGTGTGTCATGGGGGTTGGCTTTGGGGTTTCAAAAGCCCAAGCTAGGCCCAGTGGCTCTCTCTCTCTCCTGTTGCTTACAGATGTGGCTGTGGAACTCTTAGCTACGTCTCCAGTACAATGTCTGTCTGTGTGCCACCATGATGATAATGGACTAAACCTCTCAAACTGTAAGCAAGACCTACTAAATGTTTTCTTTCCTAAGAGTTGCCTTGGTCATGTCGTGTCTTTCACAACAGGACAATGAACACCACACGGGTCTCACTATGTAGCCTTGGCTGGCCTAAAAGGTAGAATAACATAGAACAGGATGGCCTTGAACTCACAGAGATCCACCTGTGTTTCCCAAGTACTAGGATAAAAGGCATGTGCCACTACCCCTAGCCCCATCTTTTAAGAGCTTTAGAGGAAACACTAAATGACAATACTAATGCTTCATTTTGAAAAATCTTTAAAATTATTGTTTCAACTGAGTTTAAGTAACAAGAAAAAACCCAACAAATACTTATGGCTAATTCTTAATTTTTCATTATTATTTTTTCTATGTTGATAACAGTAAGTCCTTTATCACTCAGTGATAGTAGCTGTCTTACAGGTAAGGAGTAATTTATATTCATAAACTCAATCAGGTTTTATAGTTAAATTGAAGTTCTTAAAATGATGTTCCATGGAAAGCGACTTACTATAGCATTAGAAACTTGAAGCATTTCTTCAAACAAAGAGTCTTCTTGTTTGTGACGGCCACTTGTATCAACAATAATAATTTCAAAATTTTCATTTTTGAATTTCTCCACTCCTTCAGAAGCAATGATGACAGGATCCATTTCAGTATAGCTATTTAAGATGAACAAATGATTTAACGACACTACGATGGGAAACCATTCAAATATTATTTACTTGGAAACTGTCAGTTTACTTTTAATCTATTCTGAAAAACTGAAAATATTACAGTTTCAATTTAGAAGACATTACTAAGTAATAAATACAGAAGTCCATTTCTTCGGCATTATAAGATACCACTAAACTTTTCCTACCCAAGTTGCCAGTGTTGGTGACAAGTGACTCTACCTGCTGAGCCAGCTCACTAGTCCCCACTATAGTCAACTTTTTAAAAAAGAATTATTTTATTTTATATTTGTAAGTACACTGTTGCTCTCTTCATACACACCACAAGAGGGCGCCAGAGCTCATTACGGATGGCTGTGAGCCACCATGTGGCTGCTGGGAATTGAACTCAGGACCTCTGGAAGAGCAGCCAGTGCTCCTAACTGCTGAGCCGTCTCTCCAGCCCCCTGTACTCATTTTAATGAGTGTTCTTTTGAAGGGAGGAGGTGCTTCGTCTTTTGCTTTGTTTTCGTGGAACTTGGTATTAATGTTTAACTCAGGACCTTGTATATCCTAGGCAAGTACTCTATCCATAAGCTACACGGCCAGTCTCCTTTGATGAGTTTTGACAAATGTATACAATCTATATAACCATTACAGTAGGACTCAAGGTACAAACCTGTGCTGGCTAGTTTTATGTCAACTTGACACAAGCTAGAGTTATGTAACAGTAAGGGACCTTAATTAGAAAAAACAGAAGAACCATGTGGAGGAAGCCAGTAACCTGGCCTGCACATCAGCTTCTGCCTCCAGGTTCCTGTCCTGTTGGAGGTCCTGCCCCAATTTCCTTCAATGATGACCTATGGTGTGGAAGCATAAGCCAAGTAAATCTCTCCTCCCAAAGTAGCTTCTGGTCATGGTGTTTCGCTGTAGCAATAGTAACACTAAGACAGCTGTCAAATCACCATTTTAATCTAAAGTAGCCTATCTTCCTAGAAACATATGTACAGTAGATGATACTAAAACAGCACTAAAAGTGCTAATTAGATATGCCAGTATGTGCTTCATTTATAGTGTCTTAAAGATATACTTATTTGTAGGGGTGTGTGTGTGTGTGTGTGTGCTCGTATGTGCATACACATGCACACATGAGTAGGCATACCCACACACTGAGGTGCCACAGTACATGTGTGGAGGTCAAAGGGCAACTTTCTGAAGTTGGTTCTCCCTTCTACCATGTTTCTATGGTCAAACTCAGGTTGTCAGGCCACTACTTACATATTTATTTATTTATTTATTTATTTATTTATTTATTTATTTTTGTACTACATACTTTATATTGCCTAGCATGAGGCATGCTTCCAATGTCTTAAAACAAAAAAGGAATCCATGTATGGTGGCACACATCTTATGATCACAGCACTCAGAACACTGAAACAAAACAATCACAAACCCAAGGCTAGCCTGGTCTACTTAAGTTTTCCAGGTCGGACTAGACTAAAACTGAGACTGAGTCTCACAAAACCAAAGCAGACAGCAGCCTACCTTCCATAGAACGGAATTCTTGCTTTAGTGGCATTCTGCTTTAGCTGGTCAAAGGCTCCTGAAAGAGAAAGAGGTAGTGAAGCCTCAAATATGATAACAGAAATTACAGGAAACAAGATTTTAAATTTCAACACACTACCTGCTCTGAATGTATCTGCACATATCAAACAGGTCTTCCAACCTTTCCTTTGGTAATAATATGCTAACTGGGAAAGGAAGATTCAAAATAAGTATCAGAAAACATAATAATCATTTTATATACAACTTCATTGTTTAATCTTATTTACGGAGTAAAGTAGAACTTCTTGAGTGTAATATAAAATATTAAGGCACAGCAAAATCTCTTAACAGTTTAAATTGTCATTCAATGACTGTAAGATGAAAAAGCAACAATAATCACTGTTAAAAATGCAATGTTAAGGCTAAAATAATTAATACCATCCTTTAAAAATAACCATACCTCTGCCCTTTAAACTATATCATGACTAAAGCTTGTTTGTAGGGGAAAGAAAAAAAAATCTAGCAACTAAGTTGGGGAACCCAATTATAGAAAAAAGTACAATAAAATGATCAAGAAAATCAAAATAAGAATATGTAAGATAAAAGGCCATAATTATATACAGTGGGACATTCAAAGAAGAATTTTATGCTGAAACAAAGTAAATTTCCTGTTTTTTCTTCAATTAAAAAAAAAAATCATTGCGTACACAAGAGCCCTACTGCACACACATACCTTACTTTTTTTTTTTTTTTTTTTAAACTATGCAGCCCTGCCTGGGCTGGAAGTAACTACAAGACAGGCTGGCTTCAACACATACGGCCCATCAGCCTCTTCCTCCACCATATATGACCATACTTACTCTTTTAAGGACAGGAATTGCCTTTTCTATTTCAAAAGAAACCAGAACTAACATTGCTTTTCATTGAGGTTTTTTTTTTTTTTGGTTTTGGTTTGGGTTTGGTTTTTCTGAGATGGTCTCCTACAGCTACGGCTGACCTCACACTCACACGGAGCTGAGGATTCCTTCAATGCCTGACCTCTCGACCTCCACAAGTGGCTGGAACTACAATCACATGTCACCACACCTTGTGAAGAAGTCTAACGTTCTAACAAATGTCATAAAACATTATAGGATTCTGTTTCTTCCTATAAAAAATTACAAAAGCAGACAAGATACACTAAGTAACAAAACTGTAAAACAACAATCTATAGCTTGGCTTTAAAATTAAACTATTTATACAAATACATCTTCCATATGACATTTTAAAGAGTATTTACCTTTGAACACGTTGTTGTTTTACCACTCCCTTGCAATCCAACAAACATGATCACATTTTGCTTTCCCTTAGTTGGTGTCCAGGCTTTAACTCCAGGGTCTACAAGCTATACACAAGAAAGAAAAAATATCAGGTTAACACGTGGCATTCACACATCCCTCTCCCTATGACTTTGATTTATAAGTGTCAAGCTAAGCATGTCTCCATCTCCTTGAAGCCACCATAATCCCAACATTCTGAGGCAACTCCAACAGTCCCTTTTGTGCAGAGTGAAATTTAAGTTTTTGGGCTGGTGAGATGGCTCAGTGGTTAAGAGCACTGACTGCCCTTTCGGAGGTCCTGAGTTCAGTTCCCAGCAACCACATGGTGGCTCACAACCATCTGAAATAGGATCTGATGCCCTCTTCTGGTGTGTCTGAGGACAGCTACAGTGCACTCATATATATAAAATAAACAAATCTTTAAAAAAAAAAGAAATTTAAGAGTTTTATAAAATATTGCAGAGTTGATGCCATACTCAGGCCTTTCCTAACAAAAGGTGATTACCAGACTTGCCAACCTAAGTTCAACCCCCTGAAGCCACATGATAGAGAGACACAGCCAACTCCCTCAAGTTGTTAAACACAGTACATACTTGCCAGCCGCCCCCCCAACACATGCAAAATAAACAAATGTAATTTAAAAAATTTTTCATAATATATAAAGTTAAATCTACCTAAACTATTTTATTTAGCCTATTTACACTTATATCACTCAAACGTTATCATTTCAGCAGCAATCTATATAATGAGATATTTTATATTTCTTTTCTCATATAATAAGTCAAAAAAACAAACAAAACAAAACAAAAAACAAAACAAAAAACCCTTGAAGATCTGGGATTATAGACATACACTACCATGTTTGTCAAGTATAAAGCATTCTAAAGGGTGCTCGAAAGCTTAATTTTGACCCCATTTAGAGTCTGAGATAATTATTCACACGTGATTTTTTGATGGATGATGATGATGATGATGATGATTAAACAGATGTCTCTAGGTTGGTTTGGAACTCACTATGTAGCCCAGGCTATGCTAGAACTCCTGAGGCAGCATCTGAGCAGCTTTCCCTGCTAGGATTACAGGGGTGAACTGCCACACCTGGTATAAATAAACCTTTAGTGGAACATAACTATGTCCATTCATTTACTATCTTTGTACTTTTTTTTTTTCTGGAACAAAAACAATCTCACACCATTTATTGTCCCCCAATGATAATGTGCAAGTAAAACAAGTTGAGTAAATGTTGCTTCTAGCAGAAGACACCTTTAAAAACACTGACCTGCCTTCTCGACTTCTCCCATGCTTGACCATTGCTAGTTGGAAACACTCTGGAGCAGAGTAAGATTATCTCCTTTTAGCATGATCCGACCCAGTTGTCTTCTTGACTTTGTTTTAGAATGAATCTCTTCTGCACCATCTAATACGAGGTTCATGTACTCACCAAAGTCACTAATACAACCCTCTATCCGCTTGTTCACTTGTTCACACAGCCACACCTGAATTTGAGATCTATTTTGCAAGTATCTGAAGATACGGTTGATGGGCTGCACCATCACCTTCTGCACCTTCTGGCCCTGGCTGCGGTATGCCATGGTGGAAGTCACAAAGACCACACGAGTAGGAAGGCCGCCTCAGAAAGCAACTTCCGGAAGCCCTATCTTTGTATTTCAAAAGCAGAGCTCAAGAGTAGCAAAAGAGAGAGTGTGGTTCAGCATATGCAAAACCCTTATGAGGAAGTCTGGTAAACTCAGCCTAGTCAATTATCGTCAAGGTATTATACATGATCCACTACATGAGTTTCAGGGGAAGACTGGTAAAGAGAAGGGGAAAACAAACCAGAACGCACCTTCTTGTCCCTTTTCCAAACATGGACATAACTTTGGAAAACTTCTAAAATAGGCAAAATCTGTCTTAAAATAAGTCCACTTCCCTTCCTGCTGTATCTTTTCAGGATAGAAAGGCTGCCCTACATTCACCTCCATTCTATATACTCATGGCAACTCAGCTGTTATCACTGAACACTTCATAAATCTATCCTCTCTTCTTCCTACTCTTCCAAATGTTTCCAACCTTTTTGTATGAAAAATCCTTTATAAACACACTCATTTGTATGGGTTAGCTGTAATGTGCCATCTGAAACCATATAAGCCTTAGTCTGCTGTACTGAGACTGTGCCTCTACCTTATACTTAGCGTAGATTCTATCCTAGTGCATGACTCTAAACCACCATCCGTCTAGCCGCTTACACACTGGCTTACTACATTATGCAAGTTTCACGTTATTCGTCATTTCATTAATCATTAAAACTCCTGACTTAATGTTAGTACTAATTTTGTCAGAAAAATAACATCAGGATTCTATCAAATTCATTAAAGATGCAACTTCTACTTGTTTTGTGTAGTGTTGGACATTCAAACTAGGGTCGCCTCATTCATATATTTCACATAAAATTTTATCTTTAATTTTTTTCACCAGCTACAATATTGTCAGTTATTTTCCTTAAAGTGACAGGTTCACTTCATTTTGGAAAAGAATTCTGCCGAGTTAAGTCCAGGCCAGAAATAACGAGAGTATATGCTTACTGCCCACTTATATAAAAGAGTACTACTCTATGCAACAGCAGACACTTCAGCTTGCAACTGATGTCACAGAGATGACCTCCCAAAAGGATGAAGAAACTTGAGTATAGCACACACAGAACTTTATATTTCCATTTCATCCACAGAACCTTAAAAAGCTATACACATAGTCAACTGTCACAATTTAATATAATTGATAACATCTGTTTGTTTGATCATGGATTTAAGTGAAAGCTGGCATTTTAAGTGTTTGCTGGTAAAGTTCCTAGTCACTAATAATATAATTTAGTGTCTTTTTGCTTATTTTTTCAGACAGTGCCTTGTTATTAGCTTGGCTGCCTTTGTCTTCCTGTTTCAGAGTACAGGATGAAAAGAAGATAGGTTTAAAATTATTCTTAAAAATATTTAAGATATGTAAAAATAAGCCATCTGAACATATATTTTATGCCATGAGGTATAGAGAATGAAGGTGAACATAGAAAAATCTAGAAGGAAGTAACAGGATTAAGGGTATGTGCCACCACAGTCAGCTGGTATTCATGACTCATGCTAGCAGGCTGTCAGGCTGTGTAAATACCAGCACAGTAAACAGGTAAAGAAGACAAGCCAGAGCTACAGTTCAGTGACAGAGCATATGATTGTTATGGGTGAGGTCTAGGTTCAATCCCCAGCAGGACACAGCAGAGTAAATGATGCTTCCCTATGACTATGAAAGCAGTTGTGACTTTGCCTTGTATACTATCATTGCTCTAGACTGTCAGCTTTTCTGAGGTAAGGACCAGTCCTCGGCTGTCCACAGTACCTGGCATACTGCCTGGAATACAGTAGTTACTCAGCAAATGCTTCCCAATGAAGTTCCAGAGCGGTGATAATTCTTATAATAGACCTAAATTTAGTTTCCAGCACCTACATCAGGTAGCTACCAACTACCTGTGACTCCAGATCCAGGGACATCCAGAGTCTGTGACATCTACAGGCACCAGAAATCACATGCACATATTCACAAAAATATTTTTTCAATTTTTAGGGGTTTTGTTATTTGTTTTTTTATATTATTCATTTCATGTGTTTTGCCTACATGTATGTATGTACCATATGGTACCTGTGGTGATCAGAAGAGGGCATCAGGTCCTCTGGAACTAGAGTTACAGATGGTTGTGAATCACCATGTAGATGCTAGGAATTGAACCCAGGTCCCCTACAAGAGCAACAAGTGCTCTTAACTGCACAGCCATCTCCCCAGGCCCACACATAAATTTTTTTTTTTTTTAAATAGGCCACTTTCAGAGTTACTAGCCCTTTCATTTATTTCCTAACTTTGTGTATGTGTGTGCGTGTGTGTGTGTGTACGTATATCTGTCTGTGCTCATGTCCTAAGACACACATGTCAAAGTCAGGGAACTGCTACAGGATCAGTTCTCTCCTTCCACCACAGATTCTAGGATCGAGTTCAGGTTATTAGTTTTAGCAGCAGACACCTTTGCCAGAGAAGCATCTTGACAGCTCAAATTTATATTTCAATACAGACAAGGTGTCCATAAAATACATCAGAAAGTACTCAAAAGCACTGGGTTGATGGACTCATAATCTTGATACACTTTTACCTTTACAAGTTCTTTAAATACAGCATGCTGAATCATTTTTCTTTTGTTCAGACCAGATGCCATCTCTTCAAGATCAATTGCAGACCTTTACAATGGTGACAATTGGGACACAAACGAAAGTCAGTTAAGATAATCAAAGTACTTCTATCCCACAGCATGTAAGAGTATGCAATTATTTATATTAATTAGCATTCAAATAATCGTTATAGGTTTATAAGATTATACCACAAAGAATTGTACTATAAAAGACTAGATGCAAAGCTCTGAGTAGTTTTTGAAGGCTTACAATTCACTGCATAAATACCAGTTTCTCTGGATATAACTACAAAATACTAATTTTATTTTTCTTCAGCTTGAAAATTTTATACCCAGAGAATCACAGTGACTTTCTAGCTCTAACTGTTTAAGTGCTGGTAGTTCCGTATCTTCTCCCAGACTATCACTGTAGGAGAAGGAAAGATAGTTTGGATTCCAGACATTATTATAGGTGCCTGCATAGTTCCCAGTGCCCTGTCCATGCCTTTCAAGGACTACTGTAACAAAGTCCACACAGGACACCTTCAAACATGGACAGAGAAACCAAAATGCAGAACAAGAGAGAATAGGACTCTTCAATCATGAAGAAGGCTGACTCATGTAATCTTACCACAACTTCAGGAAGAAACTGAATTGCTGAAAAGCTTTTACATTAAAATCATATCACATTTAACTATAATAAATAATAATAAATATTCACCCAAATGAACAAGTAAGATAAAAGAAAAATCTACAATGAAAAGAAGCCGTCCTTGGTTTGTTCATGGAAGCATAATTATGGAAATACATAGTCCTTCCATCTTTCTCTCTCCCTTTTCAACATTTAAATCTTTTAGCCGAGGCTAACCTGAAACTCACTGTATAACAAAGGCTGGTCTTGAACTCATGATACACCTCTTGCCTCAGCCTCCCAGGCATAAGCCACCAGACCTTGTTTCACAGGGAGTTTTCTGACACATGAATTCAACTTTCCAGTGCTGCCTAGAAGTATCTTATAATAAAGGAAACTTTGCTAGACACCATCTCTGTTGCAGTAAAGTGAGCTTCATTTGCCTTGTTTATACACAGTTAATTCAACTTACTTAACATTTTCTCTTAGTTGCTTCACTAGTTTAATATTAACATCGGCTTCCAATAATGCTGTACACACTTCTTTCAGCATAGCATTTAATACCTGAAAATAAATAACATTGAAATATGCTCAGTGTTTCCTTAGCAACATAAAAACAATGGCTGATCAGGTTTCATGTACTACAGCAGCTTAGTAACAATATAGCAATGCCACTCTATTGGAGGTGAGAAAAGATTTTTTCCAATTACCCTTGGAAATAAAATATTAAATCCCAGTCATTCTGTCAAAATAAGGCATGGCATTTAGTTTTATACAGGTATTAATAACCAAGTATTAATTATTCCTATAGTTCATGCCACCACACTAGGCTAATATACTAATCTTTTATATAAAGAATGCTAAATGAAAGGTACAGAAAAAAACCAAACAAACAGATAAGCACATGTCTAACAAAGGAGAAAGAAGGACCATGAAGTTTTAGATCTATGTTGAGACAGAACAGCATACTATATTTTCAGATTCAAGTATTCAAAAGCTACACTGTTTTGGCTTTAAGAAAAAAAAAAACCAAAAAACTAAAGGTAGGTTTTGGGGATTTTTCAAAAGCTCTGACTAGTACGGTGAAATAACGGAAGGGGAGATGGGTCAGTGGGTAAGAGCACTTGCTGCTCCTCCAGATACCTGGGTTTGATTCCTAGAACTTGGTCAACTTACAGTCCCCTGTAACTCAGCTCCAATGACCCAACCTCTTCTGGCTTCCATGGGCACTAGCATTGTTGCGAACATAACCTCACACAGACACAGACAGACACACAGACAGACAGATAGACACACACACACACACACACACTTAAAAATTAAAAAAAATTTAAAAGGTGAAATGACACAGTGGATTTTTCAATGCAAAGCACTCCTTACTGATATTGTGTATTTACAGTACTAAATCTACATCAAATTAAACCACAAGTCTAAAGAGACACATTTAGCCCAGTTCTCTAATCCTAGTAACAATGCACCAGCACAGGCATCTCACGCTATAGTTTCATACCTCTTCATTGATAATGGTGGCATTGCTCAATGAGCGTAATGCTGATGTTATTTTTCTTCCAAGATCTGCTAGAACCATCTTGAAGGTTTTAAGATGTACTTATGAGAACTCTAGAAAGGAAAAGAAAATATAAGTGAAAACCATTTCTCATGAACTCCTTAAGTGAAGAAAAAGAATATTTGCCAGGCGGTGGTGGCGCACGACTTTAATCCCACCACTTGGGAGGCAGAGGCAGGCAGATTTCTGAGTTTGAGGACAGCCTGGTCTACAGAGTGAGTTCCAGGACAGCCAGGGCTGCACAGGGTTTCTCTGCCTGTCTCGAAAAAACAAACAACCAACAAAAAAAAAAAAAGAAAGAAAGAAAAAGAAAAAGAATATTTAAATTCAATTAAAGTATTCCAGTATTTGAACACTGTAATTTCAGCTTCTAGCGCCTCAACCTGCAACTTTAATACATTCCTGTCCAAAAGACAAATTTGGTTATGACACCTTCCATTTACATTTCTAATTAGAGAATCTTAACATAAATCATCAGATTTAAATGTCCAATAGTATCTGTTGAGGAAATGAAACTATGGTCTTAAGTTAATTTTGTTCTCTCTTCTGCACATGCTCATGGGTATGAGTATCTGAAAGGGGCATCGTGTCCACTTGTGAAGACAAAGAGAAAGAGAACTCGACTCCACAGACGTGGGGCTTAGCTCCCACATTACAGAACTCCATGCTATTCTCAATCTGACTCTTAAGTAGAAAAGAAAAAGGAAAGAAAAACTTACCTTAATTCATAAATCACTTAACGTTGTAGCACAGAATAAATCAATTGCTGAGCCACTAACTACATGACAGTCACCCACTAAACCACTCCACATAAAAACCATCACATCTAAGGCTGGCCATGGCAGCACATACCTTTAATCCCAGCACTTGGGATTCACTATGAGTTGGAGGCCAGTCTGATCTACATTGACAGCTCCAGGCCAATCAAGGCTACATGAGACCATGTCTCAAAACAAACAAATGAAAAATGAATCATATTACTTCATTTTATTCTTCTTTTTTTTTAAAGATTTATTTATTTATTATATATATATGAATACACTGTAGCTGTCTTCAGACACACCAGAAGAGGGCATCAGATCTCATTACAGATGGTTGTGAGCCACCATGTGGTTGCTGGGATTTGAACTCAGGACCTCTGGAAGTGCAGTCAGTGCTCTTAACCACTGAGCCATCTCTCCAGCCCCCATTTTATTCTTTTAACCACCAAGGAAACCATTTTTCTTCCCATTCTAAAATGATTTACTGATTTCTCAACTCCAAAATACAGTAACTTTAAAACTCCTTTCCCTTGAGCCAGGCATGGTGGTACACTTCTGAAGTCCTAGCACTTGAAAGCAGAGAGCAGGAGGAACAGGAGTAAAGATTTGGAGGCCAGCCTGAATTACATGGGAGTCTAGAATGAAAACAAATCTTAAGGTGTAGCTTTATAAAAGTACACAGAGAGACTACTACATGTAAGAACAGCAGAACGCAACGGAAAGTAACGAATGACTGCCGGTCCTCAGCATGCTTCAGTTACTAGCTGGAAAGACAAGGTACATGAAAGAACAGCAGAATAAACACCAAAATACAATTCTTCTTGCCTAACTACGAGAAAGGGGGGGGG